>NC_081407.1:935491925-936091925 GCF_030272615.1 Cryptomeria japonica | reverse complement strand
CATTGAACCTGTTACTGTAGAATCTGAGTTAGAGGATGACACATCATTAGCCTTCAAGAGGGTTGTTAGGAAGAAATTGGAAGACCCTAAGGTAGAAGCAAAGAAGCAACCGGTTAGAAAGGTCACAATCAAGTTATCAGCACAAAAGCAAGCACCTCAGGCTACACCTACAGCTGCATCTAGTACTGCCAAGAGGAGAAAGAAGAGTGACATTGATTTAGCAATTGAAACTAGTAATGTTACTATCATACCACCCAAAACTTGTGAAGAAATTGTTGATGAAATAACAAAAGATGGCATGTTAAAGAATGTTAAGTTTTATTATGAAAACTTAGAGAATGATGAGCAGAGAGAAGTAGAGGAAGAAATTCTATTGTATTTGGATATCTATAAGAAAGCCTTAATACAGATAGAAAATCAAATATTGGTTGAGTTATATAACATGTTAGATTCTAGAAGGTTACTTGTTATGCAAGAGGATAAACACATTAAAATGCAAGAACTTTTAGCTATCTGTGTTAGTATAACTCTAGATGAGATGGAAAAGATAATTGAGGGTGCAGATAGAAAACTTTTTAATAGAAAACACAGGATAACTATTAGGATTCCCATAGATACTGAGAGGGGGGGGTGAATCAGTATCTGATCGGTGTACAGAATTTCTTATCTTAAAACATGTAGAATATATTATAATAGTGTACCGGTATGCAAGAAATAATGCAATAAACAGAATCAAAAACATCCACATGAAAAACACACCATGACACAAGGATTTAACGAGGAAACCCGATGTGGGAAAAACCTTGGTGGGATTTGTGACCCACAATATCCACTTACTAGCCAATAAGAGAATATTACTTACAATAGGGGCCTACACATGCAGGAAGGCCAACTACCTAGAGCTCACTGCTCAGTGGGAAGTCTCACTGACTTGCAATGTGGATTGTACAAATCCAATATCTTGTACTGCTTTACAATAGCATCTATAATGCCTAATTCAGTATCGGTTGTTGCTCTGCTTCTTACATAAACCCTTTTCCCTATATTTCACATAATAGGTCTGCCTTAATATTTTGCATATATTACTTACATGACCTTATTCATTCCTTCATTACAAAATGTCTACAATGATCTCTTTTATATATAAGTCATTTTACAACATGCCAAGTCGGCTTACAAAGTTTTTACAATAATAAACAAAATATAATATAACAAAATCCTATCGGCCTCTGTGTTGATATACTTCCTTTCTGAGTGCCTGTGTCGGTGTCCTGAGTGCCAGTGTAGAGTTTGATGCTGGTGCACTAACTTGTCAGTGTAATTCCTTGTCGGTGCCATAGGATTGTAAGGTTGCCATCAATGACAAAACCTTCAATCACATACAATGTCTCATTGGAGTGTGCATATGCCAACAATCTCCCCCTTTGGCATTGATGGCAACACTCCTGAGAAATTTCAAAAGTGTATCCAAAAATGTTCCCAGAAATGTGTGTGCTCCCCCTGAGCATATGAAACCTGTGATGTTGAATTTTCTCATCCCACTACTCCCCCTTTGGCATCAATGACAAAGGTTGTCAAGATGTTAGTAGAGTTTGTAGTTTCAACCTTGTAACTGGGTAGTTACAATTTGAAATAGATCCGCCAAAATCAAGTTTATACTCTCCATAAACTTTTTACTATCTCTTATTGTTGTCTCTGTTCTTTTAACTATATCGGTGAGATGTTGCAAATGCTTTGTCGGTGTTTTTTGTCCCTGTATTAGTACCTCAGATACTTCCTTCCGCAATGATGCTAGATAGTCCAATCTTGGACTCAGTTTTAATCTTAGATGCTTTGCCTTATTCACTATTCTCTCCTTTTCTCTTTTAAATTTAAGTAATTCTTCCTCAAAATTTGTTATCTTCTATTCAAAAACTGATAATGTATCAGGTGAGTTAACAAAATTATCTGCAAGTTTGTTGATTTCATCCTGTACCTTGCTCATCTTCTTATCAATATCTATAGTCAAAAAGTTTGTCTTACAGGTGTCTTTGTACAAAGTTTTGTACTCTTTCAATAAATTACACAGTTCAGGTAGAAGTGTGTCAAAATCTCTAGTACACTTCTTTATATGCTCATCAAAGAATCTCTGCTTTTCAATTTCTACTTTGTTCTTCAATGTCTCTTCCTTTATTTTCTCAATGTTTTTTGTGATATATTTACACAAGGTATCAAGTTGTCCTAAAGAATCGTTATTGTCTATATTACAGTTAGGAGCAATTACCTTCAAAATTGGTATTGTGTCATCTATTGCCTTATAAGCTTGTGAGCTGCAATCTGTTATCTTTTTAATTGAATCCAATAGTACCTCAATCACATTAGTTGATTTGTATCCTGATGATGAATCTACATTCTGAGTACCGCCAGTGGAAGTAACCAAGCTTGTATTGACCTCTGGTAGGTCTGCTTGTGTTTGCATATCCTTAAGCAATGGTTTTTCTAGTTCTCCAGTTGTTGGTGGCACTATTTTGTTATGAACCTGTTCCTGTTCTTGTTGTTGTTCCTGTTCAGGAGCCTTTTGCTCTATTTGTTTCTCTGTTTGTTGCATTGTCTCGGTCTGAGTCTAAGTCTCTACCTTTTTCTCTTTGTCATCTATCGGTTTCTCCTGTGTGTTATCAATTTGCTCAGCTACCGGAGGCTCACTAGCCATTTCAGTCTTATCAACTGTATCTTTGTCTACCACAATGTTGATCTTTTGAGTATCAACATCCATAGTATATAAGACTTCGGGATTAGGATTAACATCCTCTACATCCATACTTTCAACTATCAATTGATCTTTTGTAGCTGTTGTTTTTACCAGTGGAGTAATCAAAGGAGGTGGGGGTAAGTTGTCTTTAACCTTGATATTGGGTGGTCCACCAACTTTACCTTTACCCTTGCCTCTTTCTTTCTGATAAACCTTTATAGGTTTGTGGCTCATGTATTCTTCTTGTTTTTCTTTTTCCACTAGGAAAATGTCCCATGCATTTTCTATCTCCTCAGTCACCTCATTAACTCTTCCAACCATCAAAGCAATGTGCTGGTGTGCAGTAGAAAATACTGAGCGGTTGGCTTGAACAATTAAGTCATCAATTTCTTTGGGTGAATTCACCGGATATACAGCAAGTAGCTTTTGTATCTTTATTTTCTTGTCAAGTTCTATTACTGCTTGTCTTCTTGCTTCCAGTCTCTTAAATAGTTCATCTAGAACTTCATTTACTACTTCCATCAAAAATTTCTTATACATATCCATATGCAATATAACATTATTTTCTACTTGTTCTTTTTCATCAGCTATCAGAGTGTCATATATTTTCTCTATATTCTTCAATTTTCCTTCCTTTTTAATTTCATTTAACATTATATCAAGAGGGGCCAAGTCCTTGTTTGTCCTCTTCTTCTTCTTGGGTGTTAGTTTCTTCTTCTTTGGTGTAGCCTTTCTTACCGAAGATCTCACTGCTTGTTATTTTTGTCTTGTCCTCCTAGGTGAGGGTGTGGTTGCCGGTGAGGGATCTCTTTTCCTTACAACTCTCTTGAGAGTTGCAGGCATGTCACTCTCCGAAGAAGTGCCTATTGGTGATAGATGAGTCTCAGGTTGTGGAGCTGCTAACTCATCCTATGTTATACCGGTTTGCTTTAACACATCTTCTTTAATAGCCTTTGCCTATTTAGAACCTCTTCTCACAACTGCCTCGACCTTTTTCACTCTTTTCTTAGATTGTATTTGGCTTTCAATAGTTTCTGCACTACCAAATACTTCTTCCTTAGGTTCTTTAGGGGCTTCCAGAAGTGCTTTAGCATATGTTTCAATATATGATCATCTATTTCATAGCCCATCTTTGTTACCCAAACAATCCTAGGGATGACTGCTTCCATCCAGATCTCACCTTTCTTGATTACAAAGCATATTTCATCCTTATATTTGTCAACAATCTTTTGTGATAATCTGATTCTTTTCTTTATTTTGACCTTTAGTGCATGACAGAAATCATGGATATTGTTTTCCTTATCTTCTCCCATATTATTGAATAGTTTTGTTAGCTGTTTACCTACCAGTATATCATATCCAAGTTCTTTGTAGCCTATACCGGGAACCTGTTTGGTTATATGTAGCATCAGACATACTAACAGATTTCCAAATTTAAAAGTTCCTTTCTTGTCCTTCTTAATCTTGCCTAAGTTGTCAATTAATTCATCCTTCAACCACTCACATACATCAATCTTTGCATTATCCGTGACAATATCATAAGCACTCTTAATGCATAAAATTGAAACTGAATTAAGTCTATTTGCATGAGTAGCTTTATATCCTAATATCATGCTGATAAATCTCAAATTAATATATGTTACATCATTTACTCTTAAGGACCTTCTGTCGGATGTGGCACCAGTTAACTGAGTAACTAGGTAATTGGAAACCTTCTTGTTTTTGTCTGGCCTTTTACTGGTGATTGGTAACCCTGTGACAGCTTTCACAACTTCCTTAGTGATTTTGTGAATTGCATCTAACCAGAAAAATTCACCATGTACCCTGCTTAAAACTATCCTAATCACATCCTTGGGAAATTCAGGAATGCTAAGGATCTCTGTAAATCCTAGGGTTTCAATGATCTTGTGTTCATCTTTTACATTGCCGAATTCATCATATATGACAGTTTTAAACATGGTTTTAATCTCTTCATCTCCTAGTTCCTCAATGTTATAGTGAATGTAAATTCTAGGGTCTTCAACATAAACAACTCCTTTAGGAATTTGAGAAAAAGCACCTAAGGTATCATCTTTCTTTGCTACCTCGGGAACTAATTGAAATACGGGCCTAAGTCTTTTTATAACTTTGAAAATAGTAGGGTTTGTTATATATTCAATTGCAGAGGCGGATGCCATGATAAAATACCTTTTACTGCCTTTAGGATGGATGATTGCTTGAAGTCTTCTTGCCTCTTGCTCGAAATGCTTTAGCTCAAAATCTTCACGCTCTTCGTAGGTTTGAAATCTCGGTGAAATGAAATGGAGCCAAAACCTCAAATTTATAGTGTCTTTTCGCCATCTACCATATTAAATGCATGCCGGTTAAGTATTCACTTAACATTGTCTGCCAATAATAAGTAATTTCCAACTTCTCATCTCTAACCGAGGGAATAATAGCACATGTGTCATTAGATTGCCAAACCCTCAAGGAAACTTTCTTCAAGTAGATGAAGAACTTCCTGCCAGTGGAGCACTGCTCTGTCTTGTCGGTGAAGCATCACTCTATCTTGTCGGTGAAGCATTGACTGGTTCTACCAGTGGAGGAGTATTCCCAATATTTAGATCAGCTTTTCTAATCCATTGTTTTGAGATTTCTTGCTTAACCTCTTCAACCTTTTCTTTACCTTTCAAGCTAGAACTTTTGTTGTCTACCGGTGATCCTTTACTTCTACAAAATTTTGCAATATGCCCAATCTTGTTACATGCATAACAAGTTACATTATTCTTCTGAATAGCTTTCCCATAACCTATGTCTGTTTGTGTTCTGCATTGATTGGATAAATGTCCAAATCTTCCACAAACAAAACATCTCACATTCATTCTGCAGTTTTCAGAGTTGTGACCTACTTTGTTGCATTTAGAACATTGACCGGTGGGTGTGTTGATATTCTTATAATTTCTAGATCTACATTCATTTTCTCTATGACCATACTTATTACAGTTAAAGCATTTTCCATTGAATTTATAAGCATTAGGTTGTCTTAATGGTTTGTTGTGATCCTGAGTATTTGCAGTACCGAAGCTTTCACCAACTTCAAAGCCAATTCCAGAAGTGTCACCTTTAGGTTTTTTATTCTTCAGCAAGGTGCTAAGTTCCTCTGAGCTTATCTTGAATTTTTCTTTATGTTGATTTGCAGTTTCTAGTTCTCTTTCTAAGACTTCTTTCTGTCTCATCAGTTCATTTGAGTCATTCTAAGTGTGCATCAGATCTGTCTTCAACATGTCATTTTCATAGCTAAGTCTCGTGTTCTCATTTGCTACATCACTTAGTCTTCTGATCAATTCTTCTTCATTCTTCTTTCTGTCCTCAATCTCTTTACAAAATCTCATAGTCATATCCTACATCTCATTCTTTGTTGTCATGTTCTCTTGTTTTAGCTTGCTTATCTGATCATTAAGTGATTCCTTTTCATCATTCTCATTTTGCATCTTTTCACAAAGTTCTCTTCTCTTATTTCTTGCAACAGTAAGATTCTCTTGAAGTGCCTGAATGATATCCTGAGCTGCCCTTAAATCATCTTCTAGTTTGATATTTTTCAATTTCTCTGCATCATAGTCTGAAAGAGCTCCTTCAAGTTGCTTCATCAGATTTTCCATCTTTACCGGTGTCAAGATCTTCCTCAAGTTGTTAGGCTTCTGAAAATAGAGGACCAGGCTCTGATACAAATTGTTAGGATTCCCACAGATACTGAGGGGGGGATGAATCAGTATCTGAACGGTGTACAAAATGTCTTATCTTAAAACATGCAGAATATATTATAACAATGTACCAGTATGCAAGAAATAATGCAATAAACAGAATCAAAAACATCCACATGAAAAACACACCATGACATAAGGATTTAACAAGGAAACCTGGTGTGGGAAAAACCTCGATGGGATTTGTGACCCACAATATCCATTTACTGGCCAATAAGAGAATATTACTTACAATAGGGGCTTGCACATGCATGAAGGCCAACTGCCTAGAGCTCACTGCTCAGTGGGAAGTCTCATTGACTTACAATGTGGATTGTACAAATCCAATATCTTGTACTGCTTTACAATAGCATCTATAATGCCTGATTCAATACGAGTTGTTGCTCTGCTTCTTACATAAACCCTTTTCCCTATATTTCGCATAATAGGTCTGCCTTAATATTTCTCATATATTACTTACATGACCTTATTCATTCCTTCATTACAAAATGTCTACAATGAACTCTTTTATATATAAGAGTCATTTTACAACATGCCAAGTCGGCTTACAAATTTTTTACAATAATAAACAAAATATAATATAATAAAATCCTGTCGGCCTCTGTGCCAGTATACTTCCTTTCTCTGTGTTGGTGCCGGTGTCCTGAGTGTCGGTGTAGAGTTTGATGCCGGTGCACTAACTTGCCGATGTAATGCCTTGTCGGTGCCATAGGATTGTAAGGTTGCCATCAATGACAAAACCTTCAATCACATACAATGTCTCATTGGAGTGTGCATATGCCAACAATAACTAGTCTGATGCTAGGGAGAATGAATGAAGTAATAAAGGAAACTCAGAAAGCTTGGATTAAATTTTTGGGAGAGCATGGAGGATTATTTACTTCACCAAAGACAAAGACAGACACTGTAGATACCCTAGTTGAAGGGAAAGGAAAAGGGATTATGGGTACTCCACCCTCAGTTTTGAAAAATATCAAGATAGTGGAAATTGAGCTACTAGTAAACACAGATGTACAAACAAATATTGAAACATCGGTTAATATAGAGAACATTGTATAGGATACTAACATTGAGGATAATTTTCCTTTGGATACTAATGTACAGGTTGTGGATATTGTTCCTAGAGAGGAACCGACAGTTGCACAGACTGCACCAAGTGGCAAAGCCACCGATGCAAGTGAGGAGGTAATAAAAGATAAATCATCAAAGAAAATAGGGGATTCGGTAGGGTACTATTTGGGAGCCCATCATTATTGACAATTGACACTTCTTAGGTGGAAAAGAAAACCATCACAGAGATGAGTCCCACTGAACTGATGATGATGGTTTCTCAAAAAATAATGGAGGGATCCACTGACAAGGGGATTATAGATCAATCAGTCACTGTTTTGCACAGATTGGTCCCGGAATGTAAGATTAAAAATGAAGCAAGCCCTTCCGGCAAGCTTAAGGTAATTACTAAACTTGTATCAAAAGACTTTCAATCCTTACAGCGATCTCCAACCGGCAAGCACTTGAAAGATTCACTCAGGCTAAGAGAGTCGCTTTTGATCATATCATTGAGATAAAGAAGAAAAATATTGAGAAGTTAATTCTAATTGAAATTTTTTTGAAACAATGTACAAACATATACAAGGTATGCTGCAATATTGAAATACTTACAACAAATGTAGATAAAAGGATAAAAGAGATATAGGAGAAAATTTTGAGTATTGCTAACTCCTTTGATGGATTAATTTCACTGACAACATCAATTGATGGACAAATTTTGACTTTGGAGAACCAAATTTCTGCTCTTGAAAAGGAAAGAGATAAAATCATTCAGAGAGCCAGAAGTCTGAGAGGTTTGGTGAGTCCAAGATTGGATTCACTCTATGTACATAAGAGGGAATGCATGGATATGCTAGGAAAGACCACACCAGCAGAGGTCAATGAGAAAGAATCTTTTGCATATTTATTGAGTGGACTTGTATCTATCTCTGGTACATTCAACACCAGTTGGGATACTTATATGGAATTACTAGAGACAGCTTATCTGGAAATCTTGAAATTGGTCAAGCTCTGGTAAGACATTTTTGGAGGTATTCAATGTACAGTTCTTATTCTTTGACATTCTTTTTACAATTTTTGGGCATTGATGTCAAAGGGAGAGTAGTATAGATGTGAAAAAGAATGAAAGAGTTGCATACATTAGGGGGAGTTATAGGGTTCTTGGAATTTTAGAAATATGGAGCATTTTGCATATTCAGCTCAGGGGGAGTAGGGTAGGATGAAACCGACAAATGAAACCATGACCATTTTTTCACATGAGTGTTTCCATCAATTCCAAAGGGGGAGATTGTTGGAAATTGACACTCTATTGGATGATTTCACTATTTTGTCATTGATGGAAACATGATTTTGGGTTCCAGCTTCATATGGTGTACTGGTAGGCACTTCACAAATTCTACATTGGCACTGGCACCGGCACCGGTAGCACAGGAAGATTTCTTTGGTCACCGATAATTTAGGCTGACATGGTATAGTAAATGTTATCGGTATTGGAGGCTGACATATCTTGGATCCGGCATTCACAATTTGTATTAATGTTTATTCATTTGTGTTATATGGCCGACATGTAATCTGATATTGTATATATCTTTGTAAGATGACATAAGGCATAAATTTGTATAAGGTATATAGGTCAGTCTGATAGATCATTTTGTGAGAGATGGAGAATAAGGATATGGATGTAATATAATGCAAAATATATTAGAGAGATTATGTATGCGAGGAATTTATTGTAAGGGTTATTCTGGTAAAGGGGTTTAGGGTTTCGACCAGAATAGACAGAGCTTAAACTAGAACTGTATTCTGGCATAGAACATGCTATCTTAGTAGTTCACACTTCTCTGGATTGTTGTCTAGAATTTTATGTAGTTAGTGAGACTCCTATTGTGATTGAGCAGTGTGCTCTAGGTTGTAAGCCTTCCTGCAAGTGCAGGCCCATCATATATTGTAATATCTCTTCATATGATCAGTGGATTCATATTGTAGGTCACAAATCCCACCGTGGTTTTTCCTCATTGAGGTTTTCCACATATAAATTTGTGTTATGGTTCTCATTTATGTGTCTGGCTTATCGGTTGCTTTACTTCTTTCAATTTTGTTTATACCGGTATACTAGTTGGTGCATGAATGTTTTGTTAAGGCTAAAATCTACAATTCCGGTATAACATTGATTCACCCCCCCCCCCCCCCCCTCTCAGTGTTATTGGTTTCCAACAAACAATTGATTTTCCTGTCAACTTCATCCTCAACTTTTTCCTTGAATATCTTGAACATTTCTAATGCTTGAGATTTTTCCCTTAGAAAGACAATCCAAGTCATTCTAGAATAATCATCAATTAGTAACATAAAATATCACTCACCTTGCAAGCTCCTTTTCCGAGTTAGACCACAAAGATCTATGTGAACCAAATCTAGTAATCTAGTGGATGAGTACTCATTTCCTCTGAATGTGTTTCTGGCCTGCTTTCATATTTAACATTCCCTGCAGATGTTGTTTTCTCATTTAGTCAATCTAGGCAAATCTCTTACTGCACTCCTCAAACTAATTTGTACCAAATTATCAAAGTTGATATGACACATCCTTCGATGCCATAGCCAGTTCTCACCAAGTTGTGATATCAAAAATTTATACAATCAAAAATATCATTCACAAAACATGTTAATACATCCAACCGTCCATACCATGGAGGTACCAATAACATCATTAAACTAATGCCAACAACATATGTCAACCCATAAACTACAATCAAGAACCATGTATCAAATATATCATTGAAGAAAATACATATCTAGGAACTCCCACTTCATGGGTAATGTCAAATCCAAAAATGACTCAAGGCATATCAAGTCTACCAATCAAGACTCATATTAAAGTGCATGATAAGTAATAAAAAATGTAATACTAAGAATAGTGACACTGATCGACATATGCAACCCAAATAGTTTCATAGTCTCTCATAATATGACATCATCCTCCCAAACCATGCAAAGCTGAAATTGGTGGAATAAACCATACAAACCTATGAAGAGATAAAACATATAAACCATAACATTTTCTCCCACCAAAAATATCAAAGAGATAAGTTGTGTTAAGAATGATCTCCTTAAAACACAAAATGAAAATCCATAACACCAAACCATTCAATATCTTAGACCAAACAAAACATATGTATCATATGTAATGTTAACATGGATGCAAGATTTTCTATCCAAGGAAACTAAAACTCAAAATGTCCATTCCTACAAAAGCAAATAAGCACAATGAACCATCTCCTAATATCCTCATAAAGGCATCATAATATCAACTCATACATGTAAGGAGATAAACATGTTGTCCATCCTTCAAATGAATCCTCTAGAACTAACCATCTATCCATAGCTCAAGATCCATATCTATGAAAGAGAAATATTAAAAGATATCTTTGTTAGTTAAGATGAGAGGGGGGGGTGAATCATAAAAACTTCACAATACAATGTATTCAACAGATTCAACCTCGGTAGCCTTTACTGATATGCAACTATGACTATAAATCATTAAATATTCACAAACAAATACACTTAAAACATCATAACACATTTAACACCAGATTTAACGTGGAAACCCAAATAGGGAAAAACCACTGTGCGATTTTGAACCCACTAAGAAATATACCCTTCTAGAGTATGCTCGGTTCAAAGCTAATCCTGTTAAAGATTACAAACACATTGCTAGATGTGACCTGGTTAAGGGATTTCCCTCAGACTTGTTAGAGTCTTGCACTTTGTTAGAAGTGACCTTGTCAAAGGATTTCAAACACTCATTTAGAATGTTACCTTGCTAGAGGGTTTACAAATAAGACTGTTAAGTCCACTCGGTTAAGAGATTTCCTGTCACTTACAAAATAAATAATAGTAATAAAATATATCTGCAACTTCACATCTGAAATGCTAAAAGAATATTCTATGTGCTCAAAACAATCTTGTCATAAGACTTATCTTGTCCCTTGTTGGGCTTGTTGGGCTTCTCAATCTATTCTTCAATCAGATCTTCAAGCTTTTGTGCTTGGTAAACATTATTGTAGCATCATTGTGCATACATTTGCCTGCATGCATTGTTCATCAATAGTTTCTTATTTATAAACAATTTATAAATGCTTAATCTCCTTGATCACATTTCCCATGATCAATCTTAGCCATCAGATCATCAAACTTGACTAGGTTCAATGTATCCTTTGATCTGAAAAATGTTTTACCTTGCCTTGGAACTTGCATTCCTTCCTTGGAACTTGTGCTAGGTTATTGTAGTTCAATCTGTGTTGTAGATCTTCCTCTTGATTTTCCATTGTCGTAGATCCTCAACAAACTTCTTGCACGACATACCAATCATTTATTCATCTCCTGCTCATCAGCATCCTTCATTAAATAATGCTTTTATTCATCCAATGCATTTTGTTATTACTCGGTTGTTACTCGGTAAATACTGAACTTCAATCGGTAGATATTTTGCCTTCTTTAACCGATATCGATAACCTTAGGGTTTATCGACTAGGTTCTTTGCTCGGTGACATAGTACAGTATTAAAATTATAATCAACAACATATGTAGGATATCAAACAATCAAAACAACATGATCTCATCATTGTCTAACTCAATAATAGTTGCCCATTGAATAACTTATTATTCACCTTCATTATCACATTCTTTCTATGTCACTTACTAACCTCTTAATACTCATCAAAACATACTTCTCAAGATATGGCAACATCATACTGAATCAGAAAATCAATTTCTTGACATCAATGACAAAATAATATTATTAAGACAGTAATCATCCTTCTTTAGTTATATCAATAATCTCCAACAACCTTCTCAATATACTTAACGAAATGCCAACAATTTCCCCCTTTGGCATTGATGGCAATACCAACTTTAAATGGAAATACCAACTTGATTTATTCCAACTGATTTGGATTCAGATTGTTGTTTAGACTTCTCCTATTATCCTTGAGTTGTTTAAACCTTCTCTTGAAGTCTTCTCCTTGTGTCATTAGTCTTCTGTTGTCTACTCCATTTTGTTCCTTACAAATTAGTCTTCTCCCCCTTTGACAACAATGCCAAGAAGAAAAAAAAACTAATTCATGATTTCTTCCTTTGTGAAGTAATTTCCTTGCAGTCTCATTCACAGTCAAAGCATCTTTGTCTTCAATCACTTTTTCTTTGTACAACTTTAGGCAACCTCCTAAAGTGTGTAAAGCAGCATCAACTCATAAATAGTTATCCTTTAGATTCATAGAATTGATGCTTTCACCAAACTCTGTCAGTGAGTACTAGATAGGGGTAGGACCCCTAACTAACTTCTGAGATACTCAAAAGTGTCCCTTGGCAATGGCTTTGTGAAAATATATGCTATTTGTTCCTTTGAACTAATATATTCCAGCACAACTTTCTTCTCTTGAACTTCTTCTCTGAGATAATGATACTTTATAGAGATATGCTTTGTCTTACAGTGCATTACCAGATTCTTTGAAATGTTAATGGCACTAGTATTATCACATAATATAGTTACTGGCTCGGTAACTTTCTCATTCATACCTTCCAACAGTTGTTTGATCCATGCTATATTGGTATAATTCAATGCTGCAGCGACATATTCAGCTTTAGCTGTTGACTATGAAATGCATCCTTGTTTCTTGCTAAGCCAACTTACTAGTCTATCTCCCAAAAAGAAAGCTCCACCGCTTGTGCTTTTCCTGTCATCAATGTTTCCTACCCAATCAGTATCAATATAAAATTTTAAATCAAAATCATTCCTCTTTTCATATACTAAGCCATAATCTTCAGTGCCTCTCAGGTATCTGAAAATTCTCTTGATTGCTTTCAAATGGGTTTCTTTGGGATCTACAGAAAATCTTGCAACTTATCCTACTGCATGTGCTATATATGGCCTGTTGTGAACCACATATTGCAGCTTTCCAATCATAGATCGGTAAAGTGTCTCATCAACAGATGCAGATTCATCACTCTTTGATAGTTTACAATTGGTAGTCATAGGAGTGCTTACAGGTTTAGAATCCTCCATTCCAAATTTCTTCAAGATTTCCTTTATATACTTGGATTGAGTAATGAAAATCTCATTTTTCATTTGTAGTATCTGCAAACCTATAAAATACTTTATCTCACTGATTAATGACATCTCAAATTCTTTGCACATTTCATTTCCAAAGTTCTTGCATAAGGAGTCATTACCACAAAAAATAATATCATCAACAAATATGGTTGAAAGTAGTATACCATTGTTTTCATCATTTTTCATATAAATGTTGTTGTTTTGACTTGTCCTTATAATTCCAATCTTGATCAAATAAGAGTGTAGTCTCTCATACCATGCTTTAGGTGCTTGCTTCAGACCATATAAAACTTTGTTCAATTTACATACTTGATCTTTATTCTTGTCTTCAACAAATCCTTCAGGATATTCAATATAAACTTCTTCTTCTAGTATACCATTCAAAAATACAGATTTAACATCCATTTGATATACCTTGAAATTTTTGAAAGCAGCATATGCCAACAATTTCTCACTCCTTCAAGTCTTGCCATTGGTGCAAAAGTCTCACCATAATCAATTCCTTCTTCTTGAGCATATCCTTTGCAAACTAGTCTTGCTTTATTTTGAATGACCTCTCCTTTTTCATTTAGCTTGTTTCTAAAAATCCACTTTGTACCGATTACATTTTTGTCCTTCGGTCTTGGGACCAGTGTCCATGTTTCATTCTTTTTGATTTGTTCAATTTCTTCTGTCATAGCATTTATCCAATCTTCATTACTAAATACCTCTTTTACTATTCTCTGTTCAAATTCAGATATCAGACATGTGTTATGTCTTAGTTTGTTCCTTGTCATCACTGGATCATCCTTATCTCCTATAATCTGACTTTATGCATGATTTCTTCTGACATATTTGGCTAATATGGGCTCGGTAGGCTCTGTATCATCTTCTTCATCACTCGGTAACTGGATATTATCTTCATTTTCTTTAGCAACTTTCTCGGTAGGACTTCTCGGTTTAACATAAACAAATTCTTCATAATTTTCTGGTTCTTTGGAATTTCCTTCATCATTTCTTTCTGCAAATGCATCAATTTTCACATTTGCACTTTCCACTATTTTGTTAGATGATTTGATCAAACATTTAAATGCTTTACTTCTAGAAGAGTACCCAAGAAATGTTCCTTCCTTGCTTTTCTGATCAGACTTTCCATTTATATCATCTTTGTGAACATAACATCTACTTCCAAATATTTTAAAATAACTTACATTGGGTTTCTTATCATACCAGATTTCATATGGTGTCTTCAAAGTTCCTTTCTTCAATTGTACTCGGTTCAGGGTGTAAACTGCAGTGCTTATTGCTTCTCTCCAAAATGTTTGAGGTACCCTCTTTTCTATCATCAGGGTTTTGGAACAATCTACAATTAATCTATTTCTTCTTTCAGCTATCCCATTTTGTTGTGGAGTTCTCGGTGTAGATAGTTGCCTTTTTATACCATGATCATTGCAAAATAAGTTAAATTCATCAGAAGTGAACTCTCCTCCTCTATCAGATCTTAGACATTTCAACTGTCTTCCTGTTTCTTTTTCAACTCTTGCCTTGTACCATTTAAACATTTGAAAAGCTTCTGATTTTTCTTTTAAAAACATAACTCACATCATCCTTGAGTAATCATCCACAAATAATATGAAGTAATTATCACCCTAATAACTTTGAACTTTCATAGGACCACAAAGATCATTGTGCACTAGATCTCAAATTCCTTTAGAAGTGTAGGACTTTCTTTTAAAGGTTGATCTTGTCATCTTACCCATCTAGCATCCTTGACACATAGCATTCTCAGGTTTTTCCAAGCTCGGTAGACCTCTTACTCGGTGCTTCTTACTTATTTTGATTAGGTTATCAAAATTTACATGACAAAACCTTTTATGCCATAACCAAGTATCTTCTATTTTTGCATCTAGACAATTGTTCCGAGTTGAGTCAAGATTAAATGTGTTACCTTTTGTTTGTGTCCCGGTAGTAGCCAGCTTTCCATGCTTGTCAGGAACTTTGACAATTCCCTTCGGAAATTCTATTTGGTATCTTGTATTGTTTAGTTGTGTTGCACTCAACAAATTTTATTTCAAACCTTCAACCCAGTATACATCATCACATTTAGCATTGTCAAGAAGTGTTATAGATCCTTTACCTTTCACTGAACATGGTGCATGATTACCAAATCTTACATATCCTCCATCATAGTCTTCTAATTTAACAAACTTGTGTTTATCACTTCTCATGTGATGTGAGCATCCACTATCTATGACCTAAGAATCATTTTTATTTATGTGAGATATTAGGGATTTTTATTCATATCTTTCTTCATCTGATCCATCTTTGATAGCCACATAAACAACTTAATCTGTATCAGTCTCGTCAGATTTATCATCATTGGATTCCTCATTACCTACTAGGTATGTCTTTCTATCTTTCCTTCTAAAGTCTCGGTGTCCTCTGTATTGGTTGTCTTTCTGTTTATCATCTCAGTATTCTCTCTTTTCACTAGATTCTTTGTCAGGACAGTTAGAAGCCATATGTCTTATTCTATCACAGTTAAAACATTTTAAAGGTAACTTTCCTTTATACTTACCTTTGCCTCTCGGTAACCTTCTGGCTAGTAATGCTTCAAACTCTTCTTGCTTTTTTATTTCCTCATATAGTTTGTGTACCTCTTTCATGTTTTTGTGAAATATTTCACTTGCTCCACTATGATTTCCTTCAATATATTTATACATTCTATCATTGTAATCATCAGATTCACCAATATGAAAAGAACTGAATGCAGATTCAACTTTATTTACCAAGGACCCACTATTATCAAAATTAATTAACTCAAATGCATGTAGCTTACCAATAGTAGCATCCAAAGAGACTGGCATGTTTGGCACAAACCTTAATTCATTGATTGTAGAGACTCGAATGGCATAAGCAGGTAGAAGTGTTCTAAGCAACTTACTTGTTACATCCTTTTCTTCAATAGTTCCTCCTGCTCCTTTGATTTGATTCATAGTTTCCTTTAACCTTGTACTATATTGGGTTATGTTCTCACCTTCATTCATTCTCATGGATTCAAGTTGACCTCTTAGACTATCTACTTTTGCTCTTTGAACATGTTCATCACCACCATACACAAATATGAGCTTAGACCACATCGCCTTTGCATCATTACATCATTCTAGATCATTAAACTCTGAGTCAGTCAATGCAAATGTTATTTCAATCATAGCTTGAATATATTCTTGCTTTGCCTTTATCTCTTCCATTATCATCGGGTTGGTGCTAGGTGCTATGTAATCATTCTCCAGATAATATGTTGCATATTCTCCAATTCCTAATAGATGCAGCTTCATCCTTTTCTACCATGTGGAGAAACCTGACTTTTTTAGCTTTGGTGCATCCCTTTTATACATCTACAGGTATTTTCCTCAAGTACCTTTAAACTTTTCTTCTAGAGTCCAAAGCTCTGATACCAATTGTTAGTTAAGGTGAGAGGGGGGGGTGAATCATAAAAACTTCACAATACAATGTATTCAATAGATTCAACCTCAGTAGCCTTTACCGATATGCAACTATGACTGTAAATCATTAAATACTCATAAACAGATACACTTAAAACATCATAACACATTTAACACCAGATTTAATGTGGAAACCCAAATAGGGAAAAACCGATGTGGGATTTCGGACCCACTAAGAAATATACCCTTCTAGAGTATTCTCGGTTAAAAGCTAATCCTGTTAAAGATTACAAACACATTGCTAGATGTGACCCGGTTAAGGGATTTCCCTCAGACTTGTTAGAATCTTGCACTTTGTTAGAAGTGACCTTGTCAAAGGATTTCAAACACTCATTTAGAATGTTACCTTGCTAGAGGGTTTACAAATAAGACTGTTAAGTCCACTCGGTTAAGAGATTTCTTGTCACTTACAAAATAAATAACAGTAATAAAATATATCTACAACTTCACATCTGAAATGCTAAAGCAGATTCTATGTGCTCAAAACAATCTTGTCATAAGACTTATCTTGTCCCTTGTTGGGCTTGCTGGGCTTCTCAATCTGTTCTTCAATCAGATCTTCAAGCTTCTGTGCTCGGTAAACATTATTGTAGCATTATTGTGCATACATTTGCCCACATGCATTATTCATCAATAGTTTCTTATTTATAAACAATTTCTAACTACTTAATCTCCTTTATCACATTTCCCATGATCAATCTTAGCCATCAGATCATCAAACTTGACTAGGTTCAATGTATCCTTCAATGTGAAAAATGTTTTATCTTTCCTTGGAACTTGCATTCCTTCCTTGGAACTTGTGCTAGGTTATTGCAGTTCAATCTATGTTGTAGATCTTCCTCTTGATTTTCCATTGTCGTAGATCCTCAACAAACTTGTTGCATGACATACCAATCATTTATTCATCTCCAGCTCATCAGCATCCTTCATTAAATAATGCTTTTATTCATGCAATGCATTCTATTATTACTCGATTGTTACTCGGTAAATACTAAACTTCACTCGGTAGATATTTTGCCTTCTTTAACCGATATCGATAACCTTAGGGTTCACCGACTAGGTACCTTAGGGTTACCGACTAGGTTCTTTGCTCGGTGACATAGTACAATATTAAACTTATAATCAACAACATATGTAGGATATCAAAACAATCAAAACAACATGATCTCATCATTGTTTAACTCGGTAATAGTTGCCCATTGAATAACTTATTATTCCCCTTCATTATCAAATTCTTTATGTGTCACTTACTGACCTCTTAATACTCATCAAAACATACTTCTCAAGATATGGTAACATCATACTGAATCAGAAAATCAATTTCTTGACATCAATGACAAAATATTATTATTAAGACAGTAATCATCCTTCTTAAGTTATATCAATAATCTCCAACAACCTTCTCAATATCCTTAATGAAATGCCAACAATCTCCTTTCTATTGTAATGCCAACAATCTTGTATGAAAGAAAAAAATGGACAAATACCTTTTAGATGAAAAATTACTAAGTATACTAAGAGTGGGGAATGAGAATTCTCCTTCAAAATAATCAAGTCATCATGACTCAAACCTAATAAAATCTCCTCTCAAGTCCATACCAAGTGAAAGATCCTTGGTCTTCCTACTAAAACCTCATATTGTCTCAACACATGTTTCTAATCACAAGATAACACCAACCTCACTTAAGTCTCTAAGTATCCATGAGCACCTAAAATTGACCAATCCATGCTAAACCTCAAATACAACACCTGCATAATCATGAAGCTCCAACAAAAATTATCAATATACTTAATACAAAGAGAACAAAAAAGATCAATGTAAAAGTTCCACTTGTAGAAATAGGATCCTGAACATGACATTGTGGTCTAACCATCTCCTCCAAAGAGATAACATGCAACAATAGAAATATCTTGGTATCAAGAGAACATGTATCATGTCAAAACTCAATTCTAGAATTAAGAGTGTACCATGACACAATACCAATGATAATCTAAACCAAGAATCAACATCTCCAACTATATGAAGATAACCATCTCCAAATGGTGATGTTGCGAATGTGAAATAACCCTTCTACATCAATAACATCTAAAATCTCCTCCAAGACATCTACAAACATTAAAAAAATAGCATCCATCACTAGGTCATGAATCCAACTCACTACCAGAAATTATCACTAAACCATGATACTACATTACATATTGCATCATGATAAACATATCCTAAATAAAAATCATCCAGTTCCACACACACAAATGAAATGTCAATACAACTAGGAAAAACCAATATCTTAAAGCCAAGAAGATACAAATACCAACAAACATCAAGAATCAATCCATACCACCAATTCATCATTGTCAAAAGATCCCACTAAAAGGCGTAACCAATGAAATGTAACCAGGATATATCATGAAATCATGATAAACAACATGCAACAAGTCTTAGCAACTGACAATCCTTTCACTCAAATCACCCATCATTTCATGCCAAAGAAAAAATACCAATGCAAAAGTGACCATAGACAAGGCTAACTAAAAAATTCTACATTCACATTGAATCAATCAAGTGGATATAGAAATTCCATATTTGATTTGTTTCACTATAATAAAATGGGTAGCTAATCCAAGAATTGTGTAAGCAATGAAACATGCAAACTCATCATCACTTTAGTAACCTACAAACTAAGATAGCAGGGAAGATAATCCTTATGACCACATGAATCAAACACCAAATCAATCTCAAATCTAATTTTCTAAACATGTTCATAAATGAATAATCATAGTGAAGGAACCAAACAAGAATACAAGAGATAAGAAACAACCTCTCAACACCAAACCAAATCACAAGGAAAATCACCATGAACCTAATTATGTCATGAAAATACATAAATGCAATTGTATATCTATGACATCATAATCAACACCAATATTGTATCTACACTCAAATATCACCCACACAAGACTTTAATTCTCAAATAATGTCCAATCATGTCCTCAAAATCAAATACAACCTATTAACATGTCACTCTCAAAAGTTGACTCTGAAAAAACACCTATAAATCTGTAACATGAAGCACCAATATAAAAATCAATTGTATCGTCAATATATGTACTTCCTCAAGATTTCACATCTATACTCATTCACATGCACTCACACTCACCCCTTGAATCTCAAACACATACAACTGAGAAAGCAAGTACTCCACTCTCTCTACTCATCAAATTGAGGTCCATCAATATCATTATGAATTACTACTCATGCTCTCCAATGCTTATTCAAAATTAAAAAATCGTTGTATGCAAAATTATGCTCAAAATCATGTATTAAAGAATTTGTGGCTTTAAGGATCTAAAAATTGATCAAAATATAAAAATCAAGAAACCAAACTTGTACCAATGTAGTTCTCAACAAGAGCTTTCTGATGACTAAGAAGTCAAAAACTAACTCTTGGGTGAAAGTTATGCCCATTTTTAAAAAAAACTTATAATTCTCCTCATATGAAGACACACGAGAACATCTTGGGAGTTGGATGATACCCTGTAAATTGGTATTTCATCCTTATTTTTTTGTTCTAACATGAATTTTATTAGAAATTCACTCATGGTAAAAATTGTGTCGACTTAAGTTTTAACCTCAAAAATTGACCTGCAATTTGTTAGTCCATCATGAAAAATAAAAGCTACAAGAACTCAAGCTTCAACCAATGAAACAACATGAAATAAAGTAAATAAAATAGATTATACCTCCATGGATTATGTCTCATTGTGTCCTAACCCCATTGTTCTTGGTTGCAAATTGATATTCCTCTCAGACAAGCACTGGTAAGTGTGGAATGGACTGATAGATGATATGCAAAAGCTTTGTGATAATATGCTAAAATTCTATGAAAATGATTTATGCTAATTTTCTCAAAAACTCTAAAATGCTTAGACAAATGAACTCATGGATACAAAGATTAAGACTCCCAGTTAACTTAAACTATTGGACATTGGGCTCAAAATGCACTAGAACTCCTTTATTTATAGATTTTTTAGTGCATAAGCTTAGGTGGCAAAGATAAATGATCATGATTAAATCTTTCTTTTTGGATGGCTATGAGAAAGAGGCCAAAGGTTGATAGAAAGGGGGAGGAGAAGACAAGTGTCACTCATCTCACCTTGACTAAGGGGAAGACTGAGAGAATCTAGGATTGGTTGAAGAATATTTAGGGATGGAGGGACAAGTGAAGATGGACTAGGGTTAGGTGGACAAAATCTCCTCCAAGAATATAGGAGTGTTGGAGCTAAAATAGGGAGGTTTCAAAGATTATGTGCACATACACATTTTATTCATGAATATGGGAGTTGGAGATAAGTGGCTTATAAATGATTTATTTTTATTTGATTTTATTGATTTAAATTTGCCACATGATGGATGAGTTAGCAAAGATGGATATGAAGAGTGAGTTGGAAAGTGGTAATTAAATAATTATGAAATTATTTAATAATGGAGCTATAGGATAGTGAATAGTGCTCAAATATGATAAGTGATGATAATTAAATATTAAATATTTAATTATTTGGCTTAAAAGAAAGGGTGTAATGAATTAATTAATTAAATGTTTCAACTCAATTAATTAATAGAAGAATATTAAATACTAATGAATTAAATAATTTAATCTTTTCAAATTAATTATTTAATTGAAGAATGATCATTAAATAAATATAAAATATTTATTTAATTTCCCATAGCCAATTTTATGTGTATACATTTTGCCCCTCTTTGAAATGATGTTGAAACAACATTGTTTCAAAGATTAAATCAAGTCTCGATGATGCTCTTGACGATGATGAAAATCTTGATTGTCTGCCCCCTTGGGAGATTGATCATGAAATTATGAAAAAATTGATTGAGCAATTAATCTCACAATAATTGATTGAAAATATTTGATTAAAAATAGGCCCTTCAATTAAATTCACTTTTGAAAAATAAATAAAATTTGCCCCACTTTGAAAAATTAATTACCCCTTCAAAAAATCAAAAAGGTAAAATAAAATTACCATGGGCCCATTTTATCCTCATTTACAATTTATCAGCTTTTGGAGAAAAAAAGAGGGAGTTGTCTTGGAGCATTGAGCTAGCAAGATGGTGGTCTTGTATGAGAACCATAGATTTGAGTGCGTTCATCGATATCAGCAATCTGCCAAGTATGGCCCATCGATGAGTGGTCTATCCAAGCTTTGTTCTTGATTTCCATACAATTTCCATGTTTTTCACATGATTTAGAGTCTCGTTGAAATTTTCCCAATTTTCTCACTTTTGTTTCATGCTTTCATTTCTTAGGTTAGCACCTTTGTGTTTTAGGTTAGCGCTTCTATCAATTTAGCGCATTTACCCGATGTGTTCACGCATATGTCATGTTGGTTAGCACTTTTGTCAAAAACTGAACTTTGTTGATTGATGCAATGTTTAAGTTCACTCTAATGGATTTGATTGGATGTTTGATGCTCCAATTTGAGAGATTGATAGACAATTGATGATGATTTGATTTGATAGATATATTGTTGATTGATAAGCAATTTGATTGCTTGATAGATGTTTTGATCAATAGGATAGTTATTTGTTGAAACCATGATTGATAGCTTGATAAGAGCTCTAAGAGACTGATTTAGTCTTTGATGAAGAGCTTGATATGTTGTGCATTTGATTGATAGCGTGATTTGCTTCAAAGAAGATTTTCTTGAAATGTTTGATTGATAGGATAGATGATTGATAGACAAACTTGTCTGATTAAACAGGAGAAACTTGATGTTCTCCAGTGTCGAGAGAAATTCCCGGTGATGCACCACTTGGTTCCAGAGTTGTCCCAGGTTGAGGTTAGACACATTGATGCTTGTGGTCTTTGTGACCTCTTGTATATGCCTGATATCACACATAATAGGGGTCTTTTGACAACATTGGTTGAGAGATGGCACAATGTGCTTAACACATTTCAACTACCCATTGGTGAGATCAGTGTTATGCTCGAGGATGTGTATAGGATCTTACATATCCCTGTTACTAGCGAGCTTGTCCAATATGACTACCAGGATTTAGGAGGCACTAAGGCTTGCAGGGTAGTTTTTGGAGATGAGAGAATTTATGGTGGGGAGATCAGATGGGAGGATATGATTATGCATTATGAGACTCTCCCAGTTATACTTGCAGGTTTGATTGGTGGATTAATCTACCCAAAAAGGATATCATGAGGGTTTGTTGTTGGATGGGGTGGCATTCTTCAGAGTATGATGGAGCACCATACTAATTATGCTTGGGGTATTTGCATGCTCCTGCATCTTTATCATGATTTGCATTAGGTCATTTATGATGGTGGGCTAGCTTGTCTACTGGGTGCACACTCCTATAGATCTGGTGTTGGGAGCATATAGCTGTCACACAGCCAGTGCATGATAGACTTCGAGGAGACAGTCAGCGTTTTGTTTACTTTTACAAGGGTATCATTACTCAACCTAAGTTGGGTAAGCTATAGTATTGGAGATGGGTTCATGATTCTATGGATTCTGTTATTTGGTGGCCATACATAAATTGTGAGCCTTAGTTAGAAGATACTTGTATATTACCATTGATCTTACAGAGCAAATATCTAATCAGTCATACTCCTTTTATCATTGATAGATAGTTATTTGGTCAGATTTTGACATAGTTTAGGATCATTCAGCATATGTCTTCTGGTGTGGCAATGTATGTGTGAGCATACAAGGACAGGCGAGATTGGGGTCCTTCCTTTTCTTTTGATATAACATACACATTTTTTGGGGTTTTCCTCATGTTGCTTATGATTTGAGACCTCATATTTTAGATGCAAGTATCACAACTGATTATGTTTAGTATCTTCTTACTCATCCATTCCTTCATATTATTGATCTTGTGGACCCTCCTCCCAACTGAGGAGGTGAGGAGTCAGATTTTGATGATCCCATTATGAGGAGATCGAGATGGAGGTGAGAGCTTAGAGCTGCATGGGAGGTGGGAGGAGATGATAGAGATGAGGGTGGTGATAGTCGTGAAGGGAGGTGAGGATGGAGACGAGGTAGGGCTAGAGTCCATGGAGGACATTTTGGACAAATTGGTCAGATTGGTAGGATATGGCGACCACTCACTATGGAAGATAGAGATGTAGGCCGGTTTTGTGGGAGGGATGCAGGTAGAGGCAGTGGTAGGATTAGGTCAGTGAGGGTAATACCCTCTAATGGTTTGGGTAGAGGCGGTGGATTGGACAACGGTCGGGGAGGGATCGATTTTGGTCAGATCTGTCCAGATCTTGGGTTCATAGCAGCATAGGGAGGCTCGGATGAGGAGGAGGAGGATTAAGAGGACCATGTGCCACTGATTCATCGGTGGATCATGAGATCCACACAGGGTGAGACTCTAGTTGTTGGAGAGGTAGGAGAGATGGATGGTGATGAGGCTATGCAGGATGCACCTCAGTGGGATGTGTCTCAATAGGAGACTATGGATTATCTCATAATACATATTGATCAGTTGAGAGTGTAGGTATAGGCTCTTACCCTTGAGAGAGATAGAGCATTGAGGAGATACCGAGATGTATAGGGTTTACTTGATCATATACAAGAGATTGTTGGAATAATGATATATTTGTCATTAGTGAATAACACTTAGTGAAAACACTTATTCGATTTTGAATGCTTACCGAGCTCATCACTCAGTCCACAGCCTATACCGAGCATTCGGTAAAGCTTACCGATTAAACAGTTCATACCGAGCAGTAAGACTATTACTGAGCATATGAGACAAACAGCAGTAACCGAGAAGTCAGTTCTTACCGAGTTACTAGTGGTTACCGAGTGACACTATATCTACCGAGTCACCACAGCTACGAGTTCCAAGCTACACTTCGGGACTAGTATGGACCGAGCTTCTACTCTTACCGAGAGCATGACGATGCCGAGTACTGTAGTGGACGCCGTGTATCAGAAGATCACCGAGCCAGCTTGAGGAACCGAGTATCTACCGACTCAGTAATATTTTGTTCACCTATGTAAGGCTGACTTAAGAATGAGTTTATGTTATTAATTTGTATGAGGCCGACTTTATGAAATGTAAATGTAATTATGGACGGTATATATATGTGATGTATTATACCATCTGTAATTGGTAATATGAAAAATGTATGTAAGATGTATGAATATGCGAAATTAGAAAGAGCAGAGCAGAAACTGCATTAAGGTAGCAGATCAGAACATTTTCGCAGAGTCAGTAAAGGAGCAGAATCGACATATCTATCTCAGAAGGAGATCAATACTCAAAAGATCTTATCAGCAATAAAGTTGTAAGTCAAGATCTACTGTTTCATCCTAACAGTTGAATCAGTTTGTAAATCCTTTTACCGGGTAGACTTAACAGTCTTTTGTAAATCTCTTAACCGAGTGCATACTTCATTGTATGTTTGTAAATCCTCTAACAAGGTGGACCTAGCAGTCCAAATTTGCTTCTAACAGGGCAGATCATCAGAAGTGATCATTGTAAGCCTTAACCGACCAACTTTTACTGCAGTACCAAAGTTTTGTGGGTACCATCCCCACCCCAGTTTTACTTTCTATTTGGAAGGTTTCTGGGTCACCAAATCTTTGTGTTAAGTGTTGTGAATGATTATACTTTCATGCATACAGTAGATTAAATGAATGAATGGTTTAATATATGCAAGTGCAGAAATGAATTAAAAGTTTTAAGTGTTACTGATTCACCCCTCCCCTCTCAGTAACTTGGTTAGTCCTGAATATTTTCAACAGAGATTAGTTCTAGTGCACTCTCACTTGATACTATCAGAGCATTATTCTAGGCTGGGAAGGAGACTGCACATTGGCGAAGATTATATGAGGATCTGGTTTGAGAGAGCCAGAGAGCGGGAAATTATGTGACCACCTAGTTACCAGAAAGGATGGATACCAGCGGTGTGGGGTTATGGGGCCTCCTCAGAGGGATAGATACAGGGATCTAGGAGTAGGACCATCGGGTGGGTCTTCTTTTCCATCTCCACAGAGACAAACAGATTCGAGTAGCAGTGGCACTGGGCACCCTTGATTTATATCTTTTGATACTTGATTTGTATCATGGGACAGTATTTATTGATTATTTCTTTGTGATATCATTGTATACTTTGACTTTTTATGTTTATGATGATATGCAGACATGGAATTTATGCGATGCTTTGATTCATGATTTATTGTGCATGCTACTATGATGATAATGACCTATATGCATTGATTACATGGATGATGCTATCATGATCTTTTCTTTCCTTTATGTTTTATGATGATCTTTATGAAATGATGTTACCTATGATTATATGATCTATATGATGATGATGATTCTATGATTTACATGATCTATATTCATATGAAAATGATGTTGTGAGGCTTAACTTAAATGATTAAATGCAATGGTCTATATGAAAATGCTTATAATGATGACTTACGCAATGGATATTTATTTCTATTCCATTATGTACATGCATATGATGATGAAATGATGAACTGATACTAATGAGATGCATTTGATTTTGATTTGATGATTTTGGATGATTTTTATAGATGATAATGAAAATGCCCATGATGATTAGATGATGATATATTAATGATGCAATAATATGGTTAATGAATCTAAATGCAAAAATGCAATTAAATGAACCTAATGGATAAATTATTCTAAAGGAATTAATGATAACTAGATGCAAAAATGATAATGAATCTAATGCAACTAATAATGATATTATCAATGCAAATTACACTCTGTAGTCACATAAATCTATCCACTTAATTAAATGAATATTTACTATTTATTTGATTATTTAAACCATCAATAATTAGTTAATTAAATTGATATTTAATTAATTCATCCTCAACCCCTTCTCCTATTAATTAAATAAATTATTCAATTTATTTAAATTAATTCATTAAGCTACATTCTAAATCAATTCAATGAATAAATCATATTTATTTAATTTAACCCCCCTTTACCTCTTTTAAATAAATAATAAAACATTTGTTTAAATCCCTAAACTACCCCCCCCCCCCACTTGCATTCTCCTACAAATGCAAGTTGCAACCACAATTGAAATAAATTTATTTTATTTTAAATAAAATCCTATTTTCCCTCACCCACCAAACCCACCTACAATCCTAAATCCCCTTCTACACTCTTCTAACCACTTTCTAAGTTCTTCTAATCATTCCTAATTAGCCTAATCTCATTTCCTAAATATTATCACATTCGTAAGCAACTTGAAGTCACTTCTCAAAGCCTCAAAGTCTTTTAAAAGCATTTAATGCTTTATGTGTTCAACAAGCTAACCCCTAAAGTCTTCCAAACCACTAATGGCTCTTACATGACCATTTATGGCTCATACATAACCATTAATGGTTAACTCAACTCACCTACATGATTAAATACTTTCTCTCTAACTCAACCTTCATTTAACCCATGGGTCTCTTCAAGCATTCATTGCTTTGACCATGGTTATCCTCACTAACTCTTGCACAAGAGTTTATCCATTGGATAAAGGCATTATTTATTAGATAATGACTTTATTCATTCAGCTCAACACTAACCTTACCTCCCAAACTAACCTTCAAGTCATACCAAGCATTTAATGCTTCTTCTCTCTCCTCTCAACCCATCTCATGATGGCTTTTGTCATCCTAGGATTGGATTGAAAACCTTCACATGGATCATAAACCCATCAATCCTGACCCTTGTTGAGATTACTCAATCTCAACCATCCATTTCTCCATTTTTCCTATAAATAGAGCCCATTCCTTCATAATCCAGATCCAGAAATCTTGTATGCATCTAAGTTATAGTGAAATTTGAGAGAGCATTTAGGAATATTTGCTTTTTGTTATTTTAGCTAAAATTAACATTAGATAATTAAATAATCTCTCATATTTAGCTTGTTTACATTTGCATTATCATAATTTTCATTCTATAATCTTGAATCTCCATAAGACATCCATAAAAAAACAAAAAGTTGCTGAGAGCTACACCCATTTGGAACTTGAAGAGGAGAGGAACAATGGAGGAGAAGCTATAAGCATGTTGGAGGGCATTTGGGGATGTGTTATTGCAGTCCTTCATTTTGTTATGCTTTCTATTAGATGTTTGATATCTCTCTTGATATGCTTGCTTAGGATAGTGATTTCCTTTGTCTTTCATTTTTGATTTAAGACTAACATCATTAACGTTTGATATTGTGTGTTTTTGTGTCCCCTAACAATCCTTTTTGCAGAGCATCATTTGGTGAACCCGACGTGAATCAAACACGCAACCTTCTGATAAGATTTTTTATAACTACTAACACTTTTTACTATTTTAATTGACACATAGGTCGCGCTTTAGCGCTATTGAACACACTCTAGCACCTTCGAAAGTTGGTGCTTTAGTGCTATTGTTCACCAGAATAGTGCTATTGTCTTCCAATTAGCGCTATTGTCCTTATCATGGTGCTATTGCACTTCAAATAGTGCTATTGTACCTAGTTTTAGCGATTTTGTGCTTTTGTTTGACATAATTTTATTTTGTTCGATAGAGTCTTTTAGCGCCTTTGTCCATAGTTTAGCATAGTTGTCTTTATTTTAACACTTTTGTCTATCATATAGCGCTTTTGTGTTAAATAGCACTTTATTTTCACACAAAGTAGCACTATTGTAATAGAGAGTTGTAAATAAAATATTTGTAACCGAAAATCACAAAAAACTAGGCTTGTAGAAGCCCACCAAAAAAAATCCTTTTTTACTAAGTGTTTGCTTTTTGTGCGGGGTTTTGACTAACCCCATTGCAGGATTTGAAGAGTTAGATTAGAAGGTAGTATTTCTTTTGTTACTAACTTTGTCTTTAAAGTTGGAATAAAATAAATTCACTTTCTCTTTTGGCTTAAAAATCAACTTCACATTTCCTTTTTGGGTCCTAAAATGAATCACATCTTTTAAATTGGAGCTTTAAAAAGAACCTCATTTGGCAAGGTAAAAAGAACCACAAACTCAAACCCAACAAATTTCTTTTTTTTGCAAGTTAGGAACCATTTTCATTTTGGGTTTAAAACAAGACAAACAAACTTTCATTTCTTGCACCAAGCTAAAAATCACAATCAATTGCCATTTTGCAAGTTAAAAAGAACCCTCGATTTGTCAAAGTTTTATTTCCAAATCAGCTTTACTTCAAACAAACATGCTTCATTTTTTGTAGACCAGGATTTCAAGTTCCTGGATTACACAACATTTTGCCTTCAAAGTTAAAAAGAACACCATGTTTGTTGGAGCAACATCTCCAAATAGCTTTTAGATCACATTGCTATAAATTGGTTAAAAAGAACAAGTGTTTTTAGTGTTTGGCACACTTGTGCAAAAAGTTTGTAGAGTGGTCCTACTTCTAACACACACTATCCTCTCCCTTGGCTTTCGTGGTCCTAGGTGCAAGAGAAAAGTGTTAGTAACGCTCAAAAAATTTATCTTTTTAAGAGAGGCCTGCCAAGAGACCCATCACTCTTGGGAATGACCTCGTGCAGTAAATCCTTCAAGTCGCTATAGAAATCAGGTGTGAGAAAAAGTTGTAGCCTTGGGTATAGTTGTTCCTACAATGTAACTTGCCGAAAGGACATATGGGCCCCACCACAAGTTATAAGGCTCT
Organism: Cryptomeria japonica; assembly: GCF_030272615.1. NCBI lineage: Eukaryota > Viridiplantae > Streptophyta > Pinopsida > Cupressales > Cupressaceae > Cryptomeria > Cryptomeria japonica. The sequence goes on along the minus strand of NC_081407.1, from coordinate 936,062,137 downwards.
TAAGTGAGTCACTACAAAATGAACTTATGTCCAAAACCATCAAACATTACTAGACACCTTTTTATATAGAAACCCACCAATTCTATTGATTAAGGATATTTATGAGAAGTTCAGTGTAAGAGCATAGATGGTTTTGCTCCCAAGATACTCACCATACATATTTCCTTGAGTAGAAATAGGGATTTTTGAAAGGCTACTTGTAGCTTGATGAAAGTGGTGACTCCCCCATCATAGGGATCATCTATCTGCTATGCTCGCGCAAGACTTAGTATATGACATCTTTACCTTCCATGGCGGGATTCATAAGGTATGTAGTACCAAAGCTAAAGAAATATCAAGATGTGGGCTGAAATTATCGCAACTGGCCATTTGACCTTAGGGATAAAGTATGTTTGAAGTGTCTTCGTTTTGTGTCAGACCAGTAATAATTTGAGTTGAATTTACGCTTTTGGAAAAAACATACAAAAACATTTGAAAAGGGGTCAAAAAGTTCAAAGATTGGGTTGATTTAGACCCACGCCTATTTGTGCCTTTTTAAGGCAAAATTATTGTGTTTGTGTGCTTGCTATGTTTTCTTATCAAAAGAAATTCAAAACCAATTCAAACCAAGTATTCATCTGACATAATTTTCTATCAAACATTTGACCAACAAACAAACATCAAACAAAGTGAAACAAGATATCAAATTATGTGACCAACATTCAGATCTTGAGAAAAAGGAATCTTCATCAACATATCAACTTGAAGAAAATACCATTGAGTTCAAAGGCTTTTATCAAAAGAAGGAATTTTTTCTATCTCAATAGACAAATTTTTATCTCATACAGAGCCTTCTTGCCTCATATGTGTCTATATCTTCAAGGAAAATCCAACGAGTTTGATAAAGAGCCTTTGAAAAACATAGCTTTTACTCAGTATAGAGCCTTAAGTTATCACAAAAACAAAGGAGGCAAAATCAACCCTGATTTCTTTCCAAACATCTGCATTACATATAACATAGCTCGAGAAGAACCACCAGCCCTTGAGCGAGAAGAGGAAGAAGAAGTCCTCTTTGTGACACAAAATTTTTTTTGAGGTCCATATTCTATTCACTTTCATATTCATACATCATCAATCCATTCAACTCTCAAAACATAAAAGGGTCTTGTCCTAAGTTCTTTTTAGATATTTCTTAAATCAAAACAACACATCACTTTTTAGAGTGTCTCTGCATCTAGGATAAATCAAAAAGGGACTTATCAAGATTTACAATGAACCAAAAGATGGCCCTCGCCCGCGTTTTAATTATGATAAACCCAATTTCTGGAACAAAAACAAAAACATTGTCAATAATGGGGTAGTAGACGCCAGAATAGTAAAGAATGCACAACCTGTGGTCAGATTTGTGGGGCAAAATCCCCCTCCTAAAAACAAGACATCACTCATCCACAAAATCAAGGTCGCAATGCACTACAAGAACCAAGACAATGGCAAAAAAACTATAAACCAAAATGTACATACACACCCTTAGGGGAATCCATCGAAACAATATTGCATCAATTGGTCTCTTCAAATCTTGTGCCCTTACCAAAGACATCTAACTATGAACCTCAAGTCAAACCTCCATGGTGGAGAGATAATGAACATTGTGAATTCCACCAAGGGAAAGGGCATAAAATGAGTAACTACCATAGACTAAAAGATCTTGTTCAAGATCTTATTAACCGAGGAGAAATTAAAATCAAAGGACATGACCCTAAAACATCAAATGAAAATCATCTAATGTTCAAGAATCCACTTTTATCGCATGATCAAAGGGGTCCTTCCACTTCCGAGCGAAACATAGATACTACAAATTATACACAAGCTGCCTATAATTATACTGTGAATCACCTCTATGACGCTGATGAACAAGTTGCAACCCTCACCAACAAAGATCCAAACCCTTTCTACAATGTTGTTATGTGTCATAGCAAGATTACCATTCGAGCAGCACCATAAGGAACAACACCCTTACCCAAGCAATATAACCTTGTGGAACAATTGGATAAAACGCCTGCACTCATATCCATATTAGAGCTTTTGCGCTTATCTCCTTCACACAAAATAATCTTGGATCAAGCTCTCCAAGAAGCGTTAGTCCCCACCAACCTTAACACAAATCAATTTCAAGTCATGGTTGGCAGTCTTAGGTCATCACCATGCCTTACTTTTTTTGAAAGTGACAACGCTTCATTCCAACAACCACATAACGCATCCCTTCACATTGAAGGATTTGTAAACCAACACAGAATCAAGCGAGTTTTGATTGACAATAGAGTCGGCCTGAATATATGCACCTTATAGTTGGTCACAGCATTGGGATATGTGGTAGAATTAGTGGATCCCAGCAAAAAGATAACCATTAAGGCCTATGATGATACAGAGCATTCTTCGAAAGGAGTTGTTGTATTACCTATCAGAGTGGGCCCAGTGGTGAAGCACATCATCTACCAAGTTCTGGACCTTCCATTGCCATATGATCTCTTGCTAGGAAGACCTTGGATACACACCATGCAAGTCATTTCATCCACCTATCATCAGTGTATCAAGTTTCCCTATAATGGTGTATAAATCACAATCATTGGCGATGCAAACCCATTTGCATATTGTAACAATATTAACCATCAACCAAAGATTACCATTCCTAGCAACAGAGAAGCTATCCTATCCACATCATATGTTAGTCTAGCCTCTCTTTCCAGCTCAATCACCCCTATACCAAAGAAAGAGAAGTTTAAAATGAAAATGGCAGAGGAAGGTCCTGGGGAGTACAATCTAAGCCAACTCTTTTGTGTGGGGCAATTACCCACTTCCCTTAGAACACATGGCAAGCCTCAAAAGTTTCTTCAACCACCATTGGCTAAGAAAGCATGTACTTTGGTGTAGTTCATCCCTGGTAAAAGTCAGGAAGAGGAAACTAGAGATGAGGACCTAGCAAAATGGATCTACAAAGACCCTATCACCATAGAAATCCCATTGGCTAAGCTTCCTACTAATAAATATGGAAAAGGTCTCACTATCATGTAAAGAATGGGATATGATGGCCACGGTGCTTTGGGCCCTTGTAAACAAGGATGACATGAACCCTTACAACTTGAGTTAAAACCAAAGATAAAACTGGATTAGGTATTTAGAAGGAATCTCTTCCTAAACTCAGATTCAAAGGCAAGCCCAGCAAACAGCCAGCTACTCTGAGAAGGTCATCCTTGACTATATCTGCTACACCAACAAAACTAATCATCAAATCAGTGGCATCAATCCTAGCAGCAGCATCACCAAAACCATCAGTAGCAGTAGCAGCATCACTCACACCCATTGCACCAACAAGACTGATAAAACCATCAACAGCAGCAGCATCACTCACACCCACTGCACCAACAAGACTGATAAAACCATCAGTAGTAGCAGCAATAGCACCCACATCATCAACAAACCCCATAACTCCATCAGAAGCATCAGTACCATCAACAGCATCAACAACACTGATAATTCCATCAGAAACAGTAGTAGCACCAACAACACTGATACTCCCAGTAGCAGATTCAACAACTCCTATAATCTTGTTGGCAGCACCAACAATCCCGCCTATAAAAGTGCATGCACCCATGACAAAAACACTCTTCAATACAAAAGACACCCGAGACTGGTATAGTAATAGGATGTCAGAGAGTTATTCAGAGACTGACTCACATGAGTGGGAATTTGATATAGTAAATCTTAATACATCAGACAAGGAAGACACATCGCCACCCCCACCTCGTAAGGATATCCCAGTTTACGGGGAGGCATGGATTAAAACTTTTTGGGCTCATGAGCAAGAAGCACCTTCCACAGGTCCTACATCTAATCCGACACCAGAACTTGACAAGGAGAGTACCATTGATGAACTTCACTCATCTATCTTAACCCTCACTGATGCCTCCTCTGAACTTAACTTCATTGATGAGGTCATACCCATCATCCACCCCGAACTCATTGACTGGAACTAGCCAAATCCCCCATATCTTGATCAATTCCAAAATGATGAGGCGCTCATCGACTTTTTAGAAATACGGGATCACATACCAAGTGGGGATCACAAAGTTGGATTTGCCATCGAACTTAATAGCACAACATACTTTGGGGCAGATGCAAAACCTTTCAGCTACAAAAACATCACAATAAAACATAGATCTTCTAGTGAAAACCACACAGTGGCACTTGTTGATCCCAAAAAAGTAAAAATAAAGAGTTTATCCAAAGGTGAAAACCTCTCTGAGGTGCCCATGGATGAAAGGTTTGACATCCTCCCCTCTTGTACAAATCAGGAGAGATCAAGAATCTTAATCAAAGAAACAAAAGAATTCAATGAGGGGACCCTTGAGACTCCTCACCAAATACATTTGGAATCTCTACTAACTCTAGAGGAACAACCCAAATTTGTGTAATTCTTTTAAAAGTGCCAAATCAACTTCACATGGTCTTACGCAGACATGCCTGGCTTAGATCCTGACTTGGTCATGCATCACCTCACCGTGGCAGAAGGAGCTAAAAAGGTAAAACAAAAGCTCAGAAAGATGAACCCACAAATTGTTGTGCTTGTCAAAGCAGAACTCAAAAATCTCTTAGATGTTGGTTTCATCCGACCAATCGATTATGTCGATTGGATCTCCAACATTGTACCTATCGGCAAGCCTTATGGGGGCATTTGTATCTGTACTAACTTTAGAGATTTGAACAAGGCATGCCCAAAGGATGACTTCCCCTTACCAAACATCGACTCGATTATCAATCTCATAGCAGGTTATGCCATGCTTCCTCTTATGGATGGCTTTTCAGGGTGCAACCAGATCAAGATTGCTCCAGAAGATCAACATAAAACTGCTTTCACATGCCCATGGGGAACCTATTGTTGGAATGTGATGCCATTTGGTCTGAAAAATGCAAGAGAAACCTATCAAAGAGTGATGACAACCATCTTTCATGACCTAATGCACACTATAATGGAGGATTATGTCGATGATTTACTAGCTAAATCATTAACAAGAGAAGGTCATCTAGAAATACTAGGTCAAATCTTTGATAGATTAGAGAAATATCATGTACGCCTTAATCCAAAGAAATGTGTCTTTGGAGTGACCTCCAGGAAGCTCCTAGGATACATTGTCTCTAGCAAGGGCATTAAAGTAGATCTAGAAAAAGTCAAAGCCATCATGGACATGCCACCTCAAAAGAACATCAGTCAGTTAAGGACACTACAAGGGCAGATACAATCCATTCGTAGATTCATTGTAAAATTGGCTGATAAGTGTCATCCCTTCACACATCTATTACACAAGAATATCCGCTTTCAGTGGGATACGAAGTGCCAGGAAGCATTCCAAATGCTTAAAGATTACCTAATGAATACGCCATTGTTGATCCCACTAAATCCAAGTAGACCTCTATTGCTATATATTTCAGCTACTAATACGATATTCGGAGCACTCCTAGCACAACATAATGCAGAAGGAAAAGAATGTGTTGTATACTATATCTCTCGCACATTGGTAGGCTATGAACTCAATTACACACCTATTGAGCAAGCTTGCCTAGCAGTTATCTTGGTAGCCACCAAACTGAGGCACTACATGTTGACACACAAGGTACAACTCATTTCTAAAATTGATCCACTCACGTACCTACTCAGCAAGGCAACATTGACAGGCCACTTGGCCAAATGGGTTATGATTCTAAGTGAATTTGACATTGATTATGTGGATCATAAGGCTATCAAGGGGCAATTTATTGCAAATCAGTTGGCTAAGGCACCCCTCGCAGGTGACCATCCTCTTGTTTCCAACTTTCCAGATGAAGAGATCTTCATGATCACAGCAACACAACCTTGGAAACTATACTTTGATGGCTCATATACTAGACATGGCTCGGGGGAAGGCATTCTATTCATTACACCTCAAGGTGACAGCATCCCGAAGTCATCCAAACTCACCTTTCCATGTGCCAATAATATAGCAGAATATAAGGCCTTAATCACAGGACTCAGATTGGCTATACAATGGTATCTCAAAGAGCTACAGGTATATGGAGATTCGCAGTTAGTCATCCGACAAGTCATCGATGAGTATCAAACTAAGGATGATAAGCTCATGTTGTATAAAAGGATGGTGGATAGTTACAAAGAATCATTTACAACTATCACATTTGAGCAAGTATCTAGAGATCATAATCAAGCTACCGATGCAATGGCTACAATTGCATCTCTCCTGGATCTTCCGTAAAATTCAACACGCTACGAGTTCTTGGTAGAACAGCTTTAGATCCCCGCTTATGATATGCCCAAAACTGAAATGATATGTCACCTTGTTGGTTCCAAATCCCCATGGTACGGTGAGTTCTTCACCTACCTCCATGATCACACACTCCCTCCTAACCAATCCAATAACCAACGCAAAACCTTTATTTTCCAAACCGCTCAATATACCATCATTGCTGAAACCCTATACCGATGAAGTCTTGATGGTACTCTCCTTCAATGTCTAGAACAAGATGAGATAACAAAGGCCTTGGAAGAGGTACATGAAGGCATTTGTGGGGCTCACTCAAGTGGTCCTTCCTTAGCAAAGAAGATCATGTGCGCTGGATACTATTGGCCATTCATGGAAAAAGACTCCTACTATTTTGTCAGAAAATACAAGTGCCAAGTTCACAAAGACCTGATACATGCACCAGCACAGGAATTCCAACCAATCACAACACCATGGCCCTTTTGTAAATGGGGACTTGACCTTGTGGGTAAAATACATCCATCTTCATCCAACAGCCATAAATTTATCATTACTGCCACTGAATACTTCACAAAGTGGATCAAAGATGTTCCACCTACCCAAGTCATCAGCAAGTAGATCGCCTCATTCATCCTTAATTACATCATCTATCGGTATGGTGTACCCATGTCCATCATCACAGATAACGGGCTTCCTTTCAAAAATCAGGATGTTCGTGAGCTCTGTAAGAATTTTCACATTCAACACTGCTTTTCCACTCCATATTACCCTCAAGGCAATGGTCAGGCCGAAGCATCAAACAAAAATATATTGAGAATCTGCAAGAAGACACTCAATGATGTTGGTCATAATTGGCACGTTCAATTAAATCCAGCACTATGGGCGTATCGAACTAGTATTCGAACCCCTATAGGCGCAACTCCCTACTCACTGGTCTATGGCACAAAAGTCATCCTTCCTATTGAGGTTGAGATACCATCTCTATGGGTTTCTTTACATAATTTGATAGATGATGAAGCATACCGAGTCTCACGTCTTCAAGACTTGGAACTAATTGATGAAAGGCAACAAGCTGCATACAACCACCTCAAATCCTATCAGCAGCGAATGAGAAGAAGCTATAATCATCGGGTTAAACCTCGGACATTTGAGGTAGGTGACCTTTTTCTCAGGGAGAATCCTCATAATCAACCAAACAAAGAACATTAGGGAAAGTTTGAATCAAACTAGTTGGGCCCATATGTTATCACTGCAGTATTTGGGTCTGGGGCATACTATTTGGCAACTTCAAAAGGGTAACCACTAGTAGATCCGATCAACAGAATGCACCTCAAATAGTTTCATACATAAGTTGTACAGAGCATCGGGCTCCAATATATAAGAAAACACCAAAAACATTTAGAAAAATGTCTTGAAGAAAATACAAAAAATCAAAAAATAGTAAAGAGAAAAATCATGCATTCAAATGGTGAACAACCACTTCGGTGGCACCTTGGGTAAGTATGATGGTGAAAACCTAGCAAATAGGCGCTACTCGTAAAGGATATGGCTCCATTGTCTTTTAGACTTGTTGCGATCATGTCCATTGAATCCATTCATCCATCATTCAAACCATGGCTTGTTATTGATCTGCAATCAGGGTTAGTGCTTCATGCATCCTGCATCCTGCTTTTCATGGTGATGTCTAAATTGGGGGCAATACTCTTAACCTATTGATGGAAGTGGATTCTACATTATTTGTGATTCCTTGATTTATTCATTCAAAACTATCTAAAAATAATACCAAAAGCATTCGTAAAACATCAGAAAAAAATCCAAAAACATTTAAAACATTCACAAAATCCATAAACATAATAAAAACATCAAAAACCTTGCAACGCATAAAATCCTTTGTACATACACATCGCAAGAGACATCACACAAACATTTTGAGCTACTCAAACGATGATCACTTATCAAATCAACCAATCAAAACATCTACACACAACTATCTTAAGAAGGATGCATCCTTCCTTCCGAAACAAAGACATGATAACATTTTCTTTGATAAGAAAATTATGTTTAAGCTATCAAGTACTTGGTTGGTTTGTTAGTTATTTATTTATTCATATTAGGTTCCTATGCTACTCTGGGATATCCACAAGTGATTAGAGTAGCTAGATGGTTCCTAAGTATCATTTAATTTATTATCTATGAATTGTTCCAATGAAGTTCTGGGGCATGTACTAATGGTGTCTACGTGGGAAGTTCACTAAGCTACGTGATCATATGCAAAAACTAGTCATGGATCACTATGGCTTACTGACTACAGCGTATACCTTGACCATCTGCACATGAACTAGAATGGAGGGTCCCATTCTTTTACTTGTCTTGAATGCTTGCTTATAGGTGAAATGCTCCAAACTTGGTTACTATGACCTCGACCAAGAACGATACTACCATGCTTGATGATGAAAAATAAAGCACTGTAAATACTCTATGGAATGTCATTTCATCTCATCTATTTATATTGCATTTCGTTGCATTCCATCCATCCATAAATGCATATAGTTGCATATCATTCATAGTCATAAAAATGCATGCTCTATTTTTCTCCTCTTACATTGGAATGGATCCTAGGTCCTCCATACCTTCTATCTAACATTGAATTACCCCCCCTCACCCTCCCTACCTAGGTCATCATCATAAAATACATACCCTACATCATGCCCCATCAACCCAATCAAGCCACATTCATCACCATCCATCTCTAACAGGAGGGGTTGCGCTTCCCATCCCAAGTCATCCTATAAGCCAAACAACTTACTTTGTCTACACAGGTACATCAGCTCATGCACACCTAGACTATCAATAGATACTTTGATCAAGTATCTTCAGGTCTCAATAGGTAATTGATCATGGCAAACCTAGACTACAATAGGCATTTACATCAATTGCCTAGTCTCAATGGGGCTGCTATGATTCACCACAAACCACCTACAATGCAAACACTATCAACTGATCAAACCAATCAAATACAATCAACACAGACAATTACATCTATTGTGTAAGTCTCAATGAGTATTTTGCTTCAGATACCTTGACTTCATTGGGCAATTACATCAATTATCTAAGTCACAACAGGTCACTTTCTTCACTTACTCAGACTTTATCTTGTCCAAGTGAAAAAATGACATCAACTATCACGCTTTGACTCAACCAGGGAAATTCCACTGATTGCACCAAATTGTCCAACCATTTTTTATCAATTGCATAGCATCAATCAAAAGCACAAACTACCTTTGCATCGTAGTTCCTGCCTGACCTAAGGGTACTCACTGGCTTGTCGTTTCTCTGTATTCACTCCGATTTCTTCCATTCTTTCATCGTTATTGTTAATTTCTTCTATTCTACCTCCCCTCCATTTTTCGTCCTTTTTCGAGAGATCGCCCAATTTTTCAAAAAAAATTGGCCCATCTCTCGAGGGGGCATACAACCCACTAAATTAATATTTATGGGGCATATTTCTTCGCACCTATTTTTCTCTCTTTGAAATGACGCGATAAACCGCACTGTCTCAAAGAGGGGAAAATGTAGTCACATAAATCTGTCCACTTAATTAAATGAATATTTACTATTTATTAAACCATCAATAATCAGTTAATTAAATTAATATTTAATTAATTCAACCTCAACCCCTTCTCCTATTAATTAAATAAATTATTCAATTTATTTAAATTAATTCATTAAGCTACATTCTAAATCAATTAAATGAATAAATCATATTTATTTAATTTAACCCCCATTTTCCTCTTTTAAATAAATAATAAAACATTTATTTAAATCCCTAAACTACCCCTCCCCCCCCTCCCACTTGCATTCTCCTACAAATGCAAGTTGCAACCACAATTGAAATAAATTAATTTTATTTTAAATTAATCCTATTTTCCTTCACCTACCAAACCCACTTGCAATCCTAAATCCCCTTCGAGACTCTTCTAACCACTTTCTAAGTTCTAATCATTCCTAATTAGCCTAATCTTATTCCCTAAATATTGTCACATTCCTAAGCAACTTGAAGTCACTTCTCAAAGCCTCAAAATCTTTGAAAAGCATTTAATGCTTTATGTGTTCAACAAGATAACCCCTAAAGTCTTCCAAACCACTAATGGCTCTTACATGACCATTTATGGCTCTTACATAGCCATTAATGGTTAACTCAACTCACCTACATGATTAAAGACTTGCCCTCTAACTCAACCTCCATTTAACCCATGGGTCTCTTCAAGCATTCATTGCTTTGACCATGGTTATCCTCACTAACTCTTCCACAAGAGTTTATCCATTGGATAACGGCATTATTTATTAGATAACGGCTTTATTCATTCAACTCAACACTAACCTTACCTCCCAAACTAACCTTCAAGTCATATCAAGCATTTAATTCTTCTTCCCTCTCCTCTCAACCCATCTCATGATGACATTTGTCATCCTAGGATTGGATTGAAAACCTTCACATGGATCATAAACCCATCAATCCTGACCATTGTTGAGATTACTCAATCTCAACCATCCATTTCTCTATTTTCCCTATAAATAGAGCCCATTCCTTCATAATCCAGATCCAAAAATCTTGTATGCATCTAAGTTATAGTGAAATTTGAGAGAGCATTTAGGAATATTTGCTTTTTGTTATTTTGGCTAAAATTAACATTAGATAATTAAATAATCTCTCATATTTAGCTTGTTTACATTTGCATTATCATAGTTTTTATTCTATAATCTTGAATCTCCATAAGACATCCATAAAAGTGTAAAAATTTGTTGAGAGCTACACTCATTTGGAACTTGAAGAGGAGAGGAACAAGGGAGGAGTAGCTATAAGCATGTTGGAGGGTATTTGGGGATGTGTTATTGCATTCCTTCATTTTGTTATGCTTTCTATTAGATGTCTGATATCTCCCTTGATATACTTGCTTAGGTTAGTGATTTCTTTGTCTTTCATTTCTGATTTAAGACTAACATCATTAACGTTTGATATTGTGTCTTTTTGTGTCTCCTAATAATCCTTTTTGCAGAGCATCACACTCTATTCAAACTAATGCAATCCTAATGTAATTAAAATGAATGCCACTAATTAATGATGAATGATGAACAATGCTATGATCATGCAAACGTAATGATTGAAATATGAAATGAACCTAATTGAATGCAACCTAATGCAACTTAATATGATCAGTGCAAATTATTTTTGTTTGTTCAAATATACTCAATCTTTATTTTGATCATTGATCTCGAATGAAATGAGATGAAATGATTATAATGCAACTGACAATGAATGCTTATAATGCAAATGCGAATGACGCTAATCTAAAATGATCTAAAGTAATGATATTGCCATTCCCCACATGCTTTCTTGTAACAGTACTTGATTTCATCATTGAGCTTTTAAATTGTTGTAAGAAAATACAAGCAACTTGACATAATGATTCAAGTTGACCTAAGTACTTCTTACATGGATTTTGATATAGCAAGTATTGGAGTTGAGGAAAAATCAGGTCTACAGCTCCCAAAGATCACCTGCATGCAAACCTGACACAGAAGGAGAGAAGGAAAAAAGCTATGGAGGCTAGAATTCAGAGATCCAAAAAGAGGAGTCATATTGATTGTGCAATAAGAATTCAATTCAATAATTATAGTTGTTATGAAAATACAAAGAGAGAATCCTTATAAAATGATACTTGAAACCCTAAAGGTAAAAACCCTAAAGAATTATAAGATTCCTAAGTTTAGCTTAAGCATAGAGTATAATAGACTAATAATTAAATAAATAATTATTAGCTAATAAAAGATAACAATAACACCCCCCCCCCTTAAGATGAACTTAGGGAGTAGATAAAAAATAAATAAGGACTAAAATAACATGTAAAAAATACAGGAAAACAACAATGGGTCCCAACAAATAGGCCTAATGAGGTACCCAAGTACAATAAAATCTCTATAAAGTAGAGAAAAAGGGAGAAAACCCTATGGGAACAAAACTCCTCTCCAAGAAGAGATGAAAGCTCAAGTGAAGGACTAAGAAGCCTCCCAACAAGAATGTTCCAGAAGATAGGAACAAAAAAAGAAAGCAAGAAGAACACCACTAAAGCATGAAATAGCTGCAAACACTGTCGAAGAGTAACTACTGATTTGAAGAACCTCCTCTGAAATAGAACATGACCAGGTAGAGAAGACTGTAATCTACATGAGTGCCCTCAAATGACACTACTCGAATCAGATGGCAAACAAAGGCAAACAACTAAACTCAAAGATACAAATGGCATGAAATGCCAAAGCCTAAAGAGTTGATCAATCGAACCAATGAAGCATTAGAACAATAGGACAAACCTCCCCATAATGCTGAAAAGGGAGAGGGACAGGTACATTGAAAAGAACGGCCAACAAGAACTGCATGAGGAAGAACCAGGAACATCGAAGGTGCAGAGAAAGTACATAGTGTCATGGAAGGAACACTCACTTGACACACATCATGAGGCTAATTTCATGGAAGGAAAATGCACATGACAAAGGTAGATGGCAAACAAAGGAAAACATCAACCCCCCCATGGCCCTTTATAATATAGTGCATGTACAATAAGGCACAAGATATGCAAGATCTTAAGTATACAATGCATAGTGGCACTTTGTCTCAGTGTGTTTGCATAAATAAAATGCTACAATGATCAGAAGAGACAAAAGATTGAAAACAAAAAGAACAACCAAAGATGAGACATCCTACTCAAAGAAAGAGATCCCAGGACTTGAAACATCCAAGATATTCACCAGAGTGCTGAAAAGCAAAAAAAAGAATAAAATATACCTGGAGAAGAATATGGAAAGAAAACTCATATGAAGGGAAAGAACACAGAAAAATATTTCCAACTATATAATTTTTTTTAAAAACGGAGTTCGGATGCTCAAGTTATGTCTCCTGGAGTGCAAAAATGAACCTCTGGATTTGACAGAAAAAAAAAAAAAAACACTATCAAAAAAGAAAAATCAAAAGTTCAAACCTCTAGATCAAGATAGAGCTCAGAACGAGATTTCTGACGATATAAGATTTGTCGAAAAACGCCTCCGTATGACCAAGTTACGGCCAAAAGAAAAAAAAAAACCCTCTTTTAGGGCATAAAGAGGGTAAAAAAAAAATTCATGAAAATTTTTTGACGCATTTGTAGGTACATCTGTATGGATTTTTGTGCCTCAAAAAATGTGCCAATAAAAAATCATGCCCCAGATGCCCCTATCACCGAAAATAGGCAAATTATATATCAAAATTCATGGAGTCAACCTTCTAAATCCAATCCTTTTGGCATCAAAATGTACCAAAAAAACAACTACCCCCATAAATGGAAAAAAGAAACTGCTCAAACCCCCAAATACACAGATCTGAAGAACAAGACCCAAAATCTCTCATGAAGAGAACAGGGGAATGTAGATCTAGAGCTATGATACCATATTGGAGTTGAGGAAAAATCAGCTCTACAGCTCCCAAAGATCACCTGCATGCAAACCTATCACAGAAGGAGAGAAGCAAAATAGCTATGGAGGCCAGAATTCATAGATCCAGAAAAGAGGAGTCATATTGATTGTGCAACAAGAATTCAATTCAATAATTACAGTTGTTATGAAAATACAAAGAGAGAATCCTTATAAGAGGATACTCGAAACCCTAAAGGTGAAAACCCTAAAGAATTATAAGATTCCTAAGTTTGTCTTAAGCATAGAGTATAATAGACTAATAATTAAATAAATAATTATTAGCTAATAAAGATAACTCTAACAGCAAGTTTAATATAAGCAATTTGATATGATGAACCAAGTTGACCTAAGTACTTCTTGCAGAACAAATAAAGAATATCCTCTTTCATGCATGACTCGGTACATCCTCTATGATATTTTGTCGATCATATCCTTAGATGAGTACATACATTACTAAGAGAAAAACCACAAATAGCAAACAAAGAAAATAATCATGCCCCATCATAGCTCCTCTAGTCGTGGACATCATCGAGGTGCATAGGGTACATGATTAGCAAAAATTAAGATATAAACATTGAATCATGTATGTCGCACATATGTTCCCATAGTCATTAACTGATATAATCACCTTGATGAATGATCATTGATAATCCTTCATTACTTGATGGTTGAATCTTTGTATTCTGAGTTTCACGATTCAGTTGTCAAAAATGTCTTGATCTTTGTTGCCTTGTTGCTCGTCATCTATTTCAAAACCCTAGGTGTTTTTGGTTTTTTCTAAATTTTTGAATGTTTTGAATTTTTAGAAGTTTTTAAAGATGCAAAGGTTTTAGGATTTTTCCCCCAGCGGAAACAAAATTTATGATGGATATACGAAGGCTAATCCAAATCATGGTGGGATGCGATGCAGATATGATTAACTCTGATAAAATCCAAGATAGTGACTACACAAGTATGTCAAAGATTGATAACTGTTGATAAACTATAAATTTCCTGCTAATGGTTCAAAGCAATGGATGTGATAGATAAAATGGATATGCTAGGATAGATGCGATAGGATGGATAGATGAGAAAAGTGATCTCATAGATGGAAGAACCCACTTTCAAATAGCGTCTGTTTACTAGGTTTTGACCATCTAAATTTATTGTATTTTTCATATATTTGATTTTTTTTACAGTTTAACACTGTTTTTGTGTTTTTCTCTTTATGCTTTTTAGGGATTTTGCTGTTTTTCTAATTTTTAGGCTTTTTCTACTTTTTCACTGTTTTTTGGTATTTTTCGTTGACTCTCAAGAATAGAATTTCTCTAGATGCATAGTATTGATAGGCTCATCGAACCAATCACCTTCTAGTGTAGATAATATGTATGCTCTTGAACCATATGTTGCTACCACGACAAAGGCACCCAACCAGTTTGGCTCAAATTTCCCTTTCTTTTCTCGATCATGTTGGTTGCATAGATTTTCTCTTAGGACTATATCTCCAATCTAAAAAAAGTATGGCTTAACCCTGTGATTTTAGGTTCTCTCCATCCTCTTTTGGTATGCTTGTAAGTGATCTGAAGCATTTTGGCGACGTTCCTGAATCGGTTCAAGTTCTTGAAGCCTAGAGACTCGTTGTTCTTCCTTTGGGATAAGACCTTTCAAGGACACCCGTAGAGGAGGGATATCTATTTCTACTGGAAATATTGCTTCTAATCCATACACAAGGAAATATGGAGTTGTCTCCATTGGTGTACGAATGCTAGTTCGGTATCCCCATAGAGCAGGATTTAGCTGAACATGTCAGTCTCTACTAGCTTCATTAACTATTTTCTTCAGGATATTTATGATTTTTTTATTTGATGCCTCATCTTGACCATTTCCTTGTGGGTAATACGGTGTTGAAAACCTATGTTGGATATGGAATCGCTCACATAATTCCTTCATGTTTTGATTCTTAAATTGCCTCCCATTATCAGTGATGATGGTCATAGGGACACCATAGTGACAGATTATGTAGTTCAAGATGAATGATGATATTTGCTTTCTTGTCACCGTTGTCAAAGGAATTGCCTCAATCCATTTAGTGAAATACTCAACACAAGTAAAAAAGAAATTATGTCCATTAGAAGATGAAGGATTTATCTTACTGAATAGGTCAAGTCCCTATTGAGAGAATGGTCATGATCCTGGCATAGGATGTAGTTCTTGTGTTGGTGTATGGATGAGATTCCCATGGATCTGACCTTGTTTTCATTTCTTGGCATATGTAAAATAATCTCTCTCCATAGTAGGCCAATAATAACCCAACCGAATAAGTTTCTTAGCCAGCGTTAAGCCACTTGATTGTGTGCCACAAATACCTTTGTGGACTTTGTTGAGAAATTTCTCAGATTCCTCATGTTTGGGACACCTAAGTAGAGTGCTATCTAGACCTCATCTATATAAACTATTAGCAATGATAGTATAGCGAGATGACTAATGCATAAAATTTCTTTTCTGATTGTGGGATAGGTCTAGGGGAAGGATATTATCCTTCAAGTATTGATAAGTTTGACTATATAAGGATTGATCAGTTCTAGATATGTGGCAAATCATGTGGGTGTTATGGGACTCAACAGCAAGATGCAAGATATCTTCCACAAGGAATTCATAACGTTGTTGATTCTCTTGGGTCTGCAAAAGAGATGCTATTGTAGCCATCATACATGTTGCTTTATTCTCATTCATTGGGATCTGAGTGAATGATATTTCTTCAAAGTCCTCTTTAAAATCTTCAACTAGCTTTTTATAGGGCATCAACTTGTCATCCTTGCTTTGATAATCATCATTTATATGGTTGATTATGAGCTATGAATCTCCATAAACTTGTAATTCCTTGATGTTCCATTAAATGGCAATTTTGATCCCAATGACCAATGTGTCATACTTTTTAGTGTTGTTTATGCATGGGAATCACGGTCTATATGATATTGGAATTGTGTTTCCTTTAGGTGTTATGAATATGAGTCCTGCACCTAATTGGTGCAACCATAACTGGTGAATCCTCAAAGAGAACTGATTGGCTCATGCAGAAAGAGTAACACAATGGAAGCAACAATAAAAAATTGAAATATTATAGAATCAAATCATATTATCATCTTATAACCTCTGATAACCAATTGGTTATCATCATACCTTCATCATAGGACATTTGGTAATCAACCGATTACATGCAGGCTAACATGCCAGATACAATCCATCAGGAACTCTCAAAGTCATCCAGATCTCTAATCATGAATCTAAATCCTCTTTCTCATCTACTACCCTACAAATGATTGCATAATACCATATATATACCCTCCAGAACATATCTGAGTCAACCACAATAGATTATATTTACCAAGACAAGAAAATGAAACGTGTAAATAGGTCGGCCCCAAGAATGAAAGAAATTCCTCTGAAAAAGAACAACAGAGAAGTGTGGATCAATAGGAAGGTCAACCAAGGACTTAGAAACATTAAGAAAGACCCAAAATAGAACCACGTGCTAAGAAAATGCTCTAAAAAAGAAAAATCTCCAACAAGTAAGCCCAAAACTACTCTGGAACCTAGAAATAGTCAAACCAGAAGCAATATCTTGCCAGAAAAGAATCCAAATAGACTAAGAATCTAGAATTAAGCACATAAACAAGCCTGGAAACAAAAAATCTGATCTACAATGAAAATAAAGCCACCACTGGAACATATCGGTAGGAACACATAAACTGCACATAGAACCAAACAAGAACTAAACTGAAAGGAAATATTTTTGGTTGATGCAAGATTTCTCATAGACCAGGGATGCTCCTGCATCAAACACCCCAAGTAGAAAGAGATGTTCCATGAGAGGCAACTCATGAACATCGAAAAGGATTCAGGATATAGATCCCATGCTCATTTTTTATCCAAACATCTTCCTTATCCGCAAACCTCTTCCTTAGCTCCTTCAGAACCTCAACCAGATTCTCTAACTCCTGACTCTCTTTATTTTTCTTCCTTTGCTTCTGATCTGCACATTTTCTCTACTTACAGCTCTCTTTCTATTGTAACCCTTACTTATTTCTACCACAAGACTTCATCCAATTTGTCACCATAAGCTTTTTGTCATCCGGTTCTATATTGTTATCAGACTTATCTATCAAATCCTTCTGCAAATCCATTCCACCTTTTGGTATAACCTTTACAACTGGTTTCTCAGTACTGCAACTTCTCTCAAGACTTAGATTCTTCGCGTCCTCTTTCTCCTTCAAAGAAGCCAATGTGAACTTCTTCCCATCCTTCTCAATAGTGATTAGGTTTCTTCTATAGTCATAAATAACTCCTCTATTAAATTACCAAGGTCTTCCCAACAAGACATGACAAGCACTCATAGATACAACATCACACAAGACCTCATCCCTAAAAGGGCCAACATTAAAACTCACCAAACACTGCTCTTTTACCTCCAACCTCTGATCATCTTGTAACCAACTTACCTTGTAAGGACAAGGATACTCAAGCCTCTTCAATCCAAGCTTCACTACCATCTCCTTAGATACCAAATTATCAGTACTTCCACTATCCATAATAACCTTGCAACACTTACCACCTGATTTGCACACAGTCCAAAAAATAATCCTTCCTTGAATAGGTCTGGTGTCTTCACTTCTCTGCTCCATAATGACTCTTCTGAACATAAGGGATTCTCCTTGCTCCAGTGCACAATCATTTTCGGTAACTACACCTTTTGGTTCCTCATTTTCCACACAACTTCTTGACATTCCTTGCTTACATTAATAAAACTTATGTCTCATTTCTCCACACTTGAAACATTTTCCCAAAAATTATTTGTTTCTATTGCCACTCGCTTTCCTTTGTGTTTTCTGAACTGGTTCTTTATTCCACTTAGGTTTTGATTATTCTTCAACATCTTGCCTCTATGTACTCATCTACCCCTTGAATCTCTCCTTCCCTCTAGGGTTATTCTGTTATCTTCTTCTCACCTTCTCCTCAACCTTCAAATCATACTGGTAAGCTTCTTCAATTGTGGAATGTTGGCAAAACCACACTCCAATGAGAAATTGTAGGTGATTGAAGGTATTGTCATTGATGGCAACCTTGCAATCCTATGATACCGGCAAGCACCGGCACTGGCAGACTCAACATAGGCACACAGATCACCAGCACCGAAAGGATTGATCACCGACACCATGGCCGATAGGAATTTTACTTAAATGTATTTTGTATTTAATTGTAAAATCTTTTGTAAGCCGGCTTGGAGGATTGTAATATGACTCATATAAGTATGAGATCATTGTAGATCATTTAGAAGTGTGATAGATGGAAGGATTAATGCAGACTCAATATGTAAATTGTAAAGCAGATATTGGATAAGGGTTTATGTATGTAGCAGAGTTTAAACCAGTACTGAATCTAGCATAGTAGATGCTGATCTGAAGCAGTACAAGACATTGGATTTGTATAATCCATTTTTGTAAGTCAGTGAGACTTCTTTTGTAACTGAGTAGTGAGCTCTAGGCACTTGGCCTTCCTGCATGTGCAGGCCCCTATTATAAATAGTAATATTCCCTTATTGGCCAGTAAGCGAATATTACGGGTCACAAATCCCACCGAGGTTTTTCCACACTGGGTTTCCTCGTTAAAAATATTGTGTTATGGTGTGTCTCCTATGTTGTGGTTATTGCTCTTATTTACTGCATTATTTTTGGTTTACCGGTACACAGTTTTGATATGCTTTTTGATGCCCTCCTAAATGGCACAAGGTTAGTAAATGATAAACAACACCAAAGACACAAAACCGTTAGTGTTAGTCAATCAAAAACTAATCTAAAAAGGCATACCAAGAGAGACACTAAAAACATGCTAATATATCTAACTATCAAAGCAAACACGATGAGGCATCTCCAAATACCTCCTAACATGCTCTTAGTTTCTTTCTCCCTTGTTTCTCTCCTCTCCAAGTTCCAAAATAGTGTAGCTCTCAGCAGCTTTTTGCACTATGGATGCTTATGGAGGATTGAGATTGTAGTATAGCTCCAAATATGAAAATGAAAAGCTAATACTATGCTATTGATGCTAAAATGATATATTTTAACCAAAATAATAAGATATTAAATTGCTTATGCTAAAATGCTCTCTAAAAATGTATATAGCCTAAATGCATACAAGTTTTCAAGATCTGAATTATGAAGAAATGGGCTCTATTTATAGGAAAAATGGAACAATGGATGGTTGAGATTGAGCAATCTCAACAAGGGTCAAGATTGAATGATTTCAAATCCATGTGAAGGCTTTCAACCCAATCCCAGGATGACAAGTGTCAA
Source organism: Cryptomeria japonica (assembly GCF_030272615.1). Lineage (NCBI taxonomy): Eukaryota > Viridiplantae > Streptophyta > Pinopsida > Cupressales > Cupressaceae > Cryptomeria > Cryptomeria japonica. The sequence continues at coordinate 936,042,024 of NC_081407.1, read as the reverse complement.
TGTGAGATAGGTTGAGAGGAGAGGGAATAAGCATTAAATGCCTGATATGACCTTGGGATTTTAGAGTCAAGGTTGGTTGAATGAATAAAATCTTTATTCAAAGAATAAAGCTTTTATTCAATGGATAAACTCTTGTGCAAATGTGAAATGGATGAATATGGTCAAAACAATAAATGTTTGGGGGGACAAGTTTGAAATAACCATAAATGGTTATGTAAGAGCCATAAATGGTCATGTAAGAGCCATTAGTGGTTTTTGAAGACTTTGAGGGTTAATTTGTTGAACACACAAAGCAGTAAATGCTTTTCAAAGACTTTGGAGTCTTTGAGAAGTGACTCCATTTTGCTTAGGAATGTGACAATAATTAGGGGATGGATTAGGCTAATTAGGAAGGGGTTAGAAGAATCTAGAAGGGGATTAGATTTTGCAAGTGGATTTGGTGGGTGAGGGAAAATAGGATTTTATTAAAAATAAAAATTCATTTATTTCAATAAATGTGTGCAAGTTGCATTTCTAGGAAAATGCAAGTGGGGGGGATAATGATTTAAATAAATGTTTTATTTAATTTATTTAAAAGAGGAATAGGGGGATTTAATTAAATAAATAGATTTTATTTATTTAATTGATTGTGAATTTGATTTAATGAATTAATTAAAATAAATTGAATAATTTATTTAATTAATAGGAGAATGTTTGAAGATGAATTAATTAAATATTAATTTAATTAACTGATGGCTAGTGGATTTTTAATCAAATAAATAGCGAATATTTATTTAATTAAGCTGGACAGATTTGTGTGACTACATTTGCCCCTCTTTGAAACGGTGCAGTTTATCGCATCGTTTCAAAGAAAGAAAAATAGGTGTGAAGAAATGCCCCATAAAATGTTAATTTAATGGGTGGTATGCCCACTCGAGAGATGGGCCAAAAAATTTCGAAAAATTGGGCGATCTCTCGAAAAAGAATGAAAATTGGCAGGGTGGTAGAAGAGAAAAAGTTAGCCATACGGGTGAAAAATAGAAGAAAACGGAAGAAACATGGAGAAATGGGGGGCTCAGGAAGTTCACGGGGACCACGGCGGTGAGCGGGGAGAAGTTACGGTGACCACAAAGGGTATAAATGGGGTGAAAGGGGTGAAAACAGGATCATTTGTGACCGCGACCACTTGAAAACGAGAGTTCTGATAGTAACGTTTGGAGGAGCAAGCAGCAGCGACGATGCCGATTCTGATCACTGAGCACAGATTCGAGTGAGTCCGACGGTTCCAGCACCCAGATGACTACAGACCAGCGGTACGCAAATTCGAAAACTTAATTTTTGTGCATTTTTGATAGGTTTTTAGCTGAGTCCAAGTCAAGTCGGAGCAAGAGCGCTGGAACTGTTGTTTTGGCGCTTTTGCTCCATAAACTAGCGCTATTGTGCCGCAATGGCGCTATTGTCCCTTTGTTTGAGCGCTTTTGCCATGAATTAACGCTATTGTATGCAAATTTTAGCGCTATTGGTTAAGTAGCGCTATTGTTGGGTTAATTGAGCGCTATTGAGTTAAATAGCGCTATTGCATAGTTGGTTTAGCGCTTTTGTAGTTGTAGCGCTGTTGTATAGCTTATTAAGCGTTGTTGTTAGGGTTGTAGCGCTATTGTTGAAAACTAGCGCTTTTGCTAGTTAAATAGTGCTTTTTGCTTTAGGATAAATAAATGCCCCAGTTTGGATGAAGAGAATCTCCCGATGTCAATGATTGATGGATGGCGAGGTGAAGTGGGAGTTGTTTTGAACCATAGCAACCTGATGAGACTTATGGATGGCGAGGTGAAGTGAGAGTTATTTTGAACCATAGCAGCCTGATGAGACTTAGGTCATTTGTTAGGATAAATGCCCGTTGAAGTCTAGGTGGCCATGATTGTTTGCCTGTTGAGACCCGAAGATACTTGATCAAAGCATCTGATGATAGTCTAGGTTTAAACTTAAGAAAGTTTGAAAACAAAACAACTGATAGTAAGTGATGAATGTCCATGTGCAGGAGGATCTGTGTGTGTTACAGTTACGCGAGCGTCATCCTGCGACACAGGGGTTGCGGGACCGATTGACTCAGGCGGAGATTGATTGTATTGCAGCGACTGGTCTTTATGAGGTGATGCACATGCCCGTGATTCGTATGAATTATGGATTGATCATAGCATTGGTGGAGCGGTGGCACAGCGAGACGTGCACCTTTCATTTGGTACAGGGGGAGATAACCGTGACTTTGGAGGATGTGTGGCGCATCCTATGGATTCCAATTCGAGGAGAGTTGGTCACATATGATAGATCCTGGGGGATTGTGGCAGTGCAGCGGATTTTTGATGAGGATGTGTTCATTGATGATGGCTCGATCGCATGGGAGGATATAGCGGCACTATATGAGCCACTTCTAGCAGTTTTGTCAGGGATCGTGGGAGGACTGTTGTGTCCAGACAGGCGATCACATGGGTTGGCGGTGGGATGGGGACAGGTCATCGAGATGATGATGATCGAGGGGACCCGATTTGCATGGGGGTCGTGCATGCTGGCGCACATGTATCAGGAGCTGCATGAGGTAGTGTACTGAGGGAGAGGTTCCTTAGCAGTGGGCATGATGTTGCTACACATTTGGGCTTGGGAGCACCTACCAATGACTCGACCAGTGAGTCTGAGATTCCGTGCGGTGGATCAGCCTTACATGTTTATGTACAGTGGTATGATCAGCCAGCCCCACTTGGGGAAGTTAGAGTGGTGGCGGCGGGCATTGGATGACTTAGATGCAGTGATATGGCGGCCATACCTGGAGTGTGAGCTATGGGATGATGACTTCGAGGCACTACCTTATGTCTTCATGACCTGATTCTTCATTGGGAGGACCTCGTACCATGTAGAGAGACAGGTGCCGGGGAGAGTGATGAGGCAGTTCGAACATCAGCAGGGATTGCCTAGCGGATCAGGGGAGTATGCATGGGTGATTCGAGAGAGGTATGCATGGGGTCAAGTGCTACCTTATGATCAGGCACTGGCCGAGTTTCAGACACTGCAGGTGAGGCCATGAGACCTACGGGCGAGGGTCATGGATGCAGGGGTTACAGATGAGTACACGCAGTATCAGGCGGTGCACCTGATCCTACGGATATCAGATCCAGCAGAGCCGATCCTAGCATTTGAGGATGAGAGGGGACGGAGACGGAGGAGGGCAGGAGGTCGAGGAGATGGAGGAGGAGGAGGTGGAGGTGGAGGAGATGGAGGAGATGGAGGAGGCGGTGGAGGAGGAGATGGAGGAGGTGGTGGAGGTGGAGGAGGATTGGGGAGGCAGAGTCAGCGGAGAGGGAGAGGTGGACTCCCTCTACAGATATCCCAGGGACCATTGATACTAGGAGGAGTTCAGCTGAGTGGGAGGGGGATGGAGAGAGAGATCCCGATGGACAGAGGGGAGGGGACTTCTGGAGAGGGAGGTGTAGGGGAGGCAGCTATGGACACCAGGGAGGGAGCCACTAGAGATCTGCGGGATCACATTATAGTACGTTTGCAGATGCGGATGGAGGATTTGGAGGCAGAGGTGGCAGCTAGGGATGTGTAGCTATTTGCACAGGAGTCAGAGTTGACGGTGGTGCTGCGGGAGAGAGATACTGCAGTGGAGAGATTGGCGGAGCTGCAGGACAGAGTCTGGGTTGGAGTAGGAGCACAGGGGCCTACAGGGGAGGATATGAGGGAGTTGCGGCGAGCTCAGGTGGAGATAGAGTACTGGCAGGGGTTATATGAGTAGGTGGTGCCAGTGAGTCAGTGAGCTCTTAGCTATTCACAGATGTGACAGGCAAGGTCAGAGCAATCATAGAGGATGCAGAGCAATGGGGGTGTGATGGGTCCTTTGAGGAGCGAGAGATCAGGGGATGCAGGAGGGAGTGGTGGTTCGATGAGGCCTCCACGGAGAGATGGATCAGGTGGTGCAGGCACCAGTGGTGGAGCAGGTGGAGGTGTAGGGACAGAATTTGGCTAGAGTGGCATTTGAGAGAGCATTCATGCATAGATGTATTTGTATCATTGTTTATTTTTGTTTTTGGACTGTATCTTGGATGGCTCTTGGTAGCCGATTTTGTAGACTTCATTGTACTCTGATATATGAGATGAGATATATGAGGAGATCCCATATTTTTATGATATGCAGTTGATTATGTATGGATGGTTATATAGGATGATGAGTGATTGCATAGATGGATATGTGTACATGTATGCATTGATGAGATGTTTCCTATATGCATGTTTTTATGATGATACTGACATATGAATGCAGGTTTATGTATGGTTTGTTTTGATTTGTGATGTAATGTTGTATGTATGTAATGCCTTGATGATGATGTATGCTTATGATAATATATGAATAGGATTCTGTTGTTTTCTATTTTGATATAATAATGAGATGATTTATGTGAGGATGTTAATGCAATGGTCGAATGAATGATGTTATGTATGGATATGCATCTAGATGTGTTTCAAATGAATAAATATGGATAAACAAAATGTAAAGTACAAATGTTTATATGATAATGTGTTAAATGAATGCAATATGGATAAAAAAAATGTAAAGTACAAATGTTTATATGATAATGTGTTAAAGGAATGCAGATGGATAAACAAAATGTAAAGTACAAATGTTTATATGATAATGTGTTAAATGAATGCAGATGCCTAATGGATATAAAATGTTAAGAACCAATGTTTTATAAACAAATGGATTTTATGATTCTAAATGCTTAAATATGATTTTAAGTACAAATGATAATGTGATGATATGATAACTAATGTTTTAATAACTGCACCTTAATGCAATAAAAAAGAGGATAATGAATGCAAATGTGAATGAATCCTAAAATGAGCATAATAGAATACTTAGTTAATGGATGAATGAATGCACTTTTTCACTAAATGGATACATGAATGTATACAATGATAAAGGATGATAAAATGATAATGGATAACTGACACTAAAGAAATGCATAGTAAATGGTTAAACATAATCAAAGATAATTTGATCCCATGAATGAATCCAATGGTTTATGATTGATGCAATGATGCAAATGTTTAATGAAAACTAAATGTCAAAATGAACTATATGCAATGTTAAGTTAAAATGGCGTGCATGTACTTAATGCAAGATGCAACTAAATGTTTAATGCAAGATGCAACTAAATGTGTAATGCAAGATGCAACTAAATGTGAGGATGATTGATCATGAGGAATGCAAGGTTTGTAAGACTTTGCATGATGCATTGATGATGTATCAGAGTACTCAGTCGTGATTGTATCCAAGACCAGCTTTTATGGTCACTTTTGCATATAAAGCCTACATATGAATGAGTGAACGGATGGGTGATATGCAATGGAATGCAATATATAAACAGATGAGATGAAATGACGATCCATAGTGCTCGATTTTTCATCATTGAGCTTTTAAAATGTTGGAAGAGAATACAAGCAGCTTGACATAATGATTCAAGATGACCTGAGTATTCCTTTCATGGATTTTATATAGCAAGCTAATACAAACGACTTGATATAAGGGTCAAGTCGACTAGAGTATTGCTTGCAGAACAAACAAGGATTATCTCTATTCATGCATGACTTGGATCGTCCTCCTTGATCTTAGGCTGATCATATCCTAAGACAAGTGCATACCGTACTAAGAGATAAAAACCTTTATCTAGTTTGGACGAGGTAGGAGGAACCAAAGGAAGAGCATTGTACCTGCGAACAAACAATATATACATAAAGAATAAAGAATAAGGATCCTTGGTAATGGTTCATGCCCATATGGTCGAGGTATACGTTGTAGTCAGCAAGCCGTAATGATCTATGACTGCATTTGGCATAAGATTACGTAGCTTAGTGAACTTCCCACGTAGACACCATTAGTACATGCCCCAGAACTTCATCGGAAATAATGCGCAAACGATACAAAACAATGCTACAAGATCCTGATACAGATAAACGAACGTTTGTACTCACAAATCAACCAAGTATTTGATAGCTTAACATAATTTTCTTGTCAAAGAAAACGTCACTTTTGTCTTTGTTTTGGTAAGGAAGGATGCATCCTTGTTGAAGACAGTTTTGAGTGTTGATGTTGATTGCGTGGTCGATTGATAAATGGTCATTGTGTGAGTATTTTGTCAATGTTTGTCTTGGTATCTGCACGGATGAGTATGTACAAGGTGTTGCCATGTTTTTGTGTGATTTTCGATGTTTTTCGATGTTTTTTGGATTTTGAATTGTTTTTGAATGTTTTTGGATTTTTGCGAGATATTTTCCAATGTTTTTGGTATTTTTGATGATTGCTTGAATGAAGAATTTAATGAATCATAAGACCATGTAGAATCCACTTCCATCAATAGGTTAAGGGCATTACCCCCAGTTTTAGACATGACTATGAAAAAGTGGGATGCAGGATGCATGGAGTACTATCTTAATTGCAGATAAATAACAAGCCATGGTTTGGGACGGATGGATGTATATATGAAGTAGATGTGATCGCAACAAGTCTGAAAGACAATGGAGCCATAGCCTTTACGAGTGGCACCTGTTTGCCAGGTTTTCACCATCGCACTTACCCAAGGTGCCACCGGAGTGGTTGTTCACCGTTTGGATGCATGATTTTTCTTTACTTTTTTGAATGTTTTTGTATTTTCTTCAGGACATTTTTCTAAATGTTTTTGGTATTTTTTGGTATGCAGGGGACCCTGATGCTCTGTACAACTTAGGTATAAAACTGTTTTAGGTGCATGTTGTTGATTGGATCTGCAAGCGGTTCTCCTTCTGATGTAGCCAACTGATATGCCCCGGACCTGAAGACAGCAGTGACAACATATGGGCCCAGCCAGTTTGATTCAAACTTGCCCTGATGTTCTCTATTTGGTTGGTTGCGAGGATTCTCTTGGAGAACAAGATCTCCTACCTCAAATGTACGAGGTCTAACTCGGTGATTGTAGCTTCTGCTCATGCGCTGCTGATAGGCTTTGAGATGATTGTATGTAGCTTGTCGCTTCTCATCAAGTAATTCTAAGTCTTGGAGGCATGAGACTCTGTACGCTTTGTCATCTATCAGATTATGCAAGGAAACCCGTAGTGACGGTATCTTGACCTCAATAGGCAAGATAGCTTCGGTGCCATAGACCAATGAGTAAGGAGTTGCACCTATAGGGGTTCGAATGCTAGTTTGATACGCCCATAGCGCTGGATTTAGTTGAATGTGCCAATCATGGCCAGCATCATTGACTGTCTTCTTGAGGATTCTTAATATGTTCTTATTTGATGCTTCGGCCTGACCATTGCCTTGTGGGTAATAGGGGGTGGAAAAGCGGTGTTGGATATGAAATTTCTCACAAAGTTCACGGACATCCTGATTTTTGAAAGGAAGACCGTTATCTGTGATGATGGACATGGGTACACCATACCGGCAGATGATGTAGTTGAGGATGAATGAGGCGATCTGCTTGCCGGTGACTTGGGTAAGTGGAACAGCTTTGATCCACTTTGTGAAATATTCGGTGGCGATGATAATGAACTTATGGCCATTGGATGAAGATGGATGAATCTTACCCACAAGGTCAAGACCCCATTGACAGAAAGGCCATGGTGTCGTGATTGGTTGTAGTTCCTAGGCTAGTGCATGTATCAGGTCGCCATGAACTTGACATTTCTTACATTTTCTGACAAAGTAGTAGAAATCATTTTCCATAGATGGCCAATAGTATCCATTGCGCAGGAGTTTCTTGGCGAGTGATGGACCACTTGAATGAGTCCCACAAATTCCTTCATGTACCTCTTCCAAAGCCTTTGTTATCTCATCTTGTTCCAGACATCGAAGGAGAGTACCATCAAGACCGCATCGGTATAGGGTTTCGGCAATAATGGTATATCGAGCAGTTTGGCGAATGAAGGTTTTTCGTTGGTTATTCGATTGGTTGGGAGGAAGGGTATGATCGCGAAGATAGGTGTAGAACTCGCCATACCATGGGGATGCAGAACCGACAAGGTGACATATCATTTCGGATTCGGGGATATCATAAGCGGGAATCCAAAGCTGTTCCACCAAGAACTCGTAGCGTGTTGAATTTTGTGGAAGATCTAGGAGAGATGCGATGGTAGCCATAGCGTCAGCAGCTCAATTCTGATCTCTTGGTATCTGCTCAAAAGTGATAGTAGTAAATGATGCCTTTAGAGTGTCCACCATTTGTTTATATGGCATGAGTTTATCATCTTTGGTCTGATCTTCATCAGTTGCTTGTCGAATGACTAGTTGTGAGTCGCCATATACTTGCAGTTCCTGTAATTTCCATTGTATAGCTAACCTGAGTCCTGTGATCAAGGCTTCATACTCTACTATGTTCTTTGTGCATGGAAATGTGAGCCTGTAAGACTTCGGGATGCTATCACCTTGAGGTGTGATAAATAGAATGCCTGCCCCCGAGCCGTGCCTAGTGTACGAGCCATCAAAGTAGAGTTTCCATGGTTGTGTTGTTGTGATCATGAATATCTCTTCATCTGGAAAATTAGAAATAAGAGGATGATCGCCTGTGAGGGGTGCATCAGCCAACTAATCTGCAATAACTTGACCTTTGATAGCCTTTCGGTCCATATACTCAATGTCAAATTCACTTAGAATCATCACCCATTTGGCCAAGCGACCTATCAATGCTGCTTTGCTGAGTAAATACTTGAGTGGATCAATCTTTGCAATGAGTTGTACCTTGTGTGTCAACAGATAGTGCCTTAATTTAGTAGCTGCTAAGATTACGACTAGGCAAGCTCGCTCAATAGGGGTGTAATTGAGTTCATAGCCCACCAGTGTGCGAGAGATGTAGTATATAGCACACTCTTTGCCTTCTGCATTATGTTGTGCCAGTAGTACACCCAATGCTGTACTTGTTGCTGAGATATAAAGTAACAACGGTCTACTTGGATCTGGTGGCATTGGCAATGGTGGATTTATGAGATAGTCTTTAAGCGTTTGAAATGTTTGCTGGCATCGGGCATCCCACTAAAAGCGGATGTTCTTGTGTAGCAGATGTGTGAATGGGTGACACTTATTAGCCAATTGTGCAATGAATCTTCGAATGGATTGAAGTCGCCCTTGTAATGTCCTTAGCTGACTGATATTCTTTGGAGGTGGCATGTCCATGATTGCCTTAACCTTTGCTGGATCGACCTCAATACCTTTGCTTGAGACAATGTATCCTAGAAGCTTCCCGAAGGTCACTCCAAAGACACATTTCTTGGGGTTGAGTCGAACATGGTATTGTTCCAGTCTATCAAAGATTTTATCTAAGATGTGGAGATGTCCTTCTCTGGTGAGTGATTTTGCTAGTAAGTCATCCACATAATCTTCCATCATGGTATGCATCATTTCATGGAAGATGGTGGTCATTTCTCTTTGATAGGTCGCTCCTGCATTCTTGAGGCCGAAGGGCATTACATTCCAGCAATATGTGCCCCATGGACAGGTGAAGGCTATCTTCTGTTGATCTTCTGGTGCGATCTTTATCTGATTGTATCCTGAAAAGCCATCCATGAGTGAAAGCATGGCATGTCCCGCTATTAGATCCACTATGATGTCGATATTTGGTAGGGGGAAGTCATCCTTAGGATAGGCCTTATTTAGATCTCTGAAGTCAGTACAAATGCGGATGCCCCCTTTTGGTTTGCCGACTGGCACAATATTGGAGATCCATTCTGCATAATCAATGGGTCGAATGAAACCAACATCTAGGAGTTTCTTGAGTTCTGTTTTGACTAGTACTGCAATCTGGGGATGCATCTTACAAAGCTTTTGCTTGATAGGTTTGGCCCCTTCTGCTACAGTAAGGTGATGCATGACTAAATCAGGATCAAGCCCAGGCATGTCTGCATATGACCATGCAAAGTTGATCTGATGCTTCTGGAAGAACTCTATAAATTAGGTTGTTCCTCTAGAGTGAGAAGAGATGCCAGATGTATGATATGTGGATTTTCAGGAGTCCCCACATTGTATTCTTTGGTTTCCTCGATGAGGATCGTTGATCATTCCTATTGTGTACTATTAGGGAGAATGTCAAACCCTTCATCCTCAGGTGCCTCAGAGAGGTTTTCACCGTTGGATGCGCTCTTTCTTTTTACTTTTGTTGGATCAAATAGTGCCACAGTGTGGTTTTCACTAGAAGATCCATGTTTTATTGTTATATTTTTGCAGCTGAAGGGTTTGGCATCTGCCCCAAAGTATGCTGCGCTATTAAGTTCAATGGTGAATCCAGCTTTGTGATCCCCACTTGGTAGGTTATCCCTTAATTCCAAAAAGTCAATGATGGCCTCATCGTTTTGGAAGAAGTCAAGACATGGGGGATTTGGTTGGTTCCATTCGATGAGTTCAGGGTGGATAATGGGCATTACTTCATCGATTAGGTTAAGTGCATTAGATGTATCAGTGAGGGTTAAGATGTTATGGTGAAGGTCGTTAATGGTACTTTCCCTGTCAGAATCAGGCGTAGGATGAGACATAGGGTCTGTGGAAGATGTTTCCAGTTCAGGAACCCATGTGGTCTTTATATGTGCTTCTCTGTAAACAGGGATGTCTTTGCGTGGTGGAGGTGGTGATGTGTCTTCCTCATCTGAAGTGTTAAGCTGTACTGAATCAAATTCCCACTAATGTGAGTCGGTCTCTGAATCACTTTCTAGCATCCGATTGCTATACCATACTGGGATGTCCTTTGAGTTAAACACTGCAGGTGTGATTGGTTGATCTACCTTTGTAGTTATTGGTGCTGCGGGGCGGTTGATGGGGATAAAAGAATATGGTACCAAAAGTATCGGCAGTGTTGACTCAGTTGCTTCTGTTGGTACTGCTAGTGCCATGAATGCTGCTGCGGGTTCCGATACAGTTGCTGTTGCTAATGGTGTTGCTGATGGGATTATTGGTTCATTAAATGGCTTTGGTGATGGTTGCGTTGGGGTTGTGAGCCTCAGTGTGGCAGTTGGGATGGTGCTTGAGGGTGCTTTGATTATGAAAGGTGTTCGCTTTGTAGTAGGTGGACAAAATGATTTGCTGGGTTTTCCTTTGAATTTTAGTTTAGGAAATATCTCCTTTTCAAAGCCTAGGCCTGTATTACCTTTGGGCTTGAATTCTGGTAGTAGAGGTTCATGTCGTCCTTGTTTGCAATATCCCAAAGCACTTTGACCATCATACCCCATTCTTTGCATAATGAGGAGACCTTTGCCATACTGATCCATAGGAAGTATAACTCACGGTATGTCAGTGGTGATGGGATCCTTATAGATCCATTCCGCCAGGTCCTCATCTTGTGTTTCTTCCTCTTAACTCTTTCCAAGAATGAAAGGCGTCAAAGCACATGCTGGTATGTTTAGTGGTTGCTAGAGTACCTGCTGTGGTTTACCATGAGTTCTAGGAGAAGTGGGCATTTTTCCCACACAAAAGAGTTGACTCATGTTGTATTCCCCAGGACCTTCCTCTGCTATCTTCATCTTAAGCTTTTCTTGCTTGGGTATAGTGGTGTTCGAATGGGCAAGAGAGGCGGGACTGATATATGATGTGGAAGAAATGGCTTCTCGATTATTAGGAACGGTAATCTCTGGTTGATGGCTAATATTATGGCAATATGCAAAGGGATTTGCATCACCCAGGATTGTGATCTCTACACCATTATGTGGGAACTTGATACATTGATGATAGGTAGATGGAACAGCTTGCATGGCAGGTATCCAAGGTCTCCCTAATAATAGATTGTAGGGCAGAGGAAGGTCCAGAACCTGACAAATGATGTGCTTTACCATGGGGCCCACTCAGATTGGGAGTACCACAGCTCCTTTGGATGAACTCTCCGCATCGTCATAGGCTTTGATTGTGATCTTCTGACGAGGATCCACTGATTCTACCGCATATCCCAATGTTGTGACCAACTGCAGTGTACAAATGTTTAGGCCTGCTCCATTATCGATCAAGACTCGCTTGATCCGATGCTGGTTAATAAATCCTTTGATGTGGAGTGAGGCATTATGAGGTTGTTGGAAGGAAGAGTTCTCACTTTCAAAAAAAGTGAGACAAGGTGATGACTTGAGACTTCCAACCATGGCTTGAAATTGGTCCGTATTCAGATTTGCAGGGACTGACACCTCTTGGAGTGCTTGATCCAAGATAGTTTTATGAGAGGGCGATAGGCGCAGAAGCTCTAAAATGGATATAAGCATAGGGGTTTTGTCTAGTTGTTCCACAAGATTGTACTATTTTGGGATGGAGGTGGTGCCTTGTGGAGCTGCCTTGATGGTAACTTTTCCGCGACGCGTAACAACATTGCAATTTGAGTTGGGATTTTTGAAGGTTATGGTTGCAACTTGTTCACTGGCATCATACAGATGATTTACAGTGTAATTATACGCAGCCTACGTATAATCAGTGGTATCAGTGCCTCATCTGGAAGTGGAAGGATCCCTTTGATCTTGTGATGGAAGTGGATTTTTGAACATCAGATGATCATTATTGGTTGTTTTTGGGTTATGTCCTTCAATTTCAATTTCTCCTCGATCAATAAGATCCTGAATGAGATCTTTCAATCAGTGATAATTACTTGTCTTGTGCCCTCTCCCTTGATGGAATTCGCAGTGTTTAGTATCTCTCCACCATGCCGGTTTGACCTGAGGTTCATAGTTTGATAGTTTAGGTAGAGTGACCAAATTTTGAGAAATGAGTTGTCGCAATACTGTTTCAATGGGTTCCTCTAAGGGAGTGTATGTGCGTTTCTGTTTTTGCTGACAAGGTCTAGGTTCATCATGAGATGTGATGCGACCTTGATTAGAAGGAACATTTGTGTTGTTTTGAGGTGGAGGATTTTGTCCTGCAAACCGAACCACAGGTTGTGCATTTTGGATAGTTCGGGCATCCACAACCCCATCATTGACGATATTCTTGTTTTTATTCCAGAAGTTTGGTTTATCGCTATTGAAGCGTGGGCGAGGACCATCTTTTGGTTCATTAAATATTTTGATGAGTCCTTTCTTGATGAGTGCCCTTTCACATTTCAAACCCTTGGTGATCATATCATTAAAAGAGTCTGTGTCTTTGACATCTAGGTGAAATTCCATTTCTTCGTTTAAGTTGGAAATGAATATTTCCACTAGTTCTCGTTTAGGTAACTAAAGAGAACATCTGCTAGACATTTGACGCCATCGTTGTAGGAATACTGAGAATTGTTCACCTGGTTTTTGTTTGGTGTTGCACAGATCAGCCATGGTGATGTCGCGTTCAATGTTATGAGAGTAATGAGCTAGGAACTTCTGGATGAGTTCCTCAAATGTTCGAATGCCCCCTGTTAGTCAGGAAAACCATGATGTGGTTGGTCCTCCCAAGCTTTGGGGAAAAAGGCGCATTAGGTAGGTGTCTTCATATGCTACCTCGAGACAAGCGGAATGAAATTCTCGGACATGATCACGGGGATCCCCCTTTCCTCTATATTTTTCAAATTTGGGTGTTTCGAATCCTCGTGGAAAGGGTGGCATATAAAGATTCCTATCAAAAGGATAGGGATAGATTTCATTGAGTGAGAATTGGTTAGTCTTAACACCACTATGAAGTTGTTGGGCTAGATTCTCAACTTGTTGCCGCAACATCTCCATTTCATTCGGAGGAGGAGGTGTTGGGTTACCTCGAGGAATGTTATATCTGATGGGATCTCTATCTCTTTCCTCTTCATGGCGACTTTGTCTTTCTGATGCTTGTCTTAATTGGGCAAGATCAAAGTCAGAGGGGAGTTTTGCTCCTTCTTGAGCGAGTCTTAAGACGTGAGCATCTGCATTGCTCCTGAGTATTTCGTCAAACAATCTGTTAAAGAGAGGGTTATGTTGAGCCCTTTCTATTGTTGCAGGAGTGGGAGTACTTGGGTTTTCGTCATCTGCATTTCCTCCAAGTGCTTCTTGAAAATCATTGAGATTTTCCTCTTCTTCTTCTTCCCTTTCTATTTCTTGTTGCCTTGAGCGTGATCGGGTTTGAGCCATTTTGTTTATAAGCTTTTTGTTGAAGTTGTGTGAAAATGATGATGAGTTTTTGTTGAAATGAGAGATTGATGGTTGGTGAATTGTGTTGCACACGGATCTCTAGCACTTTTAAGGTGGATGTAACCGAAATTCCTTCTTTGAATTGCTTGCTTGTCTGATAAGATTTGATGTGATAAGGTGTAGAGAAATCTGAGATGTGTTACAGATTTAACTACCTAGTAATGAGAGGATTCACTCATGAACTAGTTTTAACCTGCGTAGATGTGTCTCTTAGGATGAGCTTATCCTAGATGTAGAAACAATCTAAAAAGTGACGTGATGTGTTTGATTCAAGCAATATCTAAAAGAGAACTTGGGACAAGAACCTCTTAATGTTTTGAGAGTTTGGGATGGATTGATGATGAAGTGATGATGTATGAGAAAGATGATGGATGAAAATATTTTCAACTTCAATAAAAACTTTGTGTTACAAATGGGACAAACTCTACCTCTTCCCTTTCAGGTGTTGGTGGTATTTCTCGAGCTATGTTGTAGGTGATGCAGACGTTTGGGAAGAAGTTGGGATTAATCTTTCCTCCTTGGTTTTTGTGATAACTCAGAGCTCTATATTGCATAAAAGCTCTGCGGTTCAATGATTCGGAATCAAATTCGTTTGTTTTGCCTTGAAGGTAGAGACGCATACGATGTAGAAAGACTCTATGTGAGACAAAGATTTGTCTATTGATATAGAAGAACTTCCTTCTTTTGATCAAAGCCTTTGAGCTCAATGGTCTTCTTTTCAAGTTGATATTCTGATGACACTTCTTCTTTCGCAAGATGTGAAGAATGGTCATAAATTTTTGATACTTTTGTTTGCACTTTGTTTTTGATGTTTTTGGTTTGTTTTGACATTTGTTTAGTTGGATGAATACTTTGTTTTTGGGATTGATTTTCTGATTTTTTTTCTTTGACAAGAAAACAAAGCAAGCACACAAACACAAGAATGTTGCCTAAAAAGGCACAAATGAGTATGGATCTAGATCAACCCAATCCTTGGACTTGTATATGACCCTTCCTTTAGATGTATTTTAAGGTGTATTTCCAAAGCCTGAAGTTGGCTCAATTTGCACTTGGTCTTTAAAATGAACACACTTCAAACACTTTTTATCCCTAAGGTCAAATGGCTAGTTGTGATAAATTTAGCCCACATCTTGATATTTCTTCGACTTTGGTACTACATACCTTATGAATCCTGTCGTGGTTGGTAACGATGTGATATACTAAGTCTTGCGTGAGCATAACAAATAGATGATCCCTATGATGGGGGAGTCACCACTTTTATCAAGCCACATGTGACTTTTCAAAAAGCTATGTTTCTACTCAAGGAAATATGTATGGTGAGTATCTTGGGAGAAAAACCATCTATGCTCTTGCACTAAATTATATCGCAAATATTCTCAATCAATAGAACGGGTGGGCTACTACTTAAAGGTGTTTAGTCATGTTCGATGTTTTTGGACATAAGTTCATTCTGCAGTGACTCACTTAAGAGCCTTGTAACTGGTGGTGGGGCCCATTTGTCCTTTCAGCCAGTTACACTGTAGGAACAGCTATACCCAAGGCTACAGCTTTCGCTCTCACCTGATTTCTATAGCGGCTCGAAGGATTTACCGCTCGAGGTCATTCCCAAGAGTATCGATCCCTTGGCAGGCCTCTCTTAAAAAGATAAAATTTTGAGTGTTACTAACACTTTTCTCTTGCACCTAGAACCACGAGAGCCAAGGGAGAGGATAGTGTGTGTTAGAGGTAGGACCACTCAACTGACTTTTGTGCACAAGCGTGCCAAACACGTAAAACACTTGTTTTTTTAAATCCAGCATTTCAAAATGTGGTCTAACTATTTGGAGATGTTGCTCCAACAGCCATGGTGTTCTTTTTAACTTCAAAAGCAATGTGTTTTGTAATCTAGAATTTGAAAATCCTGGTCAACTTAATGAAAAACACATTTTTGCTTGAAGTAAAATTTGTTTGCAAAAATCAAAAACAAGTGGTTTGTTCTTTTTATTTGCCCAAATTGAAGTGTGGATTCATGATTTTTAAGTTTGATGTAAGGAAAGAAACTTTGTGTGTTGATTTTAAGCACCAAAATAAAGATGAATCCTAACTAGAAAGCAATACAATTTTGTGTTTTTCAAGTTTTTAAGCACCAAAGAACAAATTTGTGATTTTTATGGTGAGTTTTTAACCTGCATGAACAAAAACGTGTTAGTAAAATTGATGTTCAAGGGGGGCTTCCACAAGCCTAAGAATTTCCATTTTTGTGGTTACAAGGCGATTTGGACGACATTCTGTTGCAATAGCGCTAGTCTGTGTTTAAACAAAAGTGCTATTTCACACAAAAGCGCTAAAAGAATAACATTGACAGAGAGTCAATAGCGCTAAAAGATCTTCAATAGCGCTAGAAGAAGAACCAAAGTGCTAGAATAGTAGCAAAAGCGTTGAAACTTTTACAATAACGCTATTGTAAGAGCAATAGCGCTAAAAGAAAAAGTGTCAATAGCGCCAGAACGTGTTCAATAGCGCTAAAGCGCAACCTGTGTGACACTTTCAACAATCAAACATGTTAGTTACAAAAAAAATGATATGTTTTTGGTGATTGGATTCACGTCAGGTTCACCAAATGATGCCCTCCTAAATGGCACAAGGTTAGTAAATGATAAACAACACCAAAGACACAAAACCGTTAGTGTTAGTCAATCAAAAACTAATCTAAAAAGGCATACCAAGAGAGACACTAAAAACATGCTAATATATCTAACTATCAAAGCAAACACGATGAGGCATCTCCAAATACCTCCACACATGCTCTTAGTTTCTTTCTCCCTTGTTCCTCTCCTCTCCAAGTTCCAAAATAATGTAGCTCTCAGCAGCTTTTTGCACTATGGATGCTAATGGAGGATTGAGATTGTAGTATAGCTCCAAATATGAAAATGAAAAGCTAATGCTATGCTATTGATGCTAAAATGATATATTTTAACCAAAATAACAAGATATTAAATTGCTTATGCTAAAATGCTCTCTAAAAATGTCTATAGCCTAAATGCATACAAGTTTTCAGGATCTGAATTATGAAGAAATGGGCTCTATTTATAGGAAAAATGGAGCAATGGATGGTTGAGATTGAGCAATCTCAACAAGGGTCAGGATTGAATGATTTCAAATCCATGTGAAGGCTTTCAACCCAATCCCAGGATGACAAGTGTCAATGTGAGATAGGTTGAGAGGAGAGGGAATAAGCATTAAATGCCTGATATGACCTTGGGATTTTAGAGTCAAGGTTGGTTGAATGAATAAAATCTTTATTCAAAGAATAAAGCTTTTATTCAATGGATAAACTCTTGTGCAAATGTGAAATGGATGAATATGGTCAAAACAATAAATGTTTGGGGGGACAAGTTTGAAATAACCATAAATGGTTATGTAAGAGCCATAAATGGTCATGTAAGAGCCATTAGTGGTTTTTGAAGACTTTGGGGGTTAATTTGTTGAACACACAAAGCATTAAATGCTTTTCAAAGACTTTGGAGTCTTTGAGAAGTGACTCCATTTTGCTTAGGAATGTGACAATAATTAGGGGATGGATTAGGCTAATTAGGAAGGGGTTAGAAGAATCTAGACGGGGATTAGATTTTGCAAATGGATTTGGTGGGTGAGGGAAAATAGGATTTTATTAAAAATAAAAATTCATTTATTTCAATAAATGTGTGCAAGTTGCATTTGTAGGAAAATGCAAGTGGGGGGGATAATGATTTAAATAAATGTTTTATTTAATTTATTTAAAAGAGGAATAGGGGGATTTAATTAAATAAAAAAAATTTATTTATTTAATTGATTGTGAATTTGATTTAATGAATTAATTAAAATAAATTGAATAATTTATTTAATTAATAGGAGAATGTTTGAAGATGAATTAATTAAATATTAATTTAATTAACTGATGGCTAGTGGATTTTTAATCAAATAAATAGCGAATATTTATTTAATTAAGCTGGACAGATTTGTGTGACTACACTTTTCATGTTATAATTCAAATAAATTCTTATACCGGTCAGATATTGATTCACCCCCCCCCCTCTCAGTATCTTTGGGAATCCTAACAATTGGTATCAGAGCCTAGTCCTCTATTTTCAAAAGCCTAATAGCTTGAGGAAGATCTTGACACCGGTAGAGATGGAAAACTTAAGAAAGCAATTGGAAACAGATCTTTCAGACTATGATGCAGAAAAAGTGAAGAATATCAAACTTGAAGATGATCTGAAGGCTGCACGGGATATTATTTGAGGACTTCAAGAAAATTTCACTATAGCAAGGAATAAGACAAGAGAACTTTGTGAAAAGATGCAGAATGATGAAGATGAAAAAGAAACTCTTAATGATCTGGTAAACAAACTGAGACAAGAAAATAGTACAATGAAGAATGAGATGCATGATATGACTATGAGATTTTGTAAAGAAACTGAAAATCGGAAGAAGAATGAAGAGGACTTGGTTAGAAGACTGAATGATGTTGGAAATAAAAACACAAGACTTAGTCATGAAAATGATATGTTAAAAACAGATTTGATGCATACACAAAATGACAGAATTGAACTCATGAGATAGAAAGGAGTCTTGGAAAGTGAACTGGCTGCTGCAAATCAACACAAGGAAAAATTCAAGAAAAGTTCAGAAGAACTTGATGACATGCTGAAGAATCAGAAACCAAATGGTGATGTCAATGGCCTTGGCTTTGAAGCTGGTGAAAGCTCTAGTACTCCAAACAATCATGATCACAGCAAACCGGTAAGACAACCTAATGCTTACAAATTTAATGGAAAATGCTTTAGCTGTAACAAGTATGGTCATAGAGAAAATCAATGTAGATCTAGAAATTATCAGAACACTAATACACCCACCGGTCAATGTTCTAAATGCAACAAAGTTGGTCACAATTTAGAAAATTGCAGAATGAATGTAAGATGTTATGTTTGTGGAAGATTTGGACATCTATCTAATCAATGCAGAACACAAACCGGCATAGGATATGGGAAATCTATTCAGAAAAACAATGTGACTTGTTATGCTTGTAACAAAACTGGACATATTGCTAAATTTTGTAGAAGCGGGACATCACCGGCAAATAACAAAGGACCCAACTTGAAAGGTAAAGAAAAAGTTGAAGAGGTAAAGCAAGAATTCTCAAAACAATGGATCAGAAAGACAGATCAGAATGTTGATGGGAATACTCATCCACCAACAGAATAGAGTAACACTCCATTGGCAGGAGACTCTTCATCTAACTGATGGAAAATCCTTTGGGGGTTTAGCAACAAACTGAAAAACATGCTAATATACCCTCAGTTGATGGTGAGAAGTTGGATTACTTCTTTACCGGTAGATGAGTTAAGTTGTGAGTTAATCGGCAAGCATTAAATGTGGTAGTTGGATAAAATAACATTATAAAGGAAGTATTTTTTCTCCTTTTTCATTCACTGAGCATTCAAATCTTTGAGAGCACGAAAATACCCGAGTGTAGGCATCCTTAGCGAAAAATTGAAGCAATTCATCCAAGCACTCATCCTTAAGGCAAATTGAGGTATTTATAACTATGGCTTCCTCATCCACACCTGAATTTATTGCAAACCCTACTATAATTGAAGTTATCAAGCACCTTAGACCTGTTTCAAACTTGTTCCCAAAATAGCGAAGAAAGATGATACCCTAGGTGCATTTTCTCAAATTCCTAAAGGAGCAGTTTATGCAGAGGATCCTAGGATATACATACATTGTCATATAGAGGAACTAGGAGATGAAGAAATAAAGAATATGTATCAGACTGTTTTATGTAATGAATCTGGAAATATCAAACCAGAACATAAGATAGTGGAAACCCTAGGTTTTACTGAAATCCTTAGTATCCTGGATTTTCCCAATGATGTTATAAGGATTGTGCTAAGCAGAGTTCATGGCGAATTCTTTTGGTTGGATTCAATTCATAAGATCACAAAAGAAGCGGTTAAGGTAGTAATAGGGTTACCTTCCACCAATAGCAGGCCTAACAAAACTAAAAAGGTCTCTAATGACACAGTAATGGACCTAACCGGCGAAACATTTGACAAGAGATCACTTAGAGTCAATGATGTAAAGGACATAAATGTTAGATTTGTTAGTATGATCCTTGGCTATAAGGCCACACATGCAAATAGGTTAAACTCAGTATCTAGCTTGTGTATTAAAAGTGCTTATGACTTAGTGAACAACAATGCTAAGATTGACATCTATGAATGGCTTAAAGATGAATTGATAGACAATCTGAAGAAAATCAAAGGAGATAAGAAAGGAACTTTTAGATTTGGAAATTTGCTTATATGTTTGATGTACATTACTAAGGAAGTACCCGATATTGGTAGAAAAGACTTTGGCTTTGATATACCGGTAGGAAAGCAACTATTGGATACATTAAACAACATTGGAGAAAACAGAGAGAAAAATATAAATGAACATAAGCACTGAAGGCTCGAATGAAGACAAGAATTAGGCTGTCTCAAGAAATTGTAGATTAATATCAAAAGGAATTATGTTTTGTAATTAAGAAAGATGAAATCTGGATGGAGGCAGTTGTCCCTAGGACTATCTGGGTAACTAAAATGGGATATGAAACAGATGATAACATAATTGAAACTTATGCAAAAGCCCTCCATGAAGCACTAAAGGAACCATCTGAGAAAGTATTTGGAAATGCAGAAACAATTGAAAGTGGTATTTAGTCATAGAAAAGAGTTGAGAAAGTTGAACAAACTGTGAGAAAGGGAACTAGACAAGCTAAAGCAATTAAGGAAGATGTATTGAAGCAAACTGGTATTAAGGAAAGTGAGTTGGAAGGACTTCAACCAGAAACTCATCTTTCATCGATTGCAACTTCTTCTGAAAGTGATATATCGGCAATTCAAAAGGGTAGAAAGGAAAAGAAAACCCTCACCAGCACCCTCACCTACACCCAGGAGAACAAGACAAAAGCAATAGGCAGTGAGGCCTCCAATTAAGAAGTTAACTCCAAAGAAGAAGAAGGTAAAACAAGATATTGCTCCACTGGATAAACTCTTAAGTGAAATAACAGAGGATGGAAAGTTGAAAAACATTAGCAAACTGTATAACACACTTTCTACTAATGATAAGGAAAGCGTAGAAAATAGTGTAATTTTACACTTGGACATTTACAAGAAATTTTTTATGGAAATTGTTGATAAAATACCCACTGATCTATATAGAAGACTAGAAGCTAGAAGGGTAGCTATTGTTGAGCTAGATAAAAAGATAAAAATAGAAAAATTGCTTGCAGTTCACCTAATGAACTCCACTAAAGAAATAGATCAATTAATCAGTGAAGCCAACTAGATAGTATTTTCAACCAGTCACCGTCATGTAGCACTGATGGTAGGAAGAATGAATGAAATTTCTGAAGAGACTGCGGATCAATGGAACATATTCTTTGTTGAAAAGGAGAAATGGGAAGAACTTAAAATACCTAAGACTATCAGAGTCTATCAAAAGGACAGGGATAAGGGGAAAGGTAAGGAAGGTGGACCTTTGAACCTAAAAATAACTGATAACTTACCCCCACCTCTTTCTGATACTCCACCGGTAGAAACCGTTGAAAATCAACCAGCTACATAGAGTATGGAGACTCCTCAAGAGGATACAAATCCTGAGTCTAAAGTTTTGTACACTATGAATATCGAGACACAAGAGGTAAACATTATGGTGGACAAAGAGACCACTGAGGATAAGAAGAAAGATATGGCTACTAAGTCACCAGCTGTAGATGTTGAGGTTGGAGTTAGTGATACTGTAAATATAAGCATAGAAAAACCTATTCAATCAGAGAAACTGGAAATGGACGGTGCAGAGGTAAATACAGAGAAACTGGCAGTTCATACCGAGACTTCATCTGAAAAACCAATAGTAGAGAGTACTGAGAAACCCTCTGAGGCACAGGTTGAGAAATAGGAATAGAAATAGGCTGAGGTGCAGGTTCAAACTGAGACAGTGCCACCGGCAAAAGCTGAAAAGCCTAAACCTTTGCTAGTAGAAATGCAAACACAAACTGACCTACCAGAGGTCGAAACAAGCAAAGTTATTACTACAACCGATAGCATGGAAATTGTGAAAATAGTTGGGCAGACATCTGGTACTTCAATGACAAAGTTCAGACCAATGAACATGACAAAGGTATTATTAGATTCTATTAAGAAAATCACTGAGTGTAATGCACAAGCCTATAAGGCTATTGATGACACAATTCCTATTCTTAAATTGATAGCACCCAAGTGCATTGTGGGAAGTAAAGATTCTTTAGGTCAACTAGATACATTGTCTAAATACATCACTGGTAACATTTTGACAGTTGATTAGATAAATGAGGACATATTCAAAGAGAGAATGATTAAGGAGAAAGAAAAATTCTTTGAGGAAATAGTGAAGAAGAATAAGGAGAAAATGGAAACCTTATTACCGGCACTAGGAGAAACAATTTTGGATTTCAAGAAACTGTACAGAGATGCCTGCAAAACTAATATTTTGATAGAGAACATAGATTCGGAGATCAGCAAAGCTCAAGAAGAAATTAACAATATTGCTGACAATTTAATAGGATCATCAGATTCATTTTTGGAAATTGAAAAGAACATTGCATATCTTGAAGAGAAAATTGAGAAGTTAGATAAAGACAAAGAAAAGATAAAGATTAAGGCAAAGGACTTAAAATGCAAACTAGGCCCTAAACTAGATTACCTCATTTCTTTGAGAAAAGAAATCTCTGAGGCTCTGGCTCCCAGACTTAAGACACCAAAAGAGAAAATGCACATACTAACCAGTACAATTCAGAGAATAGAAGCAGCATTACAAGATAGCAAAAGATTCAACGACAGTCTAAATCTGGTATTGGCAGATCTTTTCCAGATTGTAACCCCCCGATTACAAGGATCTAGGCAAGAACCACACTCCACTGACAGTAAATGACAACCTTTGTCATTGATGTCAAAGGGGGAGTAGTGCAAATGAGAAAAATGATCAAAACAAAGACATCATTAGCTCAGGGGGAGCATACATTTTTGACAACACAGTTTCAGTAAGATATTTTGGCAGATTCTTTTTGGACACTTATTGGATTTTTCTCATGAGTGTTGCCATCAATGCCAATGGGGGAGATAGCTAGAAAATGCACACTCCAATGAGAAATTGTAGGTGATTGAAGGTATTATCATTGATGGCAACCTTGCAATCTTGTGATACCGACAGGCACCGGCACCGGCAGACTCAACACTGACACACAGATCACCGGCACCGAAAGGATTGATCACCGGCACCATGGCCGATAGGAATTTTGCTTAAATGTATTTTGTATTCAATTGTAAAATCTTTTGTAAGCCAACTTGGCAGATTGTAATATGACTCATATAAGTATGAGATCATTGTAGATCATTTAGAAGTGTGATAGATGGAAGGATCAATGCAGACCTAATATGTGAATTGTAAGACAGATATTGGATAAGGGCTTATGTATGTAGCAGAGCTTAAACCGGTACTGAATCTAGCATAGTAGATGTTGATCTGAAGTAGTAAAAGACATTGGATTTGTATAATTCATTTTTGTAAGTCAGTGAGACTTCTTTTGTAACTGAGCAGTGAGCTCTAGGCACTTGGCCTTCCTGCATGTGCAGGCCCCTATTGTAAATAGTGTAGACACCTAAAATTGTCCAGTCTAATTAAATAAATATTTTATTTATTTAATTATCTAAGCTTAATTCTTCTATTAATTAAATAAATCTTTATTTATTTAATTAATTCATTTATCCTCTTCTAGCCTTATTTCTCATTTGAATAAATACATTTATTTATTTAAATTATCCTTTTCCTAAATTAAATAAATATCTTATTTATTTAATTGATCTCACTCCTTCTATTAATTAAATAAATCTTTATTTATTTAATTAATTCATTAACCTTTTCTACCCATGACACATGTCATTCATCTCTTAATTCATACACTACCTACCCCTTTCATTATTTTATTATTTCTTTTACCTACCGTCTAATCATAGCCGACCTCCTTTTACACCTCTCAATCTTATCCCTCCATTTCATATAGTGTCTTCTATATAAGGAGATACTTCCTTCATTATCAAACCCTAATGAATTTTATGTACTTGACTACACTACGATCCTACTTGCAACCACATTCCGTTCTTTGTTGATCTCTTGTGCACATAAAATCTGAGAGCAAATATATCAAGCAAGATCAATGGAGATAGGAAGAATGGAGATCCAAACCCTATTGGACATGTGATGGTATAATCTTTGTAATTTCATTTGATTTACATTGTCTTAGGTAATCTTCATATGTTATGGTAGATCTTTGTTGTTGTTAGGCTAGGGTTTTGTGGTTGGATTCATTTAGCCTTTCCATATTGTTATTATTGTTATCCATTTTCACCATATACATTTTGGCATGCCCGGTGGGACTCTTGTCCCTTTTCGCATTTAACATCCTTGTTGCAGATTTTGTATTTTGAAGTTGCAGATCTGACGTTTTCGATAGCATTTTGATATTCTCGCATCTGTGTACTTTCGGGTCGCGTTTTTTATTTTCTGGCGCGTCTGCGACATCTGGAATCGCGTCTATGTTATCGACAGTATTTTATTTTTTTGCAGGTTTCGAAAATCGCGTTTGCGTTCCTCAATCGCATCTGTGGTGTTTTCATCTGCGTCTGTGTCCAGAGGTCGCATCTGCATTCTGGAGCCGCGTCTGTGTCTCACAGAACCGCGTCTCCGTCACAAAATCGCATCTATGTAAGGAAAAATCGCGTCTGTGTGCACCAATTTCAAATTTTGAGTTATTGATTTAGTTTTGGATTTTTGCATTTAAGGTTTCAGATATGGTTTATTTCAAGCTAACATTTTCAGATCTAGCTAACGAAATTGGTGCAGCTTGTCTTGAAAGGAAAATCGTTTTGTTGAAGGCCCCTATTTTCACAAAGTCTTTTGGATTTAAAATTTACCTAACTTATGTGCTTGCAGGAAAGGGTGATTATTTGAAACAATCCAAACTACTAACAACTCTTTGTTGCAGGTCATTGGCAAGGGTTTTTGGATTTTTATTGTGTGCCTTGTTTTCATAGACTAGCAAACACTTCAATTGGTGCACTAAAATTGAATCATTGTCTTTTGTGTCTTGAGCAATAGGCTCTTTTTGTTTAATCTTTAGAGGGCCTGTCTTCCCATGTGGTCATTAGGACTACTAGTGAGAAGAGAACGACCCAAGTGGTAGTGAGGAAAACCCACCTCTTCCAAACCACTATAAATAATTGTATTCATGGTAAAAACTATGAATAACGTGTGCTGATTAGTTCATACCGACACTATGTCTCCCCATAAACCCGTTTGATCAAATTTATTTGATCAGTTGTAGGGCGTAACCCCTACCAGCTAGGAGCCTTCTGTATTTACAGAGCTGAAAGTGCCGCATGTATGGCCACACAAGCGGATGCCCTTACTAGCACCTTTTTCTTTTAGAAGCCAAAATCCTTCTAGATGTTGAGGCAGGAGGTCGGACCTCTGGTAGCGGCCCACACACATACGGTTCTTAGTAGAGATACAAAGTTCACCACGGGGAGTTTTCATGGGGACTGATGCTTGGCTGACCCGAGAAGTGAGTGCCGAGGGTGGAGCCAGTGAGGTCAAGCATCTAAGTATCCGCTCCGAATAGCATAGGCTCGGGGGTAAAACCCCATGTGGGATCAACAACTATTGTCTTGGCCAGCCATAAGAATTGTGCTTGACTTATTTTAAACATTCAAACATTCAAGACCAAACAACAAAACATTGTGTCTTTTGTATCTTCAAGTGTATGCAAAACAATTTTACATCAAACAACACACTTTTCTTGGAGTCATTTTGAGTCTAGACACTTGCAAACATTGGGTCTTCATCAACACTGTGTCCTCTTGTCACGAAAAAATAGTCAAACAGTTAAATTTGGCCACAACAAAACAACTTCACAGATTGGAAAAAATTGCACAAATTTTGCAGAAACGCGTATGTGTCTGACATAATAGCATTTGTGTTGTATAACCGCATCTGTGAAGGGCAGAAACATGTCTGTGTTTCCAGAATCAACAGTGAATTTTGCAAAAATCTCATAAACGCATCTGTGTTAAACAGAAGCACGTCTGTGTCAAAAAATCACGTCTGTGAAGTATGCAGGCGCGTCTGTGTTCAGAATTGGAAAAAAAACTTTTGCGGTCCAGCAAACAAACACAGTCAATTTCGGAATTCTTGGGCTTCCTAGGTCATTTATCCAGGGTTCATCTAGCATTCAACCTTTCTTTGGGTCTCACAAAGTTCATCATTGCTTCACATCTCACATTACATTCACATTTGTCTAAACTTGAGTCAAAAGGTCACTTGCTTGTCCTCATCATACTTTGTCAACACACTACATACAACAACATTTTGCTAAGTGGTCCCTCATCAAGGTCTATCACCTTTGGGTCTCATTTGGTTTTACTTAGAGTCAAGGTCAACTTACCTCATCAAGAGAAACTATCCTCTCTTTGGAAGTCACACCTACTCTACTACATACATACTTGGTCTTACACTTTGGACATTGCAAGTACACCTCAGATTCATTTACATTCCATCCAACTCTTGGTCTTCCATACTTTTTCCATTTTCATCTAGTCTTACACATCTCGGTCAATACCTAGTTCATGGTTGAAACCCGTCTTCAAAAATCTAGGAGAGAAACTAAAGAGGCTCAAGAGTCCACAAACATGAGTTCTTATGAGTATGACAATGATATCTTTTTCAATTCCGATCATACTACATTACCTGACATGGATGCCTATAGAAACATTCCAAATGTTGAAAACATGGACACTACAAACAACAATGCTACACATAATGACAATATGGACAACTTTTCCATACATTCAGCAAATGTGGAAGAATCCATTACGAATCCCCATTTCAATCAATTGGTTGAGGAAATAATGAGGAGGGATAGACAATACTTCTTACAAATGATGGCACAAAGTGGAGCCAAGATACCTCATGATTTTGACATGTCTCAAATAATGGAAAATCGACCTTTGCAACAACTTCACTCCAATATGGATCAAAGGATACCTAATAGTGGAGGCAATGGAAGAGCACATCTTGTTCCTGAATCACCATCATCTTTGTTTCAAAAACCAGAGGTCCCACATACACATGGTCAAGCATATGATACTCACCTTCGCAGACCCTTATGGAAGTCTTATGCAGAGAAATATGCTCAATCACATATCAATGTTGAGGATCAACCACCAAAGCAATTGGATATTCAAAGGCATGCTCAAAATTTGGACACAAGGAAACCTCATGTCAAATTTGGAGGCAACACATTAGAACATGACATGCCTATATAGTATGGTATACATGCACAAAATAGATATGGCATTCCTCAACATGAATCTATACCAAGTGGTCCATATATGCAGCATCATTATAGACCTCCTCCATATGAACATGTGTATGATCAATATCATCCATATATGCAACATTCTCTTCCTGCAAATGGTGCCTCAAGCATGGGGTATGCTCCAAGAAGTAGATCTCCACCTAAGAGCAATTTGGAACAACAACTCAGGGACTTACAAAAGAAAATGGAGGACATAAATACACTGAAACCAACATACACAATGAGAGACATATGTCCTTATCCATTTGACAAGAGCATTCCAATGCCTCCTTTTCTTGCACACTTTGTGACACCTAAATTTGATAAGTATAGAGGAAAAGGGGATCCTAAGGCACACATAAGACAGTTTTTCACAGCTTGCATTGAGGTAGCAGCAGAAGAGGCATATTTGATGAGATTATTCCCACAAAGCCTAGGCGATCAAGCTATGGAATGGTTCTCCCAACTTCCACCTGGAAGTCATGGGGTGACTTAGCAGAGGCATTTATCCAACATTTCTCCTACAACATAGAGATAGACATATCAGTCACTACTTTGTGCAACACCAAGCAAAAAGAGGGAGAGTCTTTTGCATCATTTTTACAAAGATGGAGGAATCTAGCTAGCAAATGCTCTTGTGAAATTCCACAAAAACAAATGGTAGAAATGTTCACCCAAAATGTTAACAAAGAGATTGGTTATGACTTAAGGAAAGATTGTTTGTCCACCTTCAGGGATGTCATTGAAAAATGCTTAGCGACAGAAAAGGTCCTAATTGAACAAGGAGTCATTAAGATATTCAAGGAAAACAAAGATGACTTTAAGGGAAAAGACAAGCCAAGATTTTGGAATAGAAACAAGAACACAGTCAATGATGGTTTTGTTGATGCCAATATAGTGCGACCCAAATTCATTTTTTCGGGATCAAGTTCTACAAACAATCAAGTGAATACTCAAACAACTTCCAGATCATGAAGGAAGTACACTCCATTGGGAGAACCACTTGAGTCAGTTTTCAAAAAGCTAGTGGCAAACAAGGTAATCACAGTTCCAGATTTTCCTCCATATGAACCAAAGGCTAAACCAAATTGGTGGAATGATGATGAATATTGTGAATTTCATAAGAGCAAGGGACATAAAATAGGAAATTGTCATCGACTGAAGAACATCATACAAGATCTCATTGATAGAGGTGACATTGAGATTAAGGGACACTCATCCAATCAAGAACATGAGATGTTTAAGGAACCATTCCCAAAGCATGACAAGGGAAAAGCTAAAGCCACAGATGACCAAACCAACTATACCAAAGCAACCTATAACTATGATTCAACCATCAATCACATCTCGATGGACAATTACGTCTCTACCATTATCATCAAGGACAAAAACCCTGAGAATTCTACCCAGAGACCCAAGATAATTCTGAAAGGTGTTGGATCTTCTTTCGAACCTACTTCTGAATGTCATGTTACAACCCATCGAGGTAAATTCACTTTGCAAGGTGCTCCAGCTAAAAACACTACTTCCTCATCAACCAAACCTGAGTATGACCTTGTAGAACAGTTAGGGAAGACACCCGCGCTCATCTCCATTCTGGAGCTATTACTCATATCCCCCGCAAATAAAGCTATTCTTGACAAAACCTTGAGAGACACTGCCGTTCCTACTGATCTGAATGTGGACTAGTTTCAAGCCATGGTCGGATACCTTTCCATTCCACACTCTCTTACATTCATAGAAGTCGATGACGCCTCCGTAAGTCAGCCACATAATGCACCTTTACACATTGAAGCCTTCATACACAAACATCGAATAAAACAAGTCCTTATAGATGGAGGAGTTGGTCTAAACATTTGTACATTGAGCACAATTAAACAATTGGGATATTCTAATAAAGTTGTGAATTCTACAAATCAAATCACCATCAAGGCATATGATGATGAAGAGAGTTCGTCCAAGGGCACAGTCACCCTATCTCTCAGAGTTGGGCCAGTTACGAAGGATGTGGTTTCTCAAGTCCTAGATCTAGATATCACTTATAACATATTGCTAGGACATCCTTGGATTCATGAAATGAGGGCAGTCCCATCTACATATCACCAATGCATTAAGTTTCCTCACAATGGAGTAGAGGTAACAGTTAACGGTGATCCTAATCCATTCATATACTGCAATAATCTTAGATCAAAAACTAAGACCACCATTCCCAGTAATCGTGAAGTTGTTCCTTCTTCGGCATACATTGATCCTGAGTCATTAAAACCTTCGACATCAAAACAAGGTGAGCTTAAAGGCAAGTTTCAGGACAAGGGAATGGGGGAATACACATTAAATCAGACCATGTACTTACGACAAGTCATGAGTTCCCCAAAAGAATATGGAAGACCGCATCATAACAAGCAAGTATCCATCATGGTACTCAAGTGGGACCCTACTACCTTTCAAAGATGGGGCGAACTGGATGAGGAAGACTTATACAAAATGCTTTACAAAGACATTGAAGATGACACACAAGATCACATCAGTCTACCATGTGAAAAATATGGCAAAGGCTTCAAGATTCTACAAAAATTTGGGTATGATGGAAAAAGCCCTCTGGGGTTACGAAAGGAAGGCATCATTGAACCTTTACAACCTGAATTGACTTTCAAAAAGGAACGCTCGAAATCACTTGGTTTATTGACTTCCAAGGTCCACACTCAAAGGACAAAAGAAGCCTTACAAATCAAAGCTGCCAAAATTCAACAAGAGGGTCGCTATTCCACAGATTCCAACAAATGGGAATGGGGTTCAGACAACTCTTCCAATGACTACGAGCTCACCGAGATATTCAGAGAACCAGATGAACCCACAGAAGAAGAGGAATTTTATAAAAGATTCAAAGTTGGTCAAGAAACAACCCAGACGGATTCCACACAGTCCTTGTCTCAAGGTCCTAGGTTGAAATCACATAGGATGAGAACCCCTATCCTAGAATGTGCTACTAGTGATGATAATTTGGATTCGTTCGCGATCGAGACTGATGAGGAGAGTGTCATCAATGACCTTGATAATTACCTTGACATACCCGAATATAACTACATCTTCACTCTTAGCCCTGCTAACTTCGAAGACATTAACGGCCTTCCCCTTGTTCACCAGCAACTTATTGACTGGGATCATGAAGGACCTGCACAATTCGACACATTCCAAAATGATGAAGCTTTTATTGACTATCTTGGCCTACGAGATGATCTTCCCCCTAGAGACCACAAAGTGGGATACACCATAGAACTCAATAGCGTGGCATATTTTGGTGAGGGTGTCGGACCTTCCAGTCGCAAAAATGTGAAAATAAGATCAAATCAAGGGTCTTATGGCGAAAACCACACTGTGGCACTGTCTAACCCCAAAAAAGTAAAAAGAAAGGACGTATCTGAGGTTGAAAACCTCTCTGAGGCACCCGAAGATGGAAGGCTCGACATTCTCCCAGCATCATATGAGGAAAAGTCATCCATGTTGGTAGAAGAGACTATCAAAACAAACATTGGTACAGAAGAGGTTCCACACAACATATTCCTAGCTCAATCATTGACAGAGTCAGAAAGGTCAAAATTCATAAGTTTCTTCAAAGAACGACAAATCAACTTTGCCTGGTCATACGCTGATATGCCTAGATTAGATCCGGATTTGGTAATGCATCATTTGACAGTTAAACCGGGGGCAAAACCAGTGAAATAGAAATTAAGAAAGATGCATCCACAGGTGGCATTACTAGTCAAAGCAAAACTTGAGAAATTATTGGATGTCGGATTCATACGCCCAATTGATTATCCTGAATGGATCTCCAACTTAGTGCCTGTCAGTAAACCAGATCGTAGCATCAAAATCTGTACAGATTTCAGAGACATCAACAAAGCTTGTCCAAAGGATGACTTCCCATTAAAAAATATTGACTTGATTGTTGATCTCATAGCAAGTCATGAAATGTTATCATTAATGGATGGATTCTCTGGTTATAATGAAATAAGGATCACGCCCAAGGATAAACACAAGACATCATTCACTTGTCCTTGGGGAACCTTCTGCTGGAATGTCATGCCCTTCGGGCTAAAAAATGTAGGTGCTACATATCAAAGAGCCATGACTACTATCTTTCATGATCTCATGCACGTAACCGTGGAAGATTATGTCGATGACCTCTTGGGCAAATCAATAGATAGAAATACACATTTGGACATACTTTCAGTCGTCTTTGATCGGTTGGAAAAATACAAAGTAAGATTAAGCCCCAAGAAATGTGTTTTTGGAGTAACCTCCGGGAAGCTCCTAGGATTCATTGTATCCAAAAGAGGAATCGAAGCTGATCCAGCAAAAGTCAAAGCCATCTTGGAGATGCAACCACCAAGAAATATCCGTCAACTTTGATCTTTACAAGGCAGACTCCAGTCCATATGAAGATTCATAGCGCAACTTGCAGATAAGTGTAATCCTTTTCAGCACTTGCTACATAAAAACATCAAATTCAAATGGGATGATAATTGTCAACAGGCTTTCCAGACACTCAAAGATTATCTTCTGAATCTGCCAATTCTGATGCCACCAGTTCCAGATCAACCTCTGTTACTATACATATCAGCTACTCCAATAGCACTGGGGGCACTCTTAGCACAACAAATTGCTGAGGGCAAAGAAAAAGCAGTATACTATATCAGTCGCACATTGGTGGGATATGCGCTAAACTACCCACCAATTGAGCGTGCATGTCTCGCCGTGGTATTTGCTTCGTAGAAATTACGACATTACATGCTCACTCATAAGACTAAGTTGGTTGCAAGAATCAATCCGTTGAAATACCTTCTCAATAAAGTGACACTTACTGGGCGACTAGCCAAATGGGTAATCATCCTGAGTGAATTCGACATTGAGTATGTGGATAGAAAAGCGATAAAAGGACAAGCCATCGCAGATGAATTAGCAGATGCTCCCATGATAGATGATGTTCCTCTAAGTTCAAAATTTCTAGATGCATCCATTTTAACAATGTCACATGTAAAGCCATGGCAACTGTACTTCGACGGCTCATACACACAGCATGGGGCAGGAGCCGACATCCTCTTTATAACTCCTCAAGGGGATTCTATACCAAAATCATACCGCTTATCATTTCCTTGCACTAACAATATAGCGGAATATAAGGCATTAACAACTAGACTACGGATTGCAGTTCAATGGAAGATCCAAGAACTTCGTGTTTTTTAGGACTCTCAACTTGTAATCCATCAAGCAACTGATGATTACCAAACAAAAGATGAAAAATTAATGCCTTACAAACAAATGATGGATGACCTAAAACAACACTTCACAAAGATAGATTTTGAGCAAATACCAAGAGAGCAGAATCGTGTCGCAGATGCCATGGCTACAGTCGCTTCACTGATCGATCTACCTCCAAATGAGACCCGCTATGAGTTCTTGGTGGATAACCTTTTGGTTCCTTCATATGAGATCATTCCTACTAAGACGATATGTGTTGTCGGTCCTGAGTCCCAGTTATATGGTTCCATTTTCACATACCTTCATAACAATACCCTACCCCCGGATCTATCAAATAACCAACGTCGCACTTTCATTCGCCAATCCTCTCGATACGTCATTTTAGCTGATATCCTATACCGGTGAGGTCTAGATGGCACTCTTCTTAGATGTTTAGAAAGTGACGAAGCTCAAATTGCGTTCGTGAACTGCATGAAGGGATATGTGGTCCACATGCTAGTGGTCCTACCTTGGCCAAGAAAATCATTAGGACTAGATATTACTGGCCCAATATGGAAAAAGACTCATATAAGTTTGTCAAGAAATGTAAGCTATGTCAAATTCATGGAGACCTCATACATGCGCCAGCACAAGAACTTCAACCAATTGCGTCTCCTTGGCCCTTTTGTCAGTGGGGACTCGATCTCATAGGCAAGATTCACCCTCCTTCTTCCAATGGTCATAAATTCATTATCACTGCCACAGAGTATTTCACAAAATGGATTAAAGTTGTGCCTCTCACAGAGGTCACTGGAAAACAGATTGCTACGTTCATCCTCAACTATATCATTTGCCGATACGGTATTCCTGTTTCCATTATCACTGATAACGGGCGTCCCTTAAAAAATCAGGATGTTCGTGAACTCTGTGATCACTTCCATATTTCCCATCATTTCTCCATGCCATATTATCCCCAAGGTAATGGTCAAGCAGAGGCGTCTAATAAGACAATCCTTAAAATCCTAAAAAAGACAGTCGATGACGCTGGCCGTAATTGGCATATCCAGCTTAATCCAGCACTTTGGGCATACCGCACAAGTGTCCGCACACCTATAGGAGCTACACCCTATTCACTTGTCTACGACATTGAATCCATCTTTCCTGTTGAGGTCGAGCTACCCTCTTTACGAGTCTCTTTGCAAAACATTATCAGTGATGAAGACTATAGGGTCTCTCGCTTACAAGAACTAGAACTACTGGATGAACGAAGACAAGCTTCTTTTAATCATCTCAAGGCTTACCAACAACGAATGAGTCGCAGCTACAATCACAAGGTCAAGCCTCGCACATTTGAGGTAGGTGATTTGGTTCTTAGAGAAAACCCCAAAAATCAGCAAGACAAAGAGAAGAAGGGCAAGTTTGAACCAAATTGGCTTGGTCCTTACATCATCACAGTAGCATATGGATCTAGTGCATATCATCTCTCAACTATAAAAGGTGAACCTTTGGAGGATCCTATCAACAGCATGCACCTTCGCAGGTTCTACACATAGCTCTTTGGAATATCCTAATTCAAAAAATACAAAAAAAATCAAAAATTTCAAAAATACAAAAAAATTTATAAAACACAAAAAAAATCGTTAATTGGTGAAAACCTGGCAAATAGGCGCCTTGTGACACAAAAAACATTGAAAAATCAAAAAAAGTAAAGAGAAATAATTTCGTCCAATGGTGAAAACCACTTCGGTGGCACCCTAGGCAAGTACCATGGTGAAAACTGGGTCACCAGCGCCATGTGTAGAGACATTGCTCCTCCCTCCTTCAGGATTCACTTTCATCCTTTCACTTTGCACACACTCACAACCTATTCGTTCATAATAAACTTACCCATTCCCATCATGGCTTGTTATTGATCTACCCAAGATTGGTTCGCCATTCATAATAAACCTCCCTTTTCACCTCCCTTTCCATCCATAATAAATCAGCTCCTATCTATGGCTAAGGCAAATCCTATGTCTAGTGATGGGTGTGGAACTGAGAGCATCACATGTTTCGAGGAGTACAGTTTCTTCCAGCTTCCTTTAGTCTATCCGCGCACAATCCGCAATAAAGCAACATTTGCATCACAGATCCGCAATAAAGTTTCATCTTCTCCACAATAAAGTATCAGTTTCATGGATTCAGTCAGTTTCAGATGAGACACAACAGCAACAATGAGCTTCAACAAATCAAATCTTTCAGCAGACTCAAACAACATATGGTTCAGTGCTATCTATCCTTTTTGTGAAAGTAAACATTGTGACCACAATCAAATAAGACTTATACAAGTGACAAGAGACACTAAACTTGAGGACTACAGTGGATGTTGGTGTCGAGTCTTGGTTTTCTTTTGATTTTATCTTTTCGTGACATGTCTTTTAGCTTTTTCGGGATGTCTTTGACTAGAGATTCTATCTCCAGAATGTCTTTGACTAGAAAGGCGAGGATGGGGTATCATCACCTATTTGTATTTGTTGTCTGTGGATTGTCTCTTAGTAACGCTATGACTTGTCCAAGGATATGAGGACACTGTGAGTCTAGTATGAATTGGGGCATTCCTTGTTTGTGACTGTTTATCTCCATGCAAACAGGTACAATGACTTTCTGGGTCAAACATATTCCTCGATTGCCATAACCTACTTGCCATAATAAATCTCAATGATGATAACGCACAAGAAGCTCTTTCACTTTCATATATTCTATCTTTCATCCCCCTTTCTTGATTGACTTCCATCGTCCTTCTTAAGTCCACGTAGCCTACTATCACATGACTGAGTATAATGACACACCAAAAATATTTGCATTTCATGTAGTTGCACCTGCATTACCACATATAAGCATTTCATACATACATATAGATATCACAACTGCATCACATCCTGCACACAACACCTATTAGCACAATTTACATTTGCATTATCATATTCATCTGCATTCCATACATTCATATTTGCATATCATACATTCACATTGGCATAACATATTAAAAATATAAAAGAACAAAAATATTGCATTTCATTATGTACATATTTGCATCCATGCCATAAGCATCACATAAAACATACATCATAAGAACATCTCATCACATAGGTACACATGCATATAGCTGCCGCAAAGATGAATCATCTCATATATATATATAAAGTCTCACGATACAATGATGTCAAAAAATCATATGGCTACAAAGCACCCGAAGGTGTCTACATCATCATACAAAAATGGTACAATACTGATACATAGGGAGCCCTCCACGGCTATGATGAACTCCCTCCCTCGGAGCTGCCTGGCCTCAATGGAATCTGAGCCCCCGAAGGACCCACCCCAGGATCATCCCTCCTATCCCCTCTATCTGGTGGTGGTGGAGGACCCATAACCCCACCACTAGATGTCTGTCTCCTCCAGCTCCCTCCCGTAGCTGTCGCTGTCCGCGATGGTCTATGGAAGCTCCTCGCCCGCTGATCCACTGGCACTGCACCATAATAAAGATCTTGCCAGTAGGCAATCTCCTCCCCTGCCCATAGGACATAGGCATATCCGGCCCCTGTGTCCTCTGTTGCCTGCCTCCCAGCCCTCAATGTTGTCTCAGCCTCTGTGTAGCACTGAATGGCCTGATCTCGCTCTCGCTCAGTATCTCTGAGCCGCCTCCTGAGCCTATCCCTCTCTCTCTCCAACTCTTGGATCTCATTTGCCTGTCCTTGGCAAATCTCCCTCAGCTCTGTCAGCTCATCCTCCTCTGCCTCAGCCCCCTATGCCTGCCCCTGTGCCTGTGCCTATACCGGTCCCTATACTGGTACCTGTCCCTATGCCTATCCCTATACTTGCACCTGTCTGGGAACCTGTGCTGCTGGCACCTGTAGCGGTAATCCACCGCGACCCCTCACCACCCAAGCCTGCCTGTCCTCTTCACCCTCCCTCCGCGGTGCCACTCTCCTCTCTCCAACTGCCCCCCTCCTCCTCTGTCGACCTCTGCCCCCATCATCTCCATCATCATCCCCATCCCCACCACCATCTCCATCTAGTAGCTCCCCTGGATCCGTGAGGCGTGGGAATGGATGTTCGGCCCAGTATGCTGTGTACTCAGCATCCATGCCGGCATCCTCGATCTTTGGCCACATGTCGTAGGGTAAGGGCATCATCTCTGCTAGCTGCGTAACAGCCTGATCATATGATAGCAATGGCCCAAACTATGTCTGATCTCTGATAGTCCGCGCATACATGCCTGAACCCCATGGCATCCGCTAAATCCTACCGAACTGCCTACCCACCCTGTCTACTAACTGCCTCTCCAGCACATAGGGCATCTGCCCAATCAGGTACCTGCTCCAGAAGGTGTAGGTAAGCTCTACAGCATCATCCTCCCATTGCTCACATCCTAGGTATGGCCTCCATATGACCATGTCGATGTCATCAATCACCCATCGCCAGTGCTCTAGCCTACCAATCCGTGGCTGCGACATGATCATGTCGTATAAATGTACAAAACTGCGTCCATGACCTCTACCTCTGAAATGTATCGGTCTCGTCACTGGCAGATGCTCATAG
Organism: Cryptomeria japonica; assembly: GCF_030272615.1. Lineage (NCBI taxonomy): Eukaryota > Viridiplantae > Streptophyta > Pinopsida > Cupressales > Cupressaceae > Cryptomeria > Cryptomeria japonica. The sequence goes on along the minus strand of NC_081407.1, from coordinate 936,004,658 downwards.
GCCCACACCTGTAACAATGTGACCCCGCAGCCCAATCCCGCTGACCCATGGTACACGAATTGATGCAACTCATAATACAGATGCGCTAGCACACACGGTCCCCAAGCATACCTGGTGTGTTGTGTCACCAATGTCTCCAGTGCATCTCCCCAGCCCATAGCCAACCCCTGTGTCACTCTATCCGAACATAGGAACCCACTGATCGCTCCTCCTATCACTGCTGGCAGCGCTAATCCTGTAGCAGTCATAGTGTCCCAAGCCACATGTCCTGCCCTCATCTCTAGTCTGGGGTCCTGGAATACTCATCTCAGGGCCTCCCTGTCTCCATCTCGATCGTACGGGATCAGCTCCCCATCAATCGATATCCGTAGTATCCTGTATACATCCTCAAGGGTGACTGTCATCTCACCCATCGGCAAATGGAAAGTACAAGTCTCGGAGTGCCATCTCTCCGCCAGTGCAGTCAGCAATCCCATGTTCGCCCGAAACTCAGGCACATACAAAATATGTCTCAATCCCATGGCCTCGATCACAGCTCGGTCCTCAACTGTCAACTCAGGTTGCAACCTCTGAGTTGATGGGAATCTCTCCCGTGACTCCAACATAGGCAAATACTCCTGCAGTCAAGCAAATCAATCATGTCAGTCACAGTGGCATTCACTGTTCATCACAAAATGCTACTTTTTATCTAAGTGCATATGGTTATCTATCCTAGTGACACTCCCTGTTCATCACAAAGTGTTGCTATTTATCCTAGTAGTACTCCCTATTTATCACAAAGTACTACGTGTGTGGCACTCCCTGTTTATCACAAAGTGCTGCTCACATTTGCACTCACTGTTCATCACAAAGTGCTGCTCATATTTTAGTACTCCTTGTTCATCACAAATTACTCTATCTTGGTACTCACTGTTCATCACAAAGTGCTTTGATCTATCCTAGTCTTCTCTAGAGGACCTGCTTGAGTGTATCCTCTCAGCAGTTTATCCAATCGACAGCGTATGTTCATCACAGAACTGTCGATTTGATCTAGAAGACACAAATTCACATTTTTTGGACACAAACGCACTTTCCTGACAAAAACGCGCTTGAAGACTGCACAAACGCGCCTATTTTACATAGACGCGCCTGACAAACACAGACGTGCCTATGCTCTGCACAGACACGCCTGGGCGACACAGACATGCCTTCTTGGCATAAACGTGCCTACACATCACAGACGCAGCCGCATTTGGCATAAACCTGTTTTCAATCATAGACGCGCCTAGCACCAACACAGACGTGCCTCGCGAGCATAGACGTGCCTGGCACCAACGCAGACACACCTAGACATTTTTTGACATTTTTTTGGACCCTATTCTAAGCGCATCTATTGCCCTATCTACCATGCACTAATGACAACAATAAATGCATCAAAGTACAAGGAGGTTTTGCGATACTTACCGGCTCTCCTGCCTCTGCTGGCCTCTAGAATCGGCAAACGCGGTTGAATCTATGAATGAAAGCCATTGTTGCTAACTGCTGCTGCTATTTTCTCTCTCTGCACTCTACTCTCGTGGATGTGTAGATGACAATGAGGATGTGTTTTCCCCCGTAATCTATCTTATAGACTACCCTAGCCCTAGCCCTTGTTTCCCCAGTCAGTCTTCATTATCCCGTGACTCTGTCACTTTATCTGGGGCAACTCTGTATCAGTTCATCTTATCTTCTTTGAAACAACGCGACAAGCCGCATTGTCTCAAAGAGGGGCAAAATGTAGACACCTAAAATTGTCCAGTCTAATTAAATAAATATTTTATTTATTTAATTATCTAAGCTTAATTCTTCTATTAATTAAATAAATCTTTATTTATTTAATTAATTCATTTATCCTCTTCTAGCCTTATTTCTCATTTGAATAAATATATTTATTTATTTAAATTATCCTTTTCCTAAATTAAATAAATATCTTATTTATTTAATTGATCTCACTCCTTCTATTAATTAAATAAATCTTTATTTATTTAATTAATTCATTAACCTTTTCTACCCATGACACATGTCATTCATCTCTTAATTCATACACTACCTACCCCTTTCATTATTTTATTATTTCTTTTACCTACCGTCTAATCATAGCCGACCTCCTTTTACACCTCTCAATCTTATCCCTCCATTTCATATAGTGTCTTCTATATAAGGAGATACTTCCTTCATTATCAAACCCTAATGAATTTTATGTACTTGACTACACTACGATCCTACTTGCAACCACATTTCGTTCTTTGTTGAGCTCTTGTGCACATAAAATCTGAGAGCAAATATATCAAGCAAGATCAATGGAGATAGGAAGAATGGAGATCCAAACCCTATTGGATATGTGATGGTATAATCTTTGTAATTTCATTTGATTTACATTGTCTTAGCTAATCTTCATATGTTATGGTGGATCTTTGTTGTTGTTAGACTAGGGTTTTGCGGTTGGATTCATTTAGCCTTTCGATATCGTTATTATTGTTATCCATTTTCACCATATACAAATAGTAATATTCCCTTATTGGCCAGTAAGCGAATATTATGGCTCACAAATCCCACCGAGGTTTTTCCCACACCGGGTTTCCTCGTTAAAAATACTGTGTTATGGTGTGTCTCTTATGTTGTGGTTATTGCTCTTATTTACTGCATTATTTTTGGTTTATCGGTACACAGTTTTGATATGCTTTTCATGTTATAATTCAAATAAATTCTTATACTAGTCAGATACTAATTCACCGCCCCCCCCCCCTCTCAGTATCTTTGGGAATCCTAACAATGGAAACCCTCAACATACTCATCTCATCCTGAATGTTAAATGCAAGTCCATTTATGTACCTCGCCACCTTTTCTCTATCCATATTTCTATGCCCATATCTGATCATTACATTGCATAATTCCTCTGTATACTCTTTCACAGTCATGTTTTTTTGCTTCAGGTTCTGCAACTTCTTGAACAATTCCAACTCATAGTCTCCCGATATGAATTGGCCTTCAATCTTGCAATCATCTATCTCCACCGAGTGATCTTCATTTCACCATTCTCCACTCTATCTCTGTGTAATTCTTTCCACCATAAGCCAGCATGCCCTTTCAACTTAGTTTGTGCCAACTAGACTCTCTACGGGTCCTTGACATCTTCAAACTCGGAGTAGTCCTCTAACTCTTCGATCCAATTAATCAGATCCTTCGGATTTAGCATCCCAAAAAAGTTTGAAACCTCCACTTTATGAACTTTACTTGCTTGTGTCATTGCTCTCAAAAATATTTGTTCCCTTCCATCGTCCAATCCTTCAGCCTCTTCTACCTCAAACTCTTCTCCAGCTTCTCCATATTCATCCTCAGACTCCAGATTCCTTTGCAAACCAGCCAATGCGTTCCATATCTTGTTCGTCATCTCATTCTTGAAATCCTCCATCATCTACTCTACCCTTCGGGGGTTCATCCTTCTAGGTGGCATCTCCTCCTCTACTCTAGTGAACTACCTCAACTCGGTGATCTAACTACCAGTTTCAATTGCCTCACACTTGGAAATCTATTGAACACACTCACAACCTGCCTCCACTTGGAAATCTATTCACCCAAAGGAATGCCTCAAGGTTCACAACTAGCTATTCCACCAACCGGTTCATAACCAGCTCTAATACTAGTTGATGCAGCCATAACCCGTGAATCCTCAAAGAGAACTTACTGGATCATGCATCAAGAGTAACACAATAGAAGCAACAATAAAACATTGAAAGACTACATAATCAAATCATTTATTATAATCTTATAACCTCTGGTAATCAACCAGTTATCATCATACCTTCATCATAGGACATCCGGTAATCAACCGGTTATCATCATACCTTCTTCATAGGACATCCGGTAATCAACCGGTTACATGCAGGCTAACATGCCAGATACAATCCATCTGGAATTCCTAGAATCATCGGGATATCTAATCATGAATCTAAATCCTCTTTTTCATCTACTTCCCTACAAATTATTACATAATACCATATATATACCCTCTTGAACATATCTAAGTTGGCCACAACAGATTACATTAACCAAGATAGGAAAATCAAATGTGTAAATAGGTCGACCCCAAGAATGAAAGAAATTCCTCCGAAAAAGAAAAACTAAGAAGTGTGGATCAACAGGAAGATCGACCATGGACTTAGGAACTTTAAGAAAGACCCAAAATAGATCCACACGCCAAGAAACCACTCCGGAAAAGAAGAATCTCCAACTGGTAAGCCCAAAACTACTCCAAAACCCAGAAATAATCAAACCGAAAGCAAGATCTTGTCGAAAAAGAATCCAAATGGACTGAGAATCTAGAATTAAGCACATAAACAAGCCTAGAAACCAAAAACTTGATTTTCAATAAAAATCAAGCCACCATCGAAACATACCAGTAGGAACACAAAAACTACACATGGAACCAAACAAGAACTAAACTAAAAGGAAATATTTTTGGTTGATGCAAGATTGCTCATACACCGGGGATGCTCCTGCATCATTAATCCATGTTGTGTATAGGAGCCATCAAAGTATAACTCCCAAAAATTTGTGCTAACTGTCAGAATGTCTGCATCAAGAAATTCAATGTGCAATGGTGTGTCATCTTGTAGGGGTACTTTCAGCCAATTGATTAGCAAATACTTGTCCTTTGATATCTTTTCGATCAACATATTCTATGTTCAAACTCACTTAGTATCATAACCCATTTGGCCAATCTACCTATCACTTTTGGCTTTCTTAGCAAATACTTCAATAGATCTATTTTTTCTATTAATTTCACAAAATGAGTCAGCATATAATGTCACAATTTATGAGCTGCAAATACAATTGCTAGGCATGTCTTCTCAATTTATGTGTAGTTCAATTCATAGCCTACAAGTTTTTTGTTGATGTAATATACTACTCTTTCTTTTCCTTCTTCATCATGTTGTGCTAAGAGAGCTCTTAGTGATACATTTGTCACTGAGATGTAAAGCAACAATGGTTTCCCTTTGATCAGTGATACCAGTACCAGAGGATTCACCAGATATTCCTTGATTTGAATGAAAGCTTCCTCACATTTATGATCCCATTTGAATGGAACATTCTTGTGTAATAAGTGAGTGAAGGGATGACATCTATCAACTAGCTGAGAAATGAATTTTCTGATTGACTGCAATTTCCCTTGTAGAGAACGCAACTCACTTATGTTCTTAGGTGACTACATCTCCATGATAGCTTTAACTTTCTCAGGGTCTAATTTGATTCCACGAGCTGATATAATGTACCCAAGAATTTTTCCTGAGGTAACTCTGAATGCACATTTCTTTGGGTTCAATCTTAACTAATATTTCTCAAGCCTATCAAAGATCTTGCCCAAGATCTTCAAGTGTTATTTCCTTGTATGATATTTTGCAAGTATGTCATCCACATAGTCTTCCATTAATGTGTGCATGATGTCATGTAAAATTGTTGTCATGGCCCTCTAATAAGTTGTTCCTGCATTTTTAAGCCCAAATGGCATGACATTCCAACATTAAGTACCCCATGCACAAGTGAATGATGTCTTCTCCTAATCTTTAGGGGAAATTTTTATTTGATTGTACCTCGAGAAGACATCCATTAAGGAGAACATTTCATGTCCTACTGATAAATCTACAATTATATCGATGTTTGGTAGTGGGAAATCATCTTCAAGACATGATTTGTTCAAATCTTTGAAGTCAGTGCAGAGTCTTATGCTTTTATCTAGTTTTGACACTAGTATAATGCTTGAGACCCACTCTGGATAAGCAACGGGTCTTATGAAACCCACATCTAATAGTTTCTTTAGCTCTGTTTTGACAAGGAGAGGGATATGTGGATGCATCTTCCTTAGCTTTTGCTTAATTGTTTTTGCTTTTGGATCTACATTGAGATTGTGCATGATAAGATCTGGATCAAGTCCTGGTATGTTTGCATAGGACCAAAAAAAATTATTTTCCTATGTTTGAATAACTCTATGTAGTAGTCTTTCTTTTCGTCATCTGATAACGATGCAGCAGGATGAAGGACCTTGGGAACCTTTGGTGTGCCAATGTTTATTGCTTCTGTCAGCTTTATCAATATGGCAGATCTCTCCTGAAAATATGCAAGGAGGATGTTAAACCTTCCATCTTCCAGTTCCTTAAGGATTTTTTCACCATTAGATACGTCCTTTATTTTTCCTCTTGACTAATCTAGTGTTGCCATAAAATGGTTTTCACCACTAGGTCTTTTCCTTATTTTATTTCAATTTTGTGACAGGACAGTTTGGCACCCTCCTTACTGCAAGAAGTGTTACTTGATTCATCAATGGAAGATTTGTTAGGTGTGATTGGTTTAATGGCTTTAAGATAGACAGCTAAGGTATGATCATTGGAAAAGATATCCAATTCAGGGTTTTTAGTTTTTTCCCAGTCAATCAGTTATGGATGAAGCATAGGTAAGTCATAGTCTTTTTCATCATTGGGTACTTCAATATTCATAATGTAATAGTCATAATTTGGTTTTGAGTAGGTGATGTCATAGATAGAACTCTCTTGAGGATAATCTCTCCCAAGTGCTCTCGAATTAGCTCTAACAAAGTCAGGATGGTTATTTTGTGATTCGCTCTCAAGTGACTCATCATCTGATGTTTGTCCCTCAAATGAATGAATTATATCAACACATACATCTTTGGTACTGTAGGTTCCCTTTGGGTCAATTTCATTAGATTCATTTGTGGCTTGATGTTGACATACTTGTGCACATGACGTAGAGGATTTTGTTACTATTTTCTTTGTTAGCTTCTACCTTCTCTCAAACTCAGCTTCTTCTGGACTGATAGTCATTCCTGATTTACTTTCTACCAGTTCTTCTATAGTTCTTCCATATCTTAGTGTTTATTTCTCAATGTTTGATATAAACCTGATATTATGTTGATCTTCTGATGATTGATTAGTGATTATTTGTGTTCCCTGTGTTGTCACTTCTTAATTCTTCTCATTCTCTTTTCTTTGTTGTCTTGCATATGCCTCTTTTCTCTAAATCCTAGTTTCTTCTTTCCTTCTTTCCAGCTCTATTCTCTATTTTATGAAAAGTGTGTCTTCACTTGTAACAGTATTTTGTTTTTAATCATTATCTTCACTTGATGCATTGGAAAATGGGTCTGGACCCCATTCATACTCATTTGAATATGTCTGTGAATCATCGTCTAGAATCACACCACTCTATCTGACAGGAATGTTATATGGTGAGAATAGTTCCTTGATTTTTTCCATCTATTTTTTTACTGTTTCTGGAATATCTTGATCAGGTTTCATGCTTACTTGTATTCTTCGAACTTGTTTGTAAGATTCTTCTTCTCTTTGGATAGCAAGCTCTTCCTATTGCCTCTCATATTCTTCTTGTTTCTACTTTTTGTTTAGTTTTTGCTGCTTTATGTTCCCTTTCTTGCCATGGTTCTTCTTTAGGAATTGCTTTCTTTATCCATTTTGGGTGTTGATAATTGTGCTACTTTTGTTTTGATTGAGGATACCCAAGTCCCGATTTATCTTTCTTAGATTGTGTGTGAGCACAAATAGGTTCTGAAATACCTCCTTTGTGCTTACCAATTGGTCCTTTTCCTTCATATCCCATCCTTTGCATGATTTTATAACCATTGTCATATTTCTCTATGGGAATAATGACTTATGTAGTTGTTGTTATAGTTTCATTTTTACCTTTGTACAGCCGGCTAAGAATGTCCTTGTCTTCAGTTTCCTCAGAAAGTGTTCCAACTCTAACAAATGCTCCATTAAACATTTCATTTGGATCTGTGGCTGAGCATTTGTAGGTTTTCCATATGATTTAGGTGAAAGTAGTAAATTATGCAAAGAGTACTTCCCCATTCCTTCATCATTTAGTTTGAGATTTTTCTCAAAGTTTTTCCATAATATTCCTTGAGTTTCCTTGGTGGGATAGACTACTTCTCTATTATGTGGAACCCTTGCATCTTGTGTGGATTTTATATTATTGCAATATTGGCTGGAGTCTACTAATATAGTGATTTCTTGTCCATTATGAGGAAACTTAGCATACTGATGGTATGTAGAAGGAACTTCTTGCATGTCATGAATCCATGGTCTTCCCTAAAGAATGTTATAAGATAGATTCAAATCTAGAACCTAGTACTGTGAATCTCTTTTTATTGGTCATATTTTTTGTGGCAACACCATAGTCCCTTTAGAAGAACGTTCTTCCTCATCATAGGATTTTATAGTTATTTTCTTCTTTGGATCCACTGTATTCTCTGAATATCCCAAAGCCTTTATTAAACTTAATGCACAAATATTGAAGGCATTTGACATGAGTTGTATGAATGGTGACTTTGAAATGTAGGGGAGCATTGTGAGGATGTTGTAAGGATGTGTCATCATTTTCAGACAAAGATAAACAATGAGGGGCTATGAGGTGTCCCACCATGTTTTAGAATTGATCCACATCTAGGTCTTTTGAAACCGTTGTTTCTGCTAGAGCTCTCTCCAATATTTCCTTATGCATAGGTGAAACTTTTAGGAGCTCCAAAATTGATATTTTGGTGGGTATCTTTTATAATTGTTCCACTAACTTTTATTGTCTTGAAGTAGATGTTTCAATTCATTTGTTGTACCCAGAAATGTAACCTTTGCTTTGCTTCTAGTAATGGCATTGATCGGTTCTGAAGGTGTTTTATTTTTGACAATGATGACATTTACCACATCATCATATGTGTAAGTATAATTTATCTTGGCTTTTCCCTTGTCATCCTTTGGGTTGGATTGTTCACCTTTTTCATAATTTGGGAGTGGAGTTTTGAATGCTAGATGCGATTAATTCATTTTATGACCATCCACTGTGATATCTCCATTATCAATTAAGTCTTGAATAAGGTGCTTTAATATTTGACAATCATTGATTTGAAGTCCTTTGTTTCGATGATAGTTGCAAAAATGAGCGTCATTCCACCAACTTGGTTTGATTTGAGGCTCATAATTTCTTGCTTCTGGTAAGGTAATCAATTTATTTGCAGGAAGAGTCTTCAAAGATGATTCTAATGGTTCCCCAAGACTTGTGAATTTAATGCGGGGATTAGAGAGAAAAGACTTGGTTTTAATGTTCTCTTGATTGTTGTTGTTTGTTGCTTGACTTGATAAGTTAAAGATTGGTTTTTGTTTGGCACCATTTTTATCATCATTTTCTCCATTGGTAACATTTCTATTCTTTGACCAAAATCTAGGTTTGTCATTGTTATTGTTACCATTGTTGTTGTTGTTGTTGTTATGATTGTTGTTATAGATATTGTTGTAGAGTTTTAACTCTCCTTTCTTTACCATTGCATCCTCTATCTTTAGACCATTTTTAATCATTTTGAAAAAGTAGGACATTGTTATTTGAGATGATAACTCATTTCACTAGTAAGATTGTCAATGATTATATCCATTTTCTCTTGATCTGGTACATCTCTTGGATACCTATTAAACAATCATCTCCATCGTTGTAGAAAAACCATGAAATATTCACCGTTCTTTTGTTTGATATTGTATAGGTCTAGCATTGTTATCTCATTTTTTATGTTGTAGGAGTATTATGAGATGAATCTGTTCACAAGTTCTTCAAAAGATTTTATTCCACATGGCAATCTTGAGAACTATTCCATTGATTGTCTGCTTAAACTTCTAGTAAATAAACGCATTAGGTAAGTTTCATTGTGTGCAAACTCCATACTCATCGTACAAAATTCCCTAATATGATCTTGAGGATCAGATTTCCCATCATATTTATCATATTTTAGGATTGCACAATATTGTGGGAATGGTATCATGTTTAAATTCTTGTCAAAAGTATATGGGAAAATGTCCTCCAATGAATATTTCTTGGAACTCATTCCATTATGCATATCCCATATTTGTTGTTGCAAAATTTGCATTTCTTGAGAGAGAGCTAATAGATGATTATCAACACAGGTTCTCCTTGCATCCTCATAAGTTCTTCTATCACTTCGCTCCCTTCTTGTTTCATCTTGGTTCCTTGTATCATCGTGGTCTCTTCTTGTTATATCTCCTCTTGTTTCTTCATGGTTTACTCAGTTTACGTCATCGCCATTGGGGTCATCAGTATTTTGATTATGGATTGCTTCTGCATCTTGTTTCAAACTTTCCATGTTAAAACCTTGTGGTAATTTTTCTCTTGAATTTGCCAACATTAGGATATACTTTTTTTTTGTTTTTCCAAGAGTTTTTCCATTAGTTTGTCAAATCTGGAATCTTGTTCAAGGTCTCTAATGGTATTTTTCACTTCTTCTTCATCAACATCTATGTATCCAAATGGTTGAAACATTGAATTTTCTTCTTCCATTTGTTTTTGTTGTCTTCTCAATTGCTCGTGTTGAGCTCTGGTCCAAACTGGCATATGATTGATTTGAAACCTTCCAAGTTTTGATTTTCTAGATGTAACTCAGTAGGTGATCATTGGTTTAGGAAGATAACCTAAGTTGATTTTACCACCCCTATTAGTGCATTGAGATAAGGTGTCTCTTTCATGAAAAGCACTTTCTTGTAACATTTCTTCATCAAACTCTTTTCCGTAACCACATAGATAGTTATGAAAATGGTGTAGGAATGTGTGATGCTTTAACAAGAGTTTGTGGTTGATGTATAAGAATTTCCTCTTCTTCAAGATTGCCTTATAACTAGGTTTTCTTTTATTGAGGCCATATCGAAAAGTCATATACGCATATAATGATTTTCAAGTTGTTTTATTCCAAAGTGAGTGCAATCTTGATTTTAATACAACCTAGGTCCAAATCGGAATGATATATCCAAGATAATGAACAAATGTTGATATGATCTAGTTTTGTGATAAAGGATTTGATGTATCCTGATAAGAAACTGATGATGATGATGATTTTGCACTTTATATGGTTGAATCAACAACTTGTTGAATGTTTATTCTTATGAAAAATTTTGGAAATGACCTATTTGATTGATAAACCTGATTGTTTGACTAGTTTGAAAATTTGTGATAGTTGAAAATGAATCTCCTTGAAAAAGGGTAACTGAAACTGATGTTGAAATTTTTCTCTGATATGGGGAAATGCTCATTGTTGCAAATGCGCTGAAACATATGCATTATCCTATTGAATAGAAGTGTTGTCATGTGCAATAAATGCATTGTATTGTGAAGTAAAAGCATTGCTCTATAGCTATAAAAGCATGAACCTAGGGTATTAATGCGTTGTTTATGTTGCAAAAGTGTTGTCCTGTTTAACAAATGCATGATCCTCTGATTTAAATGTGTTGTATTGTTGACTAAAAGCGCTATCCTAATGTGCAAAAGTGCTGCAAAAGCGTGATTCTCACTATTTTGATTGAAATTCTCAGTTTTTAAGCAAGTTATTGGATTTTTTACTCGTTTCAAGATGATGATTTTTCAAGTTTTTGACCATTTTGAGAACATTTTGCAAACACAAAAGACATGAAGAGTGTACCATAACACAATAGCAATGAAGAGTGTACCATGATACAATACCAACGACAATCTAAACCAAGAATCAACATCTCCAATTACATGAAGATAACCATCTCCAAATGGTGATGTTGTGAATGTGGAATAACCCTTCTACATCAATAACATCTAAAAGCTCCTCCAAGACATCTACAAACATTGAAAAAGATCATCCATCACTAGGTGATGAATCCAAATCACTACCAAAAACTCTCACTAAACCATGATACTACATCACATATTGCATCATGATAAACATATCTTAAATAAAAACCATCCAGTTCCACACACACAAATGAAATGTCAATACTACCAAGAAAAACCAATATATTAAAGCCAAGAAGATACAAATACCAACAAACATCAAGAATCAATCCTACACCACCAATTCATCATTGTCAAAAGATCCCACTAAAAGGTGTAACCAATGAAATGTAACCAAGATATATCATGAAATCATGATAAACAACATGCAACAAGTCTCAGCAACTGGCAATCCTTTCACTCAAATCACTCATCTTATCATGCCAAAGAAAAATACCAATGAAAAAGTGACCATAGAAAAGGCTAACTAAAAAAATCTACTTCCACATTGAATCAATCACGTGGATATAGAAAGTACACATTTGAGTCATTTCACAATATTAAAATGGGTAGCTAATCCAAGACTTGCATAACTCAAATATGTAAGCAACAAAACATACAAACTCATCATCATTTTAGTAACCTATAGACTAAGATAGCAGGGAAGATAGTCCTTATGACCACACGAATCAAACATCATTTCAATCTCAAATCTAATTTTCTAAACATGTTCATAAATGAATAATCATAGTGAAGGAACCAAACAAGAATCCAAGAGATAAGAAACATCCTCTCAACACCAAACCAAATCACAAGGCAAATCACCACGAACTTAATTATGTCATGCAAATACCTAAATGCAATTGTATATCTATGACATAATAATCAACACTAATATTGTATCTACACTAAAATATCACCCACACAAGACTTTAATTTTCAAATCATGTCCAATCATGTCCTCAAAATCAAAGACAGCCTATTAACCTATCACTCTCAAAGTTTGACTTTGAAAAAACACCTATAAATCTGTAACATGAAGCACCAATATAAAAATCAATTGTTTCGTCACATAAATACATGTACTTCCTCAATATTTCACATCTATACTCATTCAAAAGCACTCACACTCACCCCTTGAATCTCAAGCACCTACAACTGAGCAACCAAGTACTCCGCTCTCTCTACTCATCAAATTGAGGTCCATCAATACCATATGAATTACTACTCATGCTCTCCAATGCTTATTCAAAATTAAAAAATCATTGTATGTAAAATTATGCTCAAAATCATGTATCAAAGAATTCCTAGCTTCCAAGATCTAAAAATTGATCAAAATATAAAAATCAAGAAACCAAACTTGTACCAGTGTAGTTCTCAGAAATAGCTTTCTGATGACTAAGAAGTCAAAAACTAACTCTTGGGTGAAATTTATGCCCATTTGAAAAAAACTTCTAATTATCCTCATATGAAAACAAGAGAGAACATATTGGGAGTTGGATGATACCCTGTAAATTGGTATTTCATCCTTCTTTTTTCTTCTAACATGAATTTTATTACAAATTCACTCATGGTAAAAATTGTGTCGACCTAATTTTTCACCTCAAAAATTGACCTGCAACTTGTTAGTCCGTCATGAAAAATAAAAGCTATAGGAATTCAAGCTTCAACCAATGAAACAACATGAAATAAAGTAAATAAAATAGATTATACCTTCATGGATTATGTCTCATTGTGTCCTAACCCCATTGTTCTTGGTTGCTTATTGATGTTGCTCTCAGACAAGCACTGGTAGCTTCCAAGATGTCAAGTGTGGAATGGACTGATAGATGATATAAAAAAGCTATGTGATAATATGCTAAAATGCTATAAAAAATTATTTATGCTAATTTTCTCAAAAACTCTAAAATGCTTAGACAAATGAACTCACAGATGCAAAGATTAAGACTCCTAGTTAACTTAGACTATTAGACATTGGGCTCAAAATGCACTAGAACTCCTTTATTTATAAATTTTTGAGTGCATAAGCTTAGGTGGAAAAGATCAATGGTCATGATTAAATCTTTCTTTTTGGATGGCTATGAGAAAGAGGCTGAAAGTTGAGAGAAAGGGGGAAGGAGAAGACAAGTATCACTCATCTCACCTTGTCTAAGGAGAAGACCGGGAGAATACAGAATTGGTTGAAGAATATTTAGGGATGGAGGGACAACTGGAGATGGACTAGGGTTAGGTGGAAAAAACCTCCTCCGAGAATATAGGAGTGTTGCAGGAAAAATAGGGAGGTTTCAAAGATTATGTGCACGTACACGTTTTATTCATGAATATCGGAGTTGGAGATAAGTGGCTCATAAATGATTTTATTTTTTTGACTTTATTGATTTAAATTAGCCACTTGATGGATGAGTTGGCAAAGGTGGAGATGAAGGGTGAGTTGGAAAGTGGTAATTAAATAATTATGAAATTATTTAATAATGGAACTATAGGATAGTGAATAGTGCACAAATATGATAAGGGATGACAATTAAATATTAAATATTTAATTATTCGGCTTAGAACAAAGGGTGTAATGAATTAATTAATTAAAGGGTTAAAACAAATATTAAATATTTATTTAGGAAGGTGGTCAGATTTATACATCTACATTTTGCCCCTCTTTGAAGTGACATGTGTGCACATGTTGATTCAAATAAAATTTGTTGAATATGTTGTCAAAGTTTGATCAATATGATGTTGTGTGTCGAAATGTCGATATGATGCCCCAGGTTTGATGAACAATATTGATGATGCCCCCTCAGGAGATGAATCAAGGATTGAGCAAAAAATTGTCAAGCGTTTTTGAATTGATTACAATATGAGAATATTGACTATGTTGAATGCATATGTATTGATTCATCTCTCGAAAAATGATGCTGATAAGGTTAAAAATGAAAAAGTGGGAGGAAAATACATACCCCACTTATTAAACTTTTTGATTTTACCCTATAAAAGGTAAAAAGTGATTTGGTAAAATAAATTGCACACTTGTCTCTTTGCGATTGTGACATTTGGAGCTCTAACGATGATGTCGATTCCATACTCCTCGCACCATTTTGAACACATCAGGCGATACCGGAGACCTTCTGCATATGGCCCACCAATAAGTGGCCAAAATCCATCTTCATTTTTTATTGATTTCATTTATTTTTGCCACGTTTTTCAATTTTGGGGTTGGATTTTGTCAGTTTAGTGCATCAGGTAAGGTGTCTAGCACATACGAAAGGAGTTTTAGCTCATAGAAAAACCCTCGAAGGTTTAGCATCTGAGGGCCACATTGTAGCGCGATCAAGGGGTAGGTTAGCGCGTAGGCTAGGTTTAGCGCATAAGGTCGGCATAGAAGCGCAATGGGTAGGTCAGGTAGTGCATAGGATATCTTAGCACGTTGGGTAAACAAGGTAGTGCGTAGGGTGCCCCAGTTAGTGCATGATAGAAAGATAGCGCATTGATAGACAAAGTTAGCGCATAGGTGGCAGCTTAGCACATAGGAGCCCAAGTTTAGCGCGTAGGGTCCAAACTGGGTAAGAAAAGAAAGTGTTTTGTGAAGAATGTGTCATGTGTCGAATAGATGAGATAGATGTCGATATGGGTCCACTGATTGCCCTGATATGGTCCAATGTGAGTCCTATTTTGTGATAATGTCTGATTTTGATATGCTATTGTAAGATGGTCTGAGTCGTGTTACTGTCAATATGAATTTCTTTTTTATATGGATTTGTTGAGTCAATTGGAGTCTTGATTTCAATATGGATCCTAATTTTGATTTTGATATGGGTTTGAATGGTGCTTTCGATATGAGTCTGGATGTTGCTTTCTATATGAGTCCTTGATTTGATTCTCGATATGGATATCTGATATGGATCTTGATTTCTGATTTTCGATATGGGTCCTTGATGTTAAATATGGGTCCTTGAGTTGATTCTTGATATAAGTCCTTGATGTTGTTTTCGATATGGGTCCTTGATGTTGCTTTCGATATGGGTCCTTGATGTTTCTTCTCGATATGGTTCTGATGTTGCTTCTCGATATGGTTCTGATTTGATTTGCGATATGATTCTAATTGATTCTTGATATGGTTCTGATTGATTCTCGATATGGTTATGATTGATTCTTGATATGGTTCTGATTGATTTATGATATGGTTCTGATTGATTTGCGATATGGTTCCTTGATTTGATTCTCGATATGGGTCCTTGATGTTGTTTTCAATATGGGTCCTTGATTTTGTTTTCGATATGGGTCCTTGATGTTGCTTCTTGATATGGTTCTGATTTTATTTGTGATATGATTCTGATTGATTCTTGATATAGTTTTGATTGATTTGTGATATGGCTCCTTGATGTTGCTTCGTTGTTTCAAGTTGATTTTCTTTTGATTGGTAGATTGGATGGAATTGAGAACTGATGATGGATATTTGTGATTTGCAGGGAGAGCTTAGCATGCTCTAGTCTCAAGAGCACTTTTCGAGATCGTGGACACTGATTCCCCATTTGTCACAGGCTAACAAAGATGTTATTGATAGATGTGGTTTGTCCTCCTTATTAGACATGCCTTGGTGTATCATTAACCGGGGTTTTTTGATAGCATTGGCAGAGAGGTGGCATAGTGATACGAACACCTTCAACTTGGCTATGGGTGAGATGATTGTCACACCAGAGGACTGTTATCAGATTTTGTGGATTCCTATAGTTGGGGCTCTGGTACCTTACGAGAAGACTAAGGAGGGTGGGATAGAGGCTCTCTACCGCATCTTCCAAGATGATGAGATTAGTTGTTACGAGATCTCGTGGCAGGAGGTTTTGGATTTTGTTTATGCTCCACTACCATCAATGTTAGCAGGTTTCATTGGTGGGTTTTTGTGTCCCGACTGTAGGTCAAAGGGACTAGTCATTGGATGGGGATTGGTATTGGAGGACATGGTGATGCAGGGATGCTGGTTTTCACAGGGGTCATGTATGTTGGCCCATCTATATAGAGAGCTTCACCGGGTGGTATATCTGGGATATACTAGTTTATCAGTTGGGGTGACCTTGTTACAGGTGTGGACCTGGGAGCATATACGAGTGTTGAGACCTCTTGTAGATAGGGATAGGCCAGTTGGTCGGTCTTATGTGTATGGGTATACAGGTATTATTATCGAGCGTAAACTAGGCAAACTAGAGCATTGGCAGAGAGCACTGGATGATATCGATACGGTCATTTGGAGATAGTATATGAATTGTGAGGTGTGGGTAGAGGATGGGCTAGAGATGCCCTATGTATATATGTTGAGGTACCTGATTGGGTGGATGCCCTTTATTATTGAGCAATTCTTGCATAGTTGTGTTTAGCTACAGTATGGTAGACAACAGGGGATGCTACAAGTAGCTTGTTTATATGCTTGGCGGTGATAGGATGTGTCAGAGTGGGGACCTACCCTAGATAGTGTAGTAGTTATTAAGGAGTATATGACGCTGGCAGGACAGATCTGGGATTATGGAGCTAGGGTTGTGGATGCCAAGATGACGGAGGAGTTTTCAGCTTATTTTGTGGCACATGCAGTGGCACATATATCTGATCTAGCATAGTTGCTCTCTGCTTTTGATGATGATGAGGATGAGCAGCCACAGAGGTGATGGGGAGAAAGACGGAGAGATGAGGAGGGAAAGGAGGTAGGAGAGGGAGGTGGAGGAGGAGATGGTGGAGGTGATAGTGGAGGAGGGAGAGGAGGAGGAAGTATAAGAGATGGAGGAGGGAGAGGGAGAGGTGGAGATAGAGATGGAGGTGGAGGAGGGAGAGGTGGAGATAGAGGAGATGGAGGAGATAGAGGAGGCAATAGAGGTAGAGGAGGTCTGATTCTAGGTGTTGGCGAGGGTGGTAGGGTTGGTGCGGTGCTAGCTGCAGTGGGCGGGATAGAGGATGATAGGCGACCTGTCCAAAGGAGGAGATCTAATGTTCTACCTCCATCGGTGCCTCAGACAGGGACAGGTGTGGGTGTGACCATGACACAAGTACCCATTCATATTAGGGTGCCCACCCATCGATAGGATTCTTAGATCAGAGCACTACAAGTCTCTATGCAGCAACTACAGGCATAGGTACTAGCACAACAACGACAGATTACACAAGATACAGAGAGAGAGTGTCGGGGTCAAACAAAGGACCTTGCTGACAAATTGGACAGAGCCATGGTTGGTGCCCCAATGCGGGACATGCTGAGAGAGATACGGTACTTGGCCAAGGAGGTCAAGTACTATAGGTGCTTATACGAGGAGGTGGTCCCTCAAGATCACAGAGCTCCTAGCTATGCTTCAATAGCGTCTACTCGATCTGGCTGCAATCATAAAAGGACAGAGAGTAGAGGTGTTGTGGGGCCTACCCAACGTGATCCACCTGGTGGAGATCCAAGAGCTGAGACATCTATTTCCAGACCGTCAGCCTCAGGAGATAGTCATACTTGAGAGACCTGTCTTTGTTGTATTTTTATTACACTTGTTGTATTTTGACAGACATGATATCCCTTGTACATTTCGATCATTTTTTGAGATATATATATATATGACACTGATTTTCTCTGATCCACATGCAATGTCTTATTTGATGAGCGATTTATGATATGCATTATGTTTCGAGTGGATGATACTATAAGGATGATTAGATGTTTAGTTAATGATGCTCTTGATTTTTTATTTTGATTATGATGTAAATGCATGGTCTATGATGGAATGGGCGATAATGTGATGATGTAATTTTGTGATTACGTTGATATATAATATAATGTTTATGATTTGTGAGATGCATCATGAAAATGAGATGTATGATAATGATAATGATGTGATGATTGTTGGCATTCTACACTCTTATGAGAATAGTTGGTGTTGTCATTGATGACAACCATCTGGCAACCTTCTAGCATTCATCTGGTAAGCCACTGGCAGGCACCGGCATCAGCATAGACATCTACATACATCAACAGACACTTCACCGGCAGCGGCAACAATGCATATCGGCACCCCAGCCGATAGGGAATAAACTTTTGTTTATTGTATTTAATTGTAATTATCTTTCATAAAGCTAACATGGCATATTGTAAAAGACTCATATATATGTATGAGATCTTATAGGTCATTTTGTGTAGAAAGGTAGCATGAATGGAAGTGTGAATTATGTATAAGGTGATATAAGTGACAGCGAAAGTTTTGGTTATAGAATGAGATTAAACCGGTACTGAACCTGGCATAGTTGATGTTGATTTGAAGTAGTACATTGTATTGGATTTCATAATCCACTTTTGTAGTCAGTGTGACTCTTATTGAGTAGTGAGCTCTAGGTAGTTGGCCTTCTTGCATGTGCAGGCCCCTCATTGTAAGTAATATTTATTCATTGGCCAGTGAGTGAATATTGTGGATCACAAATCCCACCGAGGTTTTCCCCACACTGGGTTTCCTCGTTAAACATCTTGTGTTATGGTGTGTTCTCTATTCTATCTTTATTGTTCCTATTTATTGCATTAATTCTCATTTATCAATACACTGTTTTGGAATGCAAAGTTCTTAATAAGGTTAAATATTATGTCAACTGGTTAGATACTGATTCACCCCCCCCCCTCCCTGTCAGTATCTTTGGGACTATCATTAATCCTAACAATTGGTATCAAAGTCTGGTCCTCTATTTTCATAAGCCTAATAGTTTGAGGAAGATTCTGACACTGGTATAGATGGAGAACTTAAGAAAACAATTGGAAGGAGCTCTTGTAGACTATGATGCAGAAAAGTTGAAGAATATAAAACTTGAAGATGATCTAAGGACTGCATAGGAATTCATTCAAGGACTTCAAGAGAATCTTACTATAGCTCGAAATAAAAGAAAATAACTTCATGAGTAGATGTTGAGTGATAATGATGAAAAGGAACTCTTAATGAAATTATGAACAAGTTGAGACAAGAAAATAGTACTATGAAGAATGAAATGCAAGATATGACTATGAGGTTTTGTAAAGACATTGAAGACAAGAAGAAGAATAAAGATGACTTGACTAGGAGATTCAATGATGCTGGAAATGAAAATCTAAGACTCATTCATGAAAATGATATGTTGAAGACAGGTCTAATTCACATGCAACATGATAAAACTAAACTTATGAGACAAATAGGAATTCTGGAAAATGAGTTGGCTACTGCAAATCAACATAAAGATAAATTCAAGAAAGTTCAGAGGAATTTGATAATATGTTGAAAAGTCAGAAACCTAATGGAGATACTAATGGACTTAGATTTGAAGTTGGAGAAAGTTTTGGTACTGCAAACAATCATGATCACAGTAAACCGGTAAGACAACCTAATGCTTACAAATTTAATGGGAAATGCTTTAACTGTAACAAGTATGGTCATATAGAAAATTAGTGTAGATCTAGAAACAATCAAAACATTAATGCACCCACCAGTCAATGTTCCAAATGCAACAAAGTTGGTCATAATTCAGAAAACTACAGAATGAATGTGAGATGTTATGTTTGTGGAAGATTTGGGCACTTATCTGATCAATGCAGAACACAAACCGGCATAGGATATGGAAAATCTATTCAAAAGAATAATGTGACTTGTTATGCTTGTAACAAAATTGGACGTATTGCAAAAATTTGTAGAAGCAAGACTTCACCGGCAAATACTAAAGGATCTAGTTTGAAAGGCAAAGAAAAGGTAGATGAGGTAAAGCAAGAATTTTGAAAACAATGGATTAGAAAGAGAGATCAGAATGTTGATGAGACTATTTCTTCACCGGTAGAACAGAGTATTACTCCACCGGAAGGAGATTCTTCATCTAACTGAGAAGTAACCCTTTGGGGGTATTGTAGCAAATTGAATATCATGCAGATTACCCTCAGATGATGGTGAGAAGATAGATTTCTTTTGTACTGGCAGATGTGTTAAGTTTTCACTTAACCAGCAAGCATTTAATGTAGTTGTTGAGAGAAAAGTCATTATAAATCATCGGTTTCCCTCATTTTTGATTCACCGAGCATTCAAATTAGCAAAAAGTGCAAAACATGAGCGAAGGCATTCAAGGTGAAGGTTTGAAGCGATTTCTTTCAAGCATTCAGACATTACCAGGCAACTAAAGGTATTTTTCAAATGGCTTCTTCTTCTGCTCCCGAATTTATTGCAAACCCTACTATCATGGAAAACGTAAAACGCCCTAGGCCCGTGTTTAAAATTATTCCTGAAGTAGCTAAGCAAGATGATTCCATAGGAGTATTTTTGAAGATTCCTAAAGGTGTAGCTTATGTTGAAGACCCTAGGATATATATTCATTGCAACATTGAAGAATTAGGTTCTTAGGAATTGTTAAAAATGTTTAGAACCGTAATTTGTGATGAAAATGGCACTGTCAAACCCGAGCACAAGATTGTGGAGACTTTAGGTTTTGTTGAAATATTGAATATCCCTAAATTTCTAGAAGAAGTAGTGAGAATTGTCCTAAGTAGGGCACATGGAGAATTTATATGGTTAGACTCTGTATGCAAATTCACCCGGCAAGCAATTAGGGAAGTAATAGGTTTACCCTCAACCGGCAGCAGACCAGACAAAACAAAGAAAGTTCCTAACAAAAAAGTAATGGCCCTAACTGGAGCAACATCAGACAGTAGACCACTAAGAATGAATGACATCAAGGACATCAATGTGAGATTCATAAGTATGATACTTGGTTACAAGACTACACATGCAAACAAACTTAATTCAGTTTCTAGTCTTTGCATTAATAGTGCTTATGAAAAGGTCAACAATAATGCAATGATTGATGTATGTGAATGGCTGAAAGATGAACTCATAGATAATTTGAAAAAGATAAAAGGTGATAAGAAAGGGACATTTTTCTTTGGTAATCTCTTGGTATGCTTAATGTTGTATTTCACAAAGGAAATCCACAGTATAGGATAGAAAGACTTTGGATATGACATACCGGTAGGAAAACAATTACAGGAAGCTTTCATAGGCATGGGAACTACAAAGAATAGCAACATAACTGAATACTTAAAACTTTTTCAAGCCAAAATAAAAACTAGAGAAAGACTACCGCAGAGTGTAGTGGATAAATATGACAAAGAAATCTGTTTTTTCATCAAAAAGGATGAGACATGGATGGAAGTTGTACTTCCTAGAACTGTATGGGTAACTAAAATGGGTTATGAAGTAGATCTCAACATTATTGAGACTTATGCAAAAGCTTTGTTAGATGCACCAAGAGAACCAACATAAGATGTTTTTGTTAGTGCAGAAACAATTGAAAGTGGTGTACAAGCAATGAAGCAAAGGAAGAGAAGAGAAAAGTATATAAGAGATGCATCAAAACAGGTAAAGCAAATCAAAAAAAATGTTATGAACATTATTGGTATAACGGCTAGTGAGCTGGAAGGACTACAACTGGAGGCACACATTTCACTGGTTGGCACATCTTCTGATAGTGAGATACCAACTGAATTCAAAAGAGTTGAAAGGAAGAGAAAACCTTCACTGGTACCCTCTCCTCCACCCAAAAGAACAAGGATCTTAAGGAAGAAACATCAGGCAATAAGCAACCAGCTAAGAAACTAACTCCCAAGAAGAAACAAAAACCGGTTATACCTCCATTGGATAATTTACTAAATGAAATAACTAATGATGGCAATTTGGCTAATGTGAGTAAATTGTATAACACATTCAATGATTCAGAAAAGGAAAGCATTGAAAATGGTATAATTTTACATCTGGATATATACAAGAAAGTTTTAATCGGAGTTGTGGATGACTTGCCTAATGAACTATATAGAAGATTAGATACAAAGAGGATTGCAGTGATGGAATTGGACAAGAAACTAAAAGTTGAAAAACTTATAGCTATACATCTGGTTAACTCAAAAGAGGAGATTGATGACCTGATTTGTGAGGCTAACAGATCCATTTTTTCTAGTGGTCACTGGCAAATAAGTTTGATGGCGGGTAGAGTAAATGAGATTGCAGAGGAGACTACTGATAAATGGGACATATTCTTTGTGGAAAAGGAAAAACAAGAGGAATTGAACCGACCAAAGAAAACATTCAAAGTGTATTAGAAGGATAAAGACAAAGGGAAAAGTAAAGTTGGTGGAATACCAAACATCAAGATAACTTTTAATTTGCCACCACCCTTGGATACTGCATCGGTACATACTGATGATCCACCGGTTACTAAAAGTGAAGGTATCACACATGATAACACTAATCCTAAATCTGAAATACTATTCACCATGAATGTAGACACTCAGGAAGTGAACATTGTTGTGGATAAGGACAATACAGAGGTTAAGGATGATATTGCTGGCAGTGGCAACATTATTAAGCAACCGGTAGAGACTGTTGAGGTTGAGATCCCAACAGAGAAAACTAAGCAAACATTACAAATAGAACAACCATTGGATACTGGGAATAATACTAAAGGTATAGATGCTAACACAGAGACTGAGATACCGACAGTTGAGCACATAGAAAAACCGACAGAGAAACCTACAGAGGCAGAGGTGCACATTGAAGTAGAGAAACTGGTAATCACTAAGAAACCAAACCTTTACTAGTTGAAATGCAAACTCAGACTGATCCACCAGAGGATAACACAAGCAAAATGATTACAAGTGTTGGAATCACAGAAGTAATCAAGGAAGTTGGTCAGACATCTGGAACTTCATTAAGTGAATTTAGGCCTACTAATGTAACTGAGGTACTCCTAGACTCTATCAAGAAGACAGCAGACTGTAATACATTGGCTTACAAAGCAATTGATGACACAATACCAATTCTTAAGTTGATTGCACCGAAATGTAATATAGATCACGTAAAGGATTCTTTACGTAAATTGGACACATTGTCCAAATTCATTACCAACAATGTAATAACGGTTGATAAGGTGAATGAGGACACATTCCAAGAGAAAGTTGAAAAGTAAAAGGATAAATTATTTGAGGATACAATAAAGAAGTTCACAGAACATATAAACACACTTTTACTAGCACTGAACACTACAATTTTGGAATATAAAGAGTTGTACAGAGAAACATGCAAACCACATATTTTGACAAAGGACATTGAAAAGGAAATAAGCAGAGTATAGAAAGAGACAGATGACATAGCTGATAACATAATTGGTTCATCTGAACCTATATCAGTTATTGAGCAGAAAATAGCAGGTTTTGAGGAAAAATTGGAGAAATTTGAGAAAGAAAAGGCAAGGATTAAGGCTAATTCCAGAGAACTTAAGTATAAACTTGGTCCTAAGTTGGCTAACCTTATCTCTCTGAGAAATGAGATCTCTAAGGCATTAATTCAAGGAGAAAGAACACCAGAAGAGCACATGCATCATCTCACTAGCATGATCCAACAGACTGAGGCAACCCTGAATGATAGCAACAGATTCATGCAGAGTTTAAATTTGGTTTTGGCAGACATATTTCAGATTGTAACCAACTGGTTACAAACTTTGAGGTGACATTTTTACACTCATTTGACTATTTTTGACAACCTTTGTCATTGATGTCAAAGGGGGAGTAGTGGATAGAGAAAAATGATTATCAACAGAGATCATCTGGTCAGGGGGAGCACATCTTTTTGGTAACTTTTTGGACTTCACTTTTTGGAAATAGTTTTTGGCTTTTTCTCATGAATGTTGCCATCAATGCTAAAGGGGAAGATTGTTGGCATTCTACATTCTTATGAGAATAGTTGGTGTTGTCATTGATGGCAACCATCTAGCAACCTTCTAGCATTTATCTGGTAAGCCACCGGCAGACACTTCACCGATAGCAACAACAATGCATATCGGCACCCCAGCCAACAGGGAATAAACTTTTGTTTATTGTATTTAATTGTAATTATCTTTTGTAAAGCCGACATGGCATATTGTAAAAGACTCATATATATGTATGAGATCTTATAGGTCATTTTGTGTAGAAAGGTAGCATGAATGGAAGTGTGAATTATGTATAAGGTGATATAAGTGACAATGAAGGTTTTGGTTATAGAATAAGCTTAAACCGGTACTGAACCTGGCATAGTTGATGTTGATTTGAAGTAGTACATTGTATTGGATTTCATAATCCACTTTTATAGTCAATGTGACTCTTATTGAGCAGTGAGCTCTAGGCAGTTGGCCTTCGTGCATGTGTAGGCCCCTCATTGTAAGTAATGCTTATTCATTGGCCAGTGAGTGAATATTGTGGGTCACAAATCCAACCGAGGTTTTTCCCACACCGAGTTTCCTCATTAAACATCTTGTGTTATGGTGTTTTTTCTATGCTATCTTTATAGTTCTTGTTTACTGCATTAATTCTCATTTACCGATACATTGTTTTGGAATGAAAAGTTCTTAATAAGGTTAAATATTTTATCAACCGGTTAGATACTGATTCACCCCCCCCCACTCTCAATATCTTTTGGACTATCATTAATCCTAACAATGATATGAAACTTAATGCAAGATTAAAATGGTATGCAACTAATGCAAGTTTAAAATGATATGCAGTGAAATGCAAGATTAAAATGATATGCAACTTAATGCAAGTTTAAAATGATATGCAACTTAATGCAAGGTTAAAATGATATGCAACTAAATGATCACTTTAATTTTGTCGTTGGCATTCCCGTTAAGTCACTTTTTTGTGTTGTTTTTGTCATCATTGAGCTTTTTATATGTTGAAAGTTTAATACAAGCATCATGTTATAATTGAACCATAACGACCTGATTAAAACTTACATGGATGTTTGACATTGCAAGGCAGCACAAGCGTCAAGGTATAATTGAACCAAGATGACCTGAGTGGTGCTTGCGTGAAGCAAACAAGAGGTAACCATTTGTATGCACAAAGAGGAAAATGTCTTCAATGATATGTTTCCAATCATGTCTCGAGACAAATTTGCACCATACGAATGATCGCCTCACAGACAGAAAACCAAAGAAAATGTCAGATTCTTTCGTTGCTTCTCTAGCTCAGTGCATCCTTGAGTAGCTCAAGAGATCTAACAATTCAGAAATTAAGATACAAAATAGTCAAAACTTCATGCTATATGTAAAAAAATTATAATTCATAAAATCATCCATCGTGTGTGTGTTTGAAGTTGTAGTTGGATAACGATCATGTTTTCTAGCCTAATGAGTCATTTTGACAGTTTTTTCCTAGTATGTCGCGATCCTTGTTTGTTGTCTGAATGCCAAAGTGAGAGAAATGTTTCCCCCAGTCATGGATATTTGTTGATGTGTATATATGTGTTGATCACCAAGCCATGGTGGGATATGATATTGATAACTATTTTTTTAGATAATCAAGGATAGTGAGTATGCTAAGTATGTCCAGGATAATGTTGCATGAATAAGTGTTGGGCGATGGCCTTTCGTTGAGACTAGATGGATCAATGATAGGAGTATGGATAGATAGAGAAGTTGTTCTCTCATAAATAGAACCTGTTGCCAGGTTTTCACCACTTGTTTTTATTGCACTTTTTGATTTTTTGATTTTTTTTTTTGATTCGTGCATTGGACGACTCAAGTGTAGAACTTCTTTAGATGGATGTTGTTGGTTGGTTCATCAAGCACATCCCCTTGTGAAGTTGACAACTAATATGCTCTTGATCTATAGGCTAATATGATGACAAAGGGACCCAACCAGTTAGGTTCAAACTTCCCCTTCTTTTCTCAATCTTGTTGATTTCAAGGATTTTCCTTTAGGACAAGATCACTGAATTTAAAAGATCTTGGGATGACTTTGTGATTATAGCTTCTACACATTCATTTTTGATATGCCCTGAGATTTTCATAGGCATGCTGTCATTTTTCATCAAGAATCTTCAATTCATGCAACCTGTTTACTCAATATTCCTCATCTGGTATGAGGCCCTTCAAAGATACTCGGAGAGATGGGATTTCAACCTCAAGAGGTATAATTAATTTTGAACCATACACCAATGAATATGGTGTAGCCCCTATAGGTGTCTGGATACTTGTTCCATAGGCCCAAAGTGTCGGATTGAGTTGTACATGCCAATCCTTGCCAGCATCATTTACAGTTTTCTTGAGGATTTTCAAAATTATTTTATTTGATGCCTCTGCTTGACCATTCCCCTGTGGGTAGTATGGTGTGGAGAAGCAATGTTGGATTTTGAATCTTTCACATAGCTCTCGCACATCTTTATTTTTGAAAGGATGCCCATTGTCTGTGGTGATGGAACTGGGAATGCCATATCTGCAAATGAGATAGTTGCAGATGAATCATAAGATCTGTTTTCTAGTTATAGTGGTTATCAAGACTGCTTCAATCCACTTGGTGAAATATTTCATTGTTGTGATGATGACTTGTGTCCATTTGAAGAAGAAGGATGAATTTTCCCTACTAGATCAAGTCCCCATTGATAGAAAGGCCAAGATGTGGTGAACGACTGCAGCTCCTGTGTTGGTGCATGGATAAGGTTGTCGTGAATTTGACATTTAGGGCATTTCTTATCAAATTGATAAGACTCTCTTTCCATTGTCATCCATTAATATCCCATTCTCAAAAGTTTATTGGCGAGAGTAGGACCACTTGAATGCATACCATAGATACCCTTATGAAGCTTGAGTAAAGCAGAGTCAAATTCGTTACGATCAAGGCATCGCAGAAGAGTACCATCTAGACCTCAGCAGTAAAGTGTGTTAGCGGTTAAGGTATAGCGGGTTGCTTGCCAGATGAATTTGTGTTTTTGGTTGTGAGATAGATCAGGTGGGAGAGTATTGTTTTTGATATAATCATAGATTGTCCCATATAGAAGTGAGTTTGAACAGGTTAGGGCATAGATGACTTGGGATGCAGAATTGTCATAGGCAGGGGAAAACAATTGCTCTACCAGGAACTCATAACGACTCTGTTTATCTAGAATTTGCAGTAGTGAAGTGATAGTGGTCATTGCACCAGCAGCTCTGTTGTCTAATCTTGGGATTCGCTCAAAGGTGATGTGTGCAAAGTATTGTTTGAAATCATCCACCATTCTCTTGTAAGGCATTAGCTTATCATCCTTTGTCTGATAGTCATCATTGATCTGATTAATAACTAATTGAGTATCCCCATAGACTCTCAATTCTATGATTCTCCATTCCATAGCCATTTTGATTCCCATTACAAGGGCTTCATATTTAGCGATGTTGTTGGTGCATGGAAACATCAGCCTATAAGATCTTGGATTTGTGTGTCCCTCTGGAGTGACAAACAGGATGTCGGCACCTGATCCATGTTGCGTATAGGATCCATCAAAGTATAGGGTCCATTTCTTGGGGGTGATAGTGAGTAAATCCATGTCTAGAAATTCCACTTGCAGTGGTTGTTGGTCCGGTAGTGGTGCTTCTGCCAGTTGATCTTCAATTACCTGTCCTTTGATAGCCCGACATTCTGTGTACTGGATATCAAACTCACTTAGAATCAATGACCCATTTAGCCAATCGTCCAGTGAGAGCTGCCCTGCTGAGTAAATACTTGAGAGGATCAATTTTTGCTACCAACTTGATTGTATGGGCTAGCATATAGTGGCAGAACTTTTGAGAGGCAAACACTACTGCTAAGCAAGCTTTCTCAATGAATGTATAATTTAGCTCATATCCGTTTAAAGTTTTGCTGATGTATTAAATAGCTCATTCTTTGCCTATTGTGTCTTCTTGTGCTAGCAGTGCCCCCAATGATACTTTTTTTGTTGAGATATAGAGAATGAGAGGCTTGCCTACTATTGGAGCTATCAAAACTGGAGGATTCATCAGATATTGTTTGAGTTGGTAAAATGATTCCGCACACTTGTCTTCCCATCTGAAAGCTATATTTTTATGAAGCAGATGATTGAATGGGAGGCATTTGTCTACTAGCTGAGCTATAAATCATCTGATGGATTGTAGTCATCCTTGTAGAGATATGAGTTGGCTAATTCTCTTAGGAGGTGGCATGTCCATGATAGCCTGTACCTTTGCTAGATCTACTTTGATACCTTTTTTCTGATACAATGTAGCCTAATAGTTTGTCTGATGTGACCCCGAAGACACACTTCTTAGGGTTTAGTATAACCTTGAATTGCTCCAATCATTGAAAGATTTTATCTAGTATGCCTAGGTGTTCTGCTCGGGTGAATGACTTAGCCAGCAAATCATCCACATAGTCCTCCATGAAGGTATACATCATATCATGGAAGATTATTGTCATGGCTCTTTAATAAGTTGCCCCAACATTTTTCAAGCCGAAAGGCATGACGTTCCAATAATACATCCCCCATGGATAGGTGAGTGCGGTTTTATCTTGATCCTCTAGGGATATTTTGATTTGATTATATCTAGGAAAGCCATCCATTAATGATATTATGTGGCCTACTGTTAGATCCACAATTATATCAATACTTGGAAAAGGAAAGTCATCCTTTGGAAATGCGTTGTTGACATCTCTAAAATCTATGCATATTCTGATACTTTTGTCAAGTTTTGAAACTGGTATAATGTTTGAGATCCATTCAGCATAGTCTATAGGCTGGATGAATCCAACGTCTAATAACTTCTTTAGTTTTTCTTTGACCAGTAATGCCACATGTGGATTCATCTTTCTTAATTTCTACTTGACTAGTTTAGCCCCTGTAGTAATGGATAAATGATGCATGATTAGATTTGGATCTACCCCGGGCATGTCAACATAAGACCAAGCAAAATTGATTTGCTTTTCTCTGAAGAATTTGATAAAATCTGGTTGTTCTTCTTTTGTGAGTGATTTTGCCATATGTATTATTTTGATTGTTGCTTCAATACCAATGTTTATTGATTGAGTCATCTCAATCAATATTGGTGACCTTTCTTGATAATGTTCAGGAAGGGTGTCAAGTCTCCCATCTTTAGGTTCCTTAAAAAGGTTTTCACCCTCAGATGCATCCTTTATTTTTACTATTTGGTATCTAATAATGTCATTGACTAGTTTTCACCATTAGATCCTTTGTTTATTTCATTTTTGTGAGTAAGAGACTTGGCACTCCCCTGATTGCAGCTATTGTTATTTTGTTCCCTGGTAGAGCATGTTTCTAGATTGATTGAACACGGGTATTGGACAATGGACTCATCATTTGAGAATATTGGTATTTCATGATGTTCGGGTTCTTCCCAGACTATGAGATCAGGATATATGAGTGGTACGGAGTCATTTGGTGGGTTAAGATCTATTATTGTAAGTGTCATGATGGAGTCATTGTTATAGGCATTTGGGATACTGGTGAGGTCTATGATATTTCTGAGGTCTTTGATGGTATTATCTTCGATGTTTCCTTGTCCGTATTATCGTTGCTCATTCTCACTAGCCTCATAGATATGTCGTTGTCTGAATTCAAGTGGTCAATATTATGAGCCTCACCCCTCCTGAGAAAGGGGTGTGCATGAGTGGATGGTATCTACCTCAATATCTTCAGTGATATTAGAACAACTATCCCATTCATATAAATTAGAATCGGTTTCAGAATCATTGTCCCAGGTTCTCTCACGTATTTGATAGGTATGTTGTATGGGGAGAAAAGATTACTAATGATTGACACCAGTTGGGTAGCTTGCTCTGATTCAGGGTCAGTTCTTTCCTGTACTCTTTACATTTGTTCATATATTGTTTCTCTTCGGGGAGTAGTAATTTCTTCAGGTGGTGGCTCCACCTTGGTTTGATCAAGTTCTTGCACAAGATGCACTTTCTTAAAAGAGGCTTCCTCCCTTTGAATGGCCAGTTCTTCTTGTCGTTTCTCGTTGTCTTGATGTTCTTGCTCTTTCCTTATTATTTCTATTGCTTGGTGTAGTTCTTCTTGCCATGAGTCTTCATTATATTTTTTCTTCGCTCTCCACTGAGGTTTTTGATAGTTATTTTACTTTTGCCTAGGCGGTACATGTTGTCCATACCCAAGTCCTATTTTGTCTCTCACAAATTGTAAAGGAGGTTGCAAGCATTCTATAATGCCTTCTTAGCGCTTGCCAATTGGTCCTTTGCCATTATATCCCATTCATTGCATGATTCAAAACCCGTTTCCATACTGTTTTGTTGGTACGGCTACTTCTATGGTAGTAGCTCTGACTTCTTCTTCATCTTTTTATAGGCAACTAAGGATGTCTTTCTCTTCTGATTCATTGGCCAATGTGCCCAGTTGGATAAATTTACCATCAAACTTGGTGATGGGTTGGGTTGCCTGATGTCATGATGTAGAAGGTTTTCCATAAGATTTCGCTGACACTAGCAATTTAGATAGACATAAGGGTTCAAAAGAGTACTCCCCCATGCCTTGGTCCTTTATTTTCATCTTTTGTTTGAAGTCTATGGATAGAGACTTGAGTTCTTCTTGATGATGATTGGATGTTGAGGAAGCTTGGGCTTCCCTATTGTGTGGAACTAGGCTATCTTGAGCTTCCCCCATAGCGTTGCAATACTGAAAAGGATTATTATTCGCAGATATGGAAATTTCTTGTCCATTGTGGGGAAATTTGATGCATTGATGGTATGTTGAAGGCACTTCTTGCATTTCATGTATCCATGGACGACCCAACAAAATATTGTATGTCAAGTCTATGTCCAAGACTTGGAACATGGTGTCTTTTTGTATTGGTTCTACTTGAATAGGTAGTATTACAGTTCCTTCGGATGATCTCTCTTCATCATCATAGGCTTTGATTGTGATTTTTTTTTTCGGATCAATAGACTGCTCAAAGAAGCCCAATGCATGGATAAGTTTTAAAGTACAGATATTAAGAGTAGCTCCTCCATCTATTAACACTCTTTTCACTCAATGTTTATAAACTAAGACTTTGATATGAAGTGGGGTGTTGTGTGGATGACTCAAGGAGACGTCATCGTGTTCAGGAAAAGATATGTTATGCGGCCCTGTCATATGGGCCACCATGGCTTGGAATCGATCAATATCCAGATCATTTGGAATGTTTCTTTTGATAAGCGCTTGTTCCAAGATATCCTTGTGTTTAGGAGAAAGTTTGAGTAACTCAAATATAGATATTTGAGCGAGAATTCTCTGTAGTTGATCAACCAAGTTATATTGAGTCTTGGGGAGAGTTGGCGATCTTGATGTGTTCCCTTTCAAGACATACTTTTGCGCTCTAGTTGTCATATTTATCGACGCATGTTCTTGTTTGTCCTTGATCTTTATGACATTTACTTAATTGTCATATGTTGATATGTGATTGATGGTGTTCTTGTATATGTCATTAATAAGATCTCCCTTGGTGTTGTTTGATGTTGATGCTCCTCCCTTGTCGTAATTTGGAAGAGTATTTTTTAAGGCTTCATGGTCGCCATTTGTTTTGTGACCTTCAACTATTAATTTGCCCCTACCGATCATGTCTTGAACAATGTTCTTTAGCCTCATGCAATCATTTATTTTATGTCCTTTGTTCTGATGAAAATCACAATAATGTGAATCATTCCACCAAGGTGGTTTGACCTGGGGTTCAAAGTTGCTTGTGGCTGGTAATGTGATGATCTTATTTGCCAAGAGTTCCTGAAATGTTGATTCTAAGGTTTGTCCTAATGGCGTATATATGCGTCGATATAGGAAAGTATTGGTGTTGCCTCTCTGGTTTGTGTTGTTTCCTTGATGATTTTTGTTGGTGTTCAATGTTGAAGTCCCTTGATTGGTATTTCGTGGATAAGTGTTAGTGCCTTGATTAGAAATTTTTTGATCATTAGGGGATGGTGGATTGCCTGATAAAGTCAACATTGGTTGTTTAGAGTTCACATTCTTGGAATCAACTACTCCATCATTAACAATGTTTTTATTCTTTGTCCAAAATCTGGATTTGTCTAAAGTGTTGTTATTGTTTTGGTTGTTAAGGGTGTTAGTATTTGATGAATTAACACCTTCCTTAAAGAACCTCATTGTTCCCTTTTTGATGCAAGCTTCCTCCACTTGGATTTTATTTTTTATCAATTTGGCAAAAGATGGTATGCATTGGAGTTTGAGTTGATAACTCATCTCAGTATTCAAATTATCGATGAAGATTTCCATCTTTTCCTTTTTGGACACATCCCGGGGATATCTTGAAACCATGTGTCTCCACCGTTGCAAAACACCATAAATGTTTCATTGCTTTCTTGTTTTGTGTTACACACATCCAACATGGTGATTGCATGTTGAATGTTATAGGAGTATTGTGTTATGAATTTGTTTACCAACTCATCATATGATCTGATGGGAGGTGTAAGTTTAGACAACCACTCCATTTTTTTCCCTCCCAAACTTCTTGGGAATAATCTCATTAAGTAAGTGTCATTGTGAGCAAACTCTAAGCTCATGGTACAAAATTCCTGAACGTGATCACGGGGATCACTTTTACCATCGTATTTGTCGTACTTAAGTATATCTGAATTTGGGGGAAAAGATATCATGTTTAATCTCCTATCGAAAGGATAAGAACAGATCTTGTCCAAGGAGTATCATATTGTAGTTCCTTGTTGCATGTCATGCATTTGTCTTTGCAGTGTTTGGAGTTGTTGTGCAAGAGCAGCCATAGGTGCATTCCTTCTTTGATGAGGAGCTTCCTCTTGTTCCTTAAGATTTTCTTGATTGTGGGTATGGTCTTGTTCACGGTTTTTGTCTCGCTCACGGGTGTTGTCTTGGTTACGTATGTTTTCTGGATCATGTGTCTCTTCTTCTCTTTGTTGTTCTTCATAGGCATAGTTTCTTGCCCGTGTTCTTGAAATTCTCTCATCTATATTCCTTAAGTTTTATGTGTCAAAATCCTCAAGAATTTTGACTCCTTTGCTAGTTAACATGAGTAGATATTTTTCCTTATCTTCTTCTATAAGTCTTTCCATGACTTTTTGGAAAGCTACGTTTTCTTGACATTCTTGGAGAAGTTCTTTGGTGATCTCAATTTCTCTCATATTTGCATACTCATCAAAAGGATTGGACAATCTACGACCCATAATCGATTCTAGTTGTGATTCTTTCTCATTGTTTCTCTGTGATTGAGTGACAATGAGCATTAATATATCTCTGTTGTGATGAATTCTTCCTCTTCTATTGGGGTTTCTGGTGGAGTTGGTGGCTCAGGTCGAGCTTTGTTATAAGTGATAAGGAACTTTGGAAATAAAGCGGGATTAATCTTTCCTCCATGATTTCGGCATTGGTTGAATGTCGATTTTTGAATGTAAGCTCTACTTCTTAAAGGCTCCTTGTCAAACTCATTTGTTTTCCCTTGGATATGCAATCTCATGTGATGCAAGAATGTGCAATGTGATGCAAAGAGTTGACAATTGATATAGAGAAATTTATTCCTTTTAACAAGTGTCTTAGAACTAGGTTTTCTCTTCTACAACTTAGCCTTTTGATGAAGACTTTTTCTTCTCAAAATAAGAGGAGTGGACATACACGAATGATCAAAGGTTCGATGTTGATGTTAATGTTGGATATGAATACTTTGCTTGAATACTCAAGTTTACTTTATCAAGTAGAGGTTTAGTTCGATTTGCCTCCATGAAAAAGTGTGTCAAACTATATGGATAAAGTATCTCGATATGGAAACTTGATTTCACAACTTGAGGACCTAACTAGGTATTATTTTGATAGGATCCATTGGATGGTGAAACTTTGATCACTGCTCTGATACTCCTTAATTTTGTTGGATGAAGTCGGATCTTAAGATAGTTGATGTTTTCAAAACTCATTCTAAGAGTGCTATGTTGGTTTTGGAATTTTTCTCACTAATGATCTTCTTTGAAGTTTTGTTGTTGGATTCGCTAAAGGACCCAAAAGGGTATTTGAAATTGCTGATAAAAATTTCCCAAAGTGAATGGTTAGTTCTTTGTTTTTCACTAATTTTGATCATGTGTTAAGAAAGAGACCTGATGCGCTAAAGAAAGTTCCCAAAGCGCTACAAAATGTTTACTATGCACTATGTTGCCTATCATATGCGCCACTTCATACTGTTTGATAATAACTTTGTTGGATAGGTTATGCGCTAATATGTCTCTATTACGTGCTAATGTTTGGTATGAAAGCGCTATAATATGGCTTGAATGCGCTAGGTTGATACTTGAATGTGCTATAATGATGCTGACAAGCACTATCTAAAATTTTACCAATATGATACTGATTGTGCACTAAGTTAAGTGATGAAAGTGTTCGCATTTTGATGATGTTGTGATTGTCATTGATGGACACACACTTGCTTTGTGTACACTTTCTTGATATATGAGTTATGCTCAACCGGTAATTGTTCCAACTGGTATTATGTATTATAGTCTTTAGACTATCGATGTTTTGCAGAAGATGTTACTGGTCACAAATTGACTGAAGACCCAAAGCGGTATGAAGACCTCAAGCAGTTCGAGAATCTCAAGCGATACGAAGGAACAAAGCGGTAGTTAACATTTTTCCAGTCTTCATTTTGACAACCGATAATCGGTAAATTGTATGAACCGGTATTACTCTGTGATGAGTTACGAACTGGTATTTATGTGATGAGTTATCATTACTGACACTTTGGCGGTGATTTTGTGTCGTGTTACCAAATGTGTCTAGATGCACCAAACCTATGAACTTGTAATTTAATCCTATTGGACTGACATGAAATCAGACTCCTTTATAAGGACATCATGTCTAGGGTTTTAAATAATGATGAGGGTTTGTATGTGCAATCATAGAAGAGAAGATTAGGTCTGTGTGAAGAGTAAGAGTGTGGAGATATTGAAGACTGAAGTAATGTTGAAAGGCATTAATACTGAGCTATCAAGGATCTAACCAAGCATACTGTCCTAGTATCTAGATCACTCACTTGTTGATTACTCACATCTTCGACAAGTTTGAAACCCTTAACCGAGTAGGCCTAGCAAAGCCTTTGTAAATCCTCTAACAAGGTGGTTCACAACTATGAATCTGAAATCCTCTCACAAGGTAGTCTTTAACAAGACTTATCTCCTAACAGAGATCTGTTGGCATATGCACACTCCAATGAGACATTGTAGGTGATTGAAGGTTTTGTCATTGATGGCAACCTTACAATCCTATGGCACCGGCAAGGCATTACACCAGCAAGATAGTTCACCGGCACTAGCAAGATCAGACTCTACACTGGCACTCAAACCACCGGCACCAGCAGAGAAAGGAAGCATACCGGCATAGAGGCCGACAGGATTTTTGTTATATTATATTTTGTTTATTATTGTAAAATCTTTGTAAGCTGACTTGGCATCATTGTAAAATGACTCTTATATAAGAGAGATCATTGTAGAACATTTGTAAGAAAGAAAAGGAATATAGAAGATTGTATTTAGGCGAATTAAGGAAGACCTAATATGCGAAATATAGGTTAAGGGTTTATGTAAGAAGCAGAGCAGAAACCGGTACTGGATCTAGCATTATAGATGCTATTCTAAAGCAGTACAAGATACTGGATTTATATAATCCATCATTGTAAGTTAGTGAGACTTCCCATTTTGTATTTGAGCAGTGAGCTCTAGGCAGTTGGCCTTCCTACATGTGCAAGCCCCTCTTGTAGCAGTAATATTCTCTTATTGGCCAGTAAGTGAATATTGTGGGTCACAAATCCCACCGAGGTTTTTCCCACATCGGGTTTTCTCATTAAATCCTTGTGTCATGGTGTGCTTTTCATGTAGATGCTTTTAATTCTGTTTATTGCATTATTTCTTGCATACTGGTACACTGTTATAATACGTTCTACATGTTTTAAGTTAAGAAATTCAATTCACCGGTTAGATACTGATTCAACCCCCCTCTCAGTATCTGTGGGAATCCTAATAATTGGTATCAGAGCTTGGTCTTCTATTTTCAGAAGCCTAACAACTTGAGGAAGACCTTGACTTCGATAGAGATGTAAAATCTGATGAAGCAACTTGAAGGAGCTCTCTCAGACTATGATGCAGAGAAATTGAAAAATATCAAACTAGAAGATGATCTAAAGGCAGCCCAAGATATTATTCAAGCACTTCAAGAGAATATTACTATTGCAAGAAATAAGAGAAGAGAACTTTGTGAAAATATGCAAAATGAGAATGATGAAAAGGAATCACTTAATGATATGATAAATAAGTTGAAACAAGAGAACATGACAACAAAGAATGAGATGCAGGATATTACTATGAGATTCTGTAAAGAAATTGAAGATAGAAAGAAGAATGAAGAAGATTTGACTAGAAGACTAAGTGATGCAGCAAATGAGAACACAAGACTTAGCTATGAAAATGATTTGTTAAAGACAGATCTGATGCACACTCGGAATGACTCCAATGAACTGATGAGGCAGAAAGAAGTCTTAGAAAGAGAACTAGATACTACAAATCAACATAAAGAAAAATTCAAGAAAAGCTCAGAGGAACTTGGTAACTTGCTGAAGAATCAAAAACCTAAAGGTGACACTTCTGGAATTGGATTTGAAGTTGGTAAAAGCTTCGGTACTGCAAACACTCGGGATCATAGAAAACTGGTAAGGCAACCTAATGCTTATAAATTCAATGGAAAATGCTTTAACTATAATAAGTATGGTCATAGAGCAAATGAATGTATATCTAAAAATTATCAGAATATCAATGCACCCACCAGTCAATGTTCAAAATGCAACAAAGTTGGTCACAACTCTGAAAAATTGTAGAATGAATGTGAGATGTTATGTTTGTGGAAGATTTGGACATTTATCTAATCAATGCAGAACACAAACCAGCATAGGTTATGGAAAGGCTATTCAGAAAAATAATGTGACTTGTTATGCATGCAACAAGATTGGACATATTGCAAAATTCTATAGAAGTAAAGGATCACCAACAGACAACAAAGGTCCTAGTTTGAAACGAAAAGAAAAAGTTGAAGAGGTTTAGCAAGAATTCTCAAAACAATGGATTAGAAAGTCAGACCTAAATATTGTTGGGAATACTCCTCCACCGGTAGAACCAATCATCACTCCACTGGCAGGACAGAGTAATACTCCACCGGCAGGAAGCTCTTCATCAAATTGAAGAAAATTTTCTTGAGGGTTTTGCAATCAATGAGATATATGCTATAATTCCCTCGGTTAATGGTGAGAAGTTGGAAATTACTTCTATACCGGCAAACAATGTTAAGTGACTACTTAACCAGCATACATTAAATGTGGTAGTTGGTAGTTCGATGCTATAAATTAATGTTTTTGGCTCCATTTCACTTCACCGAGCATTCAAACATTCGAAGAGCGTGAAATCTCCAAAGCTAAGGCATTTCGAGCAAAGAGGGAAAGCACTTCAGAAATCAATCCATCCAAATGCAGAAAAAGGTATTTATAATGGCATCCTCCTCTGCACCTGAATTCATAGCAACCCCTATAGTAGTTGAGGTTATAAAATGCCCTAGGCGCGTATTTCAACTAGTTCCCGAGGTAGCTAAGAAAGATGACAATGTAGGTGATTTTTCCCAAATTCCAAAAGGAGTTGTTTTTACAGAAGATCCCAGAATATACATCCATTGCAACATAGAGGAATTAGGAGATGAAGAAATTAAAAACATGTATAAGACTGTTATATGTGACAATTTCAGAAATATAAAACTTGAACATAAAGTTGTTGAAACCCTAGGATTCACTGAAATCCTCTGCATTCCTGAATTTCCCAAGGAAGTGATTAGGATAGTTTTAAGCGGGGTACATGGTTCATTCTTTTGGCTTGATTCGATTCACAAAATTACGAAGGAAGCAGTGAAAGCAGTAATAGGGTTACCTTCCACCGGTAACAGACCAGACAAGACTAAGAAGGTCTCTAATGACCTAGTAATGAACTTAACTAGTGCAACATCAGACAGAAGGTCTCTGAGGGTTAATGATGTGACTGATATAAATGTGAGATTTGTTAGCATGATTTTAGGGTACAAAGCAACTCATGCAAATAGACTTAACTCAGTTTCCAGTTTATGCATTAAGAGTGCTTATGATATGGTTAAAGACAATGTAAAAATTGATGTATGTGAATGGTTAAAAGATGAGTTGATTGATAACTTAGGAAAAATCAAGAAGGATAAGAAAGGAACTTTTAGATTTGGAAATCTACTTGTATGCTTGATGCTACACATAACCAAACAGGTTCCCGGTATTGACCATAAGAACCTTGGATTTGATATACCGGTAGGAAAATAGTTAACAGACCTATTCAACAATATGGGTGAAAACAAAGAAAAGAATATTCATGACCACTTTCAAGCACTAAAGGTTAGGATGAACAAAAGGATCAGACTATCACAGAAAATTGTTAACAAATACAAGGATGATATATGTTTTGTAATCAAAAAGGATGAGATCTGGATGGAAGCAGTTGTCCCTAGAACAATTTGGGTAACAGAGATGGGTTATGAAACCAATGATCATATTATTGAGACTTATGCAAAAGCACTTCTAGAAGCACCAAATGAACCTAAGGAAGAAGTATTTGGTAGTGTTGAGACCGTAGAAAATCAAATTCAATCTAAGAAGAGAGTGAAAAAGGTTGAAGCAGTTGTGAGAAGAGGTTCTAGATAGCCTAAGGCTATTAAAGAAGATATACTGAAACAAACTGGTATCACTGAGGATGAGTTAGGAACTCTACACCCTGAGAATCACCTATCACCGGTAGCTACTTCTTCGGAGAGTGACATGCCTACAAATTTCAAAAGAGTTGTAAGGAAAAGGGATCCTTCACCGGCATCCACACCCTCACCTAGAAGGACTAGACAAAAACTACAGGCAGTGAGGTCTCTAGTTAGAAAGACAACACCAAAGAAAAAGTTGACACCAAAGAAGAAGAAGAAGACTAAACAAAACATGGCCCCTCTTGACAAATTGCTAAATGAAATCATAGAGGAAGGGAAACTCAAGAACATAGGAAAGGTCTATGATACACTATCAGCAGATGAAAAAGAACAAGTTGAAAATAGTGTCATTTTACACCTAGATATCTACAAGAAGTTTCTGATGGAAGTTGTAGATGAACTACCAGATGAATTGTTCAAAAGACTGGAAGCAAGAAGACAAGCTATTGTGGAGCTTGATAAGAAAATCAAAATTGAAAAGTTACTTGTTGTTTACCCGGTAAATTCACCTAAGGAGATAGATGACTTAATTGCACAAGCCAACCGGTCAGTATTCTCTACTGCACACCGGCATATTGCATTAATGGTTGGAAGAGTGAATGAAGTAATAGAGGAAACATAAAATGCATGGGACATATTCCTTGTTGAGAAGGAAAAACAAGAAGAGTACAGGAACCCCAAACAAATAAAGGTATACTAGAAGGAAAGGGACAAAGGAAAAGGAAAGGTTGGTGGACCTCTGAGCATCAAAGTAAAAGACAACTTACTCCCACCGTCTCCAATTACATCACCAGTAACAACTACTGAAGATCACCCGACAAATGAGAGTATGGACATAAAGGATACTAATCCTAATCCTGAGGTACTATATATAGTTGATGTTGATACACAAAAAGTCAACATTATGATAGATAAACTCGATAAACCCTTTTGTTTACTCTATTCTTTGACTGTTCTCTAAAAAACTTCTCGGTGGCCTCTGTGTCTCTTAACAGTCTTCTTACACTCATGCACACACCTTTAACTCTTAACTCATGTTGTATAAATAGATCTCTTATGACGGTGATCCAATTCATTGCTTCGATCTTACAAACATGATTTATTGAATGAATAATCATATAAAATATTTCATTGGTTAGATAACCTCAAAATCATACACAATCTTTAAGTGCAATTTCCAATGTGATAACGGTTAGATGTGCCTCGATCTTGTAACACGTTTTCATATGCATGTCCAGGTTCAATGAATCTGGTAACACATTTCACTCGGTGTAAATCAACTCGGTGTGTCTTCTTGCTGCTCGGTAAACATGTAAAGATACTCGGTAGACAGCTCGGTGTATACTGCGTTATGTGACTGCTTTCTTCTGTAACTGACTAGACTGTACATACCGACTGAATATTTCGATAATAGATAACCGACTAGAGTATATAGTATAACTTTGACATAAAACTAATGGCAATATGATAAGTAGTAACACCGGCAAGGCATTACACCGGCAAGATAGTTCACTGGCACTAGCAAGATCAGACTCTACACCAGCACTCAAACCACCGGCACCGACAGAGAAAGGAAGCATACCGGTACAGAGGCCGACAGGATTTTTGTTATATTATATTTTGTTTATTATTGTAAAATCTTTGTAAGCTGACTTGGCATCATTGTAAAATGACTCTTATATAAGAGAGATCATTGTAGAACATTTGTAAGAAAGAAAAGGAATATAGAAGATTGTATTTAGGCGAATTAAGGTAGACCTATTATGCGAAATATAGGTTAAGGGTTTATGTAAGAAGCAGAGTAGAAACGGGTACTGGATCTAGCATTATAGATGCTATTCTGAAGCAGTACAAGATACTGGATTTATATAATCCATCATTGTAAGTCAGTGAGACTTCCCATTTTGTATTTGAGCAGTGAGCTCTAGGCAGTTGGCCTTCCTGCATGTGCAGGCCCCTCTTGTAGCAGTAATATTCTCTTATTGGCCAGTAAGTGAATATTGTGGGTCACAAATCCCACCGAGGTTTTTCCCACACCGGTTTTCCTCATTAAATCCTTGTGTCATGGTGTGCTTTTCATGTGGATGCTTTTAATTCTGTTTATTGCATTTTTTCTTGCATACCGGTACACTGTTATAATATTTTCTACATGTTTTAAGTTAAGAAATTCAATTCACCGGTTAGATACTGATTCACCCCCCCACCCCCCACCCCCCCTCTCAGTATCTGTGGGAATCCTAACAAGATCTAGGTTCCTAACAGGATCTGTTCTGGTAAAGAACATTGTATGACATTAACCGGTCTGGTTTCTATTCTGCAGATAGTTACTTGTGAGTTTCTGCTCACCGTGGTTTTTCCCATTTGGGTTTCCATGTCAAACATCTTGTGTTATGGTGATTGTGCTCTTGTGGGTGAATGTTTTATTTTCTATTTGGTTTGCATTTATCCTAACTGGTTTATTAGTGAATCTGTTATACTGGTTATCTGCTAAACTGTTTAGAAGTTTGAGTTCACTAAATTTTGGTATACTAATTCACCCCCCCCCCCCCCCTCTCTTAGTATTCATCAGAAAGTGCTATGTTTTGGTGCAAATGTGCTATTGAATGCTCAAAATGCGCTAGGTTGTTGTTCCTATGCGCTAATTGTCCTGATTTCTTTGTTTGATGTTTTTGTTGTGATGTTGAAAAATAATACTTGTGATTTTGATGGATGATTTTCTAAAAATGACTTGAAAACATGGCACATAGAAGAGATAACAATTTGTCTGTGCTAAACAAGTAGTGTATAACAATTTGTCTGTGCTAAACAAGTAGTGTATGTTCTTTTGAGGATGTTTTCACTGGTTTGGATTACAAAGAAGACATATCAGATAGACTTTTTATTCAAAGGTCATTAACAATATCATAGCCCACTAGTCTCGATACTCCGTCAGCTCAAACAGCCTTGTCACCCCCTAAAGAGCGCCCATTTTTTTGCCTTTTGCCAAAAATTAACTCAAAGTGAATTGCTTCACAATTGAGTAGTTATCTTGGGAGATATATGGTGAGTGATCTTGGGGGCGGATTCTTCCCCACCCTTGCACTATGATATTGCTAATGTTTGGCAACTGACTCGGTTCAAAGTTTCTAATACTAAGGTTTGTAATCAGGCTTTCGTTCGATCTTCAGTGATAAACTCCCTTGGGAGGCTTCCCAACCTTTAGAACAAAGGATTTACGTATCTTAAAGATACTAGGGGAAGGCTAATCGTTGAGCAAAACCATTGAAGGGGACTTTCATCAACCTCCACATTTGATTATAGTGGGTTGGAAAACTTGGCGATAAAGTCATTTGCCACTTAGGTCGTTCCCCTCTCACCGGCCATTAATGGTGCCCTAAGGGCAACTCATGAGGGAAAGCCTTCTAAAGGATTTAATTGCTTGAAGTAAAAGAAAGCATAAGAGTGGTTTGGATTTTTGGTCACCCAATTAAGGGGAGAGCATATACCTTCCACTTCCAAGACAAGGCAAATAATATTATTTTTAACCTTCAAGACAATGATTTGCTAAAGTCTATTTGGAGATGTTGCTCCAACAAGCATGGTGTTCTTTTTAACTTTTCATAGCAAAATGTATGAAGGTAATAAAACTTTGAACTTTTGAAAGTAAACCCTTGTCAACAAAATGAATCGCCAATGTAACAATAATGATCTTAATTTTGAAAGCTTATGAAAAGGGAAATGTGAAGATTACTTTTAAGCTTCCAAAACAAAGGTGAAGTTCGTTTTAAAAAGCACCAAAGGAATGTGATGTTCAATTTTAACTTTGTGTAAAAATTGGAAAGTTGTACTTGTTCTTTTTAAAGCTCAAATAAAATGTTATCCTAACTTGCAAAAAAAAAAGAAGGATTTGAGTCTGTTGTTCTTTTTATCCATGCAAGAAAGAAAAGCTTGAGTCTTGTTTTAAGCGCCAAAAAAGAAAATCATGAAGTTTATTTTAAAAATCCAAAAGAAAATGTGAGATCCATTTTAAACCTAAGAAAAGAAAAAATGAGTTCTTTTTACTAACTTTGAAAGAAAGGAAAGAAAACTAAATTAAATCCTTTTGTTCCTGCACAAAAATATTAGAACCTGCACACAATCAGTTAGCAAAAAAAAAAAAAAAAATCATGATGGTGGGCATCACAAGCCTAAATTCTGATCTTGGTTACAAATTATCTTTTTTCTCTGTCATAATTACACATTGGACTTATGCCTAGATGCGCTACAAAAAGGTACAAAAGCGCTAAAGGATGACTCCTGTGTGCTACTCCGATTACCGAATGCGCTACACTGCTAGCTCGATGTGCAAGAAAGAACAAAAAGTGTTAGGCGCTAACAATA
Organism: Cryptomeria japonica; assembly: GCF_030272615.1. Classification (NCBI taxonomy): domain Eukaryota; kingdom Viridiplantae; phylum Streptophyta; class Pinopsida; order Cupressales; family Cupressaceae; genus Cryptomeria; species Cryptomeria japonica. Next base: position 935,961,108 of record NC_081407.1, on the reverse strand, counting down.
AGCTCTAAAGCGCTACAAAAAGGCTCCTATGCGCTAAACAGTGTGATGAATGTGCTACTGATTGCCACAGATGCACTAAAGTATGCTCTAGACATGCTAAAAGGGTATTCCAGTGTGCTTGTAATCCTTCTCCTGCACAAAAAATGATTTTATTTATGGGGATGTGCCCCACGGTGGGCGCCAAAAATGTATGCAATGAAATGAGGCGATGAAAATGAACAAGTCGAATTCAAAAGGCCCACACATTTAGTTCCTATACTTGCACCAAGAGTCTCATTGGTGTGTGGGTCTTTTGAATCCGACTTCTTCATTTTTGTCACCTCATTTCCCCGCATATAGTAGGATCTATTGAACATTCAATGACTCTAGTTTCATATTAACAATCAAGGATTGGCAAACCTCCTTAATCATTTCTTTTGAACAGTGCAAGTGTTAAGATGAAATCTACTAAGAACTAACATTTTATGAGCATAAAGATGTACAAAAAGCATTGGTGCTCGGGTCATGGAGGTTAAGAATTCTTCTTTTAGAGTTGAACCAAACTTTGAAACTAGAAACCACGAGGCTTGATGTCCAATTAACTTGGCCTTTTGGGGTATGATTGACTAGGTTGGGGATTGGACATTGAGATACCTTTTATCCCTTTCTTTCTCAAAATGAAAATTATAAACAAAATCATCAACAAGTGATCATTGATTGTCTAAGGGTTTTGACAATGCTTGTTTCAAGGGATAAACATTAAAGATGTACTTTGTCTCTTTTCTTTAAAATTCTAATTTTTTTAATGCATAAGATCAAGGCAAAATTTCAATTGACTTTGGTTGAACTAAATCATTTGTAAAGGAATAACTTTGAGTATCAAGGATCAGGGAAACACCTTATCTCTTAAGAATGCTTAGAAAATGTTTTAAGATGAAGGCCTAATTAGCAGCACCTAAGAGATTAGTCAATTTTATATGCCTAAAAGAGATCAGCAAGGATCATATGTAAGGATAAACTTTTACCTTTCAAGAGGCATTTAGTGAAGATTTTAAAGATCAAATTATATCTAGTGACAACAAAAACACAACAAATTCAACAAATTTTAAAAGCGGTCTATAGTGGTTAGGGTTTAGGCTTTCCTATTATTACCTTTTAAAATCATTACAAATATTGAGGCATGATAAGAATTCAAACAACATGTATAAGGAAGATTTAAACCATTTCGATCAAATCAGAAAGGAAGAATGAGGCTCAATTAGTGGGTGATAATAGGAAAACAAAACTCAAACAAGTGTGAACAAACATAACCCAAAAATATGATTACGCCAAGAACCTAACTAGACCTAAAAACAAACACAAACCAACAAATGAAACAAAATCAAAATCACAAACAAAAGTGATAAAATAGAGGAGAGGAACTTATCTACTAGGGATTCACTTTCTGAGAAATCTATGCAAATGCATGACAAATGATAAACATGAGTGTTGCCACAATTTGGATGTAATACTACCTAAAATCACAACACACAAGTAAAAGGGGGCTTCAAACATTACAAATATTGAATTTGAAAGGTCAATAGTTAAAATGATAAGGTAGACATTTTATTTAGGGATTTTAAAGCTCATGGTATCTCACTATTAATATGCCATTAACACCCCAACTACCTCCTTAAATACATGGTCAGATGATGTTGAGCACAAGAATTGAGATTACACAACCACCCATCCAACATGGTTTGGGGATTGGGAATGTTGGCTTGATGATGATTGTAATGTATTCATCACTTATTGTCATTGATGAAACACTCTCACACACACAATGATTACATTGACTACCGGTGTAGCTTCATTGGTTTACACTGTTAACCGGTATGTTTAAGGTTCATCTCTAACCGGTACTCTGTGTCAACCGGTATGTGCATAAGAGATAACCTGTGGTTACATTAAGTCGGCATCAAAATGAAGATGAAGATGAAGATGGAGATCAAGCGGAAGATTCCAGGACAACGGTTCACATGTTTTGTTCCAACTGGTATTGACTGTTCTAACCAGTATCTGTTTTGTGATGAGTTACCAGCACCGTTTTCTTGGCGGTCATTTTTGTGATGAGTTATGCTTACTTGTCTAGATACACTACACCTAGGAAATTGTGTTTATATTTCCTAAGGCCGACATAAGATTTGAATGTCTTTTTAAAGACATCTTAGGGCATGTGCACAAAGATGGTGGTCAGAAAAGTAGACACCACCCAAAAAAAACTTGGAAAAACAGGCAGCACGTACGCGGTTTTAAAATTTCAAATTCCTTCATATGCACTTAGGTTTGTTCTTCCCGAGCCTAGAAAAGGTAGCGCATACGCGCTAAGCTTAGGAAACTGAGCGCGTACGTGCTACGCCTAGGAAAATTAGCGCGTACGCGTTGCTTATAGGAAAATGAGCACGTACGCACTAATAATCCTAGTAAAACCGCGTACGCGATGCCTGATGAAAAAAAATTTTAAAAAAAACTGGGTCCTCATTTACCCAAAAAGCGCGTTTTTTACTTTCTTTTTTTCCCATTTTTAAAGCTAAACCGCGAACGGGGTGCAAAATTTGTCCTCAGGCTATGGATCAAGGTTAGTTTTTGTTTTTTTTTGTCTTTCTTTCTGGTTTATGCAATTTGTTTTACATTTTGAATTTAATTTCATTAATTTTGATTAGGTTTTTTCATTTTTTGTTTCAAAAACCAGATTCTTCTAATCCAGAACAAGAACAACCAAATGCACCTCCTGAAAACCCACAAGAACAACCAAATGCACCTCCTAAAAACACACAAGAACAACCCCCAATTCCTCCTTTTGACCGCACAGCAGAAACATAGGAAGAATTAATTAATCAGTTAGGGCAAAATACATCCAAAATCAATAGACTGATTGTAAAATTAAAAACTTCTGAACTTGACCATCATCAATCCCTCGCCACTAGCCTAGAAACATTAGCTAGTGGTGCCATAGATGTTTCCACTGAAATTACCAAATGGGGAAGCTTTAGGGATAGGTGTCATCAATTCTATGCCAATGGGCTATCATACGATGGAGTTAAAAATAAAAATATTTCTAAACAACAAATATGTGTCCTTTTTGTTGACCCCAAAACTGGTCAGTCATTACCTCCTAATGCAAAGAGGTTTCTCATACATTGGTGTACCAATGTGCAGATGAAGAATCTTTTTTGGCAAAGGTGGTGGATGGTCTTTGACGATCCACCTTGTAATAATTATGAGGTGCCATTATATTTTTTGAGAAAAATATATTGTGAGTTTGTGCTCAATGTGCGCCCAAATTATTTTGACATGAGAGAGTTTCATGGTAGAGATGGTGGCTCTGCCCAAGATAGACCTGGAACCTGTAGGTGATTAGCCGTGGAGAGTCGCCGCCCCCCAGCACCCAAACCCAAGGTGCATCAGGCTATCCCATTAGAGCTAAAAGAGTTGATGGAGCTACAGACTCTTCAGGCAGCCACAGCATTGACTGGTGCCATCATCCAGCATGGGACATCATTAGCACACCCTATTGTATTGGATGATGAGTCGTTAGAGGGCGACAGAGAGCCCATTGAGCATATGTGTGTCAGTTGCTCGGGGATATGCTCGAGGATAGATGATGCAGCCGGTGCAGATGGATACTCATATCATCTATGCATGATTTGTGGTTGTAGATGTCAGGCTCACACGGTTGAGGATGTCGCACTGACAGATGAGTTGATGGACATGGTGTTTGCCCATGAGCCACAGACACGGGTGTGTTGTTTTGAATTCATAACATTTTATTTATCAGTCACTTTAATTTTGTAATTACATAAATGCATTTTCATTTATACATCGATTTAAATTGAGACAAATAATATGTATTTCAGGATGCAGCAGCGGTATTCCATACACCTCCCCCAGTTACCACAGCTGCAACTTCAACGCCTGAGGTATAAATTTTGTAACATGTTAAAATAGAATAATACACTTTGAATTCAAAAAAATACAAGATATACTAACTATCTTTAATGCTTGGTCCAATTTCTAGTTTGTAGGTGTTGACAGGGGACGAAATGTCCCAAATTGATGACATCACACTGTCGGCGATCGATTTTGGCCTACAAGGCTATACGGTATCATATTTTGTACAACTCTTTTTATGTATTGTTTTGATGGAATATGCAAGTCATTTCATTTTAGATTTTTAAAATTATGTTTAATTTATTATCTGTACTAATATCTCATGTTAATTTTCTGTTTTTAGGGCACCCCCTCCGCGTCTAGGGCTCGTCCGAAGAAAAAGAATATCTCGAAGATGCCAAAACGTGTGAAGAAGGTAATTGAACACATTTTTAGTTGTACAATTGTTTGAAAATGTTGAAATCAAGTATTAGTTGGGGTTTGTAGATTGATTAGTGTTTTTTGTCTATTTTACATGTACAGCGGCCATTGAGCTTTGTGGATATGTTGAATGCAACTGATTCGCCCGCGAATCAAGAGAGGGCGGAGGTATGTATCTCTACTTTATTTTCTTGATTTCATGATTATATGCACACATACATGTGAACTTGTGATATATTATAATCTTATATTTTTTTCATACAGCAAATATCCATACCTATTTCATCAATGGTGAACCCTCCTCCTTGCACTGGAGAAGCATATCAGGATCCGGTACACTTTTGTTTGATATGTAAAATTATTGTTTTCAACCTTCAATACTTATCATTATATTAATTGTATTTATTCTTTGTACATTTTTTGTATAGGCAATAGCGATCATTTCTACATCAATGGTGAGCCATCCTCAATCCATTGGAGAAGCATCTGAGGCACAGGTACGTCATTGTTCTCTATATTATAGCTTTTAAGTGTTTTTGATATATTTATGTTAGTACATTGTATTAATTGTACATTTAATCTACAATAGACTTGTTCGCGGTACAGCCATATTGTGGATCCATTTAAGTATGTCTTCAAGAAAACTCCTAAGAGTGACAAGGAGAGGAGAGCGAAGATATTAGCTCCTGGATCAGCCAATGAGGTAATCTACATTTCAATTGCAAAGGAATTAAAGTTAAATGCATAGTTATGATGTCAATTGTGAACTATTTTCTACAAAAGAATTCTAACTTGGCTTTTGAATTGTGGTTTTGCAGCCATCTACAGAGCCGCGTACTATGTCGAAAAGGCTTGATTTTGATGATCCACCAGAAGTTTAGGATCATATAGTGTTAGTTTTGGTCATCGAATGACCAATACATGTAGATATATTCTACATTTTTATTGTATATCGATTTGGACATGGCATATGCCACATTTTTGTAATACTTGTATTGACTTGGCAGACATGCCTTTTTTATATATATAAATATCGATATTCGATCCAATAAATGTGTAATGAGTTCATTATTTTGTATTCGTTGTATTTTGTGGTTGTCCTTTTATAAATTTAAATGAATATTTGTATATGTAATCAACAATATGAATATAAACAACAAAAATATATGATATAAAGCATTGCAATCGTGGAATATGATTTGATAAAATTTCTAAAATGTTGAATTAACCGTACAAAACTCCTTGTATTCAGTTCATTATTGTGTATTCGTTGTATTTGGTGGCTGCCCTTTTATAAATTTAAGTGAATATTTACATATGTAATTAACAATATGAATATAAACAACAACAATCGACAATATGAATTTAAACAACAATGTGTTTGGTGCGAGAGCACCCTCACGCTCGCAATGGTCAAATTTTATTCCTCATGTGCACAAACCGACGTTGTGAGCGCGTCCGGGTGGGCATGTTTACGCTAGGCATGCCCCTATCATGCATCCCAAAGCACCAGAACATCGAGAGTCATACCCTACTAGTGAGATCTCTCAAGTGCCCTGAGTCCAAAAAATTATCAAAATTTGACGGACTATTTCTTCCAATCCATGACACATACGGTCGATCTGTTTGATCCTGTGGGGTTGTGTGAGGCTCCTCTACAATGGCCTATCTCAGTTTTCGATGACTCAAAGCCATTTTCAATTAGTAGCATTTTTTCGCCTGCTCAAAAAACCATCAGTTGCTTGCAAGGAAAAGTTGCAAGATTGGCTAGAATTGATTTTGTTCCTCGTGTGCACAAACCGACGTCGCGAGCGCATCTAGGTGGGCATGTTTACGCTAGGCATGCCCTTGTCGTGCATCCCAAAGCACCAGAATGTCGAGAGTCATACCCTACCAGTGAGATCTCTCAAGTGCCTTGAGTCCAAAAAATTGTCAAAATTTGACGGACTATTTCTTCCAATCCATGACATATATGGTTGATCTGTTTGATCCCGTGGGGTTGCGTGAGGCTTCTCTACAATGGCCTATCTCATTTTTTGATGACTCGAAGCCATTTTCAATTAGTAGCATTTTTTCGCCTGCTCAAAAAACCATCAGTTGCTTGCAAGGAAAAGTTGCAAGATTGCCTAGAATTGATTTTGTTCCTCGTGTGCACAAACTGACATCGCGAGCGTGTCTGGGTGGGCATGTTTATGCTAGGCATGCCCCTATCATGCATCCCAAAGCACCAGAACACCGAGAGTCATACCCTACCAATGAGATCTCTCAAGTGCCCTGAGTCCAAAAAATTATCAAAATTTGATGGATTGTTTCTTCCAATCCACGACACATACAGTCAATCTATTTGATCTTGTGGGGTCACATGAGGATCCTCTACAATGGCCTATCTCGGTTTTCGATGACTCGAAGCCATTTTCAATTAGTAGCATTTTTTCGCCTGCTCAAAAAATCGTCAGTTGCTTGCAAGGAAAAGTTGCAAGATTGGCTAGAATTGATTCTGTTCCTCATGTGCACAAACCAACATCGTGAACACGTCCAGGTGAGCATGTTTACGCTAGGCATGCCCCTTTCATGCATCCCAAAGCACCAGAACGTCGAGAGTCATACCCTACCGGTGAGATCTCTCAAGTGCCCTGAGTCCAAAAAATTGTCAAAATTTGACGGACTGTTTCTTCCAATCCACGACACATACGGTTGATCTGTTTGATCCCATGGGGTCATGTGAGGTTCCTCTACAATGGCCTATCTCAGTTTTTAACGACTCAAATCCATTTTCAATTAGTAGCATTTTTTCGCCTGCTCAAAAAATAGTTAGTTGCTTGTAAGGAAAAGTTGCAAGATTGGCTAGAATTGATTATGTTCCTCATGTGCACAAACTGACATCACGAGCGTGTCTGGGTGGGAATTTTTACACTAGGCATGCCCCTGTCATGCATCCCAAAGCACCAGAACGTCGAGAGTCATACCCTACCGGTGAGATCTCTCAAGTGCCCTAAGTCCAAAAAATTGTCAAAATTTGACGAACTGTTTCTTCCAATCCACGACACATACGGTCAATCTGTTTGATCCCATGGGGCTGCGTGAGGCTCCTCTACAATGGCCTATCTCAATTTTCAATGACTCAAAGCCATTTTCAATTAGTAACATTTTTTCGCCTACTCAAAAAACTGTCAGTTGTTTGCAAGGAAAAGTTGCAAGATTGGCTAGAATTGATTATGTTCCTCGTGTGCACAAACCGACATCGTGAGCGCATCTGGGTGGGCATGTTTACGCTAGGCATGCCCCTGTCATGCATCCCAAAGCACCAGAATGTCGAGAGTCATACCCTATCGGTGAGATCTCTCAAGTGCCCTGAGTCCAAAAAAGTGTCAAAATTTGACGGACTGTTTCTTCCAATCCATGACACATACAGTTGATCTGTTTGATCCTGTGGAGCCGCATGAGGCTCCTCTATAATGGCCTATCTCGGTTTTTGACGACTCGAAGCCATTTTCAATTTAGCATTTTTTCGCCTACTCAAAAAATCATCAATTGCTTGCAAGGAAAAGTTGCAAGATTGGCTAGAATTGATTGTGTTCCTCGTGTGCACAAACCGACATCACGAGCGCATCTGGGTGGGCATGTTTACGCTAGGCATGCCCCTGTCGTGCATCCCAAAGCACCAGAATGTTGAGAGTCATACCCTACCGATGCAATGTAGAAGTTGCTTGACAACTTTTTTGACAATTTTTTTGACAACAATGACAATTTTTGCTCAAATTTTATCTAGTCTCAATCTATCACCCCTATGACCCGATAATGACTCAAATAATTATCCATGATTATACAAGAATCAAGAATGCTCATGATTGACGAGGGACACATCACATATACTCAAAATATAGTCACAAAACATTGACACACAAATTAGTCACAAAACATTGTCACATATTATTCAAATCAGCTCTTGGCTCTTTGATTATATAAAAAATTGTCTTACAAATAATCTCATGGGCTTTTATAAAAAATTTGGCATTACAATATATGCGATTCAGCTCATCACCATTTTAATATACAAAATTTGGCATGTACAATATGTGCGATTCAGCTCATCGCCATTTTAATATACAAAATTTGGCATGTACATATGTACAAATCAGCTCATTGCCACTTAAATATACAAAATTATGCCCCTAAACATGTAAAAATCAGCTCATGGGCATTTATATATACAAAAAATGAATATAGAACAATTCGTCGATGATTTATACAAAATTCTCAAAATCATTCTACTTTGAACCGTAGGATCAATCAAGTGAGCCTTCAGGATCGGTTCTAACCCGTATTGTGTCAAGTATTGCCTCGTGGTCAGATTCACGAACTTTCCATAAAATCTTGTTATGAGGTCTACCACGATACTTCATCAAATGAATATTTGTTGCAACAACAAGGTTAGAGAAATGAAGAATATGTCTGTGTGTTTCAAAGTCCTCGAACAACCAAACATCAAAATTCTTGATAGGGTATCTCTGAAGCCATGTTCCTATCATGACAACAGTCCCTATTGGGTACTCAATACCCTCTCTATCAATGATTGTGGTTGTCAATTTTCTTTTAGGCTCAACACAACGACACAAATAGTAATCTATTCCTTCTTCATTGTTCTCTTCTACAACAACTGCATACACATGACCTACATTTTATAAAGTGTTAATTAATACCAAAAATAAAGTATGATGTACAACAAAATGAACCAAAAAGAATACTTGCAAAAAAATTAACTCAAAAAATCACCTGAATCCATTAGGTCGGATACATGGTCAAAATCCACTGATGTCTCCATCTGGCTCAATTGTAGTGCTTTGGGAATTTGATATGAATCAATGGGAACCAACGGTCTACAAGACCATTTGTCAACCCACTCTTCTAATTCACATTCTTCCCATAAACAATACATGCATGAAGAGCAAAAACATACCATCTGGCTCGTATAAATTACCAGTGAACTTGAATTTGAACTCATAAATGAGTGCATGTCACTCGATCCTGCAACTGTACAACAATCTAGATAGTTTTCAATGTTAGATTCAGTAATCAACCAAAAATATCTACGAACCAATGACGTACCTGGATTACCTGGACCCATTGTAGACTTACACCATCGCACAATTGTTTCTGCATCTACCAACTCAGCACCACCTTCGTACTTCAATTCTTCCCTGGCTAGGGCTCTTTTCACACATGCTCCTACACCATTGTGCTCTCCCTTACCATGTCCAGCCTCAATGAAACTCCAAAAATGTTGTACACCGCTTGTCACATGCATCCTTATCAGCCAATAAAACATCCTTGCATTCTTGAATTGTACGGTGCAATTATCTGACCATATTAAGTGTCGGTTGTATCGTATGTTCCTTTCCCTTAAACTATCATAGAAAACTTTAAAGCTTCCTTGTACAAACTCCGATGAATGAGTACGATCATCACTTATGTAGAAGTGATACTCTCTTACAACCTTTCTATCCTCCTCTGTGCTATCATCTGCATGAATGAATGCTATGTGTACAAAAATAGAAACTTGTGTAGAGTGATAATACATGGATTGCACTTCATTTTGAGGTTGTAGAGTTTAATTTTTAGCGAAATCAACGATAGAAACAATGGTGCCAAGAGGAAATGTGTTCTTACACAACTTGAATTGCTCATCTAACCATCGAGCTCTATGTGTATGCATTATGTACTCATAAACTAGTTTCTCTTGAAACATTTTCATAAATTGAGCTACACATATATCATTTTTCACTAGCTCACATCTCTTCAAATCTTTTCCATCTTTAACTCCATATGTGACTGTCTTGTATTTTCCAAAAGAAACTAGTTTCATACCAATTTCATGTGTGCTCTCCAAATGTATGCATCTTGGTAAACGTTGCAAACCACCACATATAGCACAAGAACCTTCCAAACAAGGCATCTTATAATAAATGCAACCATCGTGTCTATTACATAACACACTTGAAATAAATTCTCTTGCCGACTTAGGAGGTGCTTGTATATTACATTCCTGCAAAACATCGTTAGTGTGCAAAGTAGAACAAATATGATGAAAAATATCATAATGCATGGAAAATTCAATATGCATCCTACAACAACACGTGGTGCGTACATGATTAATCTTAATATAAAAAGGTTTTGCCATTTCAAAAAATCTTTGAGAAATTTTTATTTGAGGAAACTTTTGAAGGAATCTTTCATAAAATTTAGTTTGAGTCATATCCAAATAGTTTTTCGCATGTGGCTCACGATTTTTAGACCCAATTCGCCTTCTAACAACATCTCTTTGGTTGGGTGATACTCTTGTGTTGTCATGCCAAAAAATTTCAATTAATGTTTTTAGTGCATCTACAACAACCTTGTCTTTGCGTGGTAGTCTACCCGAGAATGCCCAAAGAGAATTATTGTTAGGTTCCTCTTTGTTCTCGCCTCTTTAATGCTTTACTTAATGTTGTTCTACTAACGTTCAATGACTTACTTGTTTTGCTTATCAAACAATCTTTTTTTATTTTCTTGCTCATTATGGTTGATGTAATGACATGTCGAGTAGCATTAGAATCTTTACTACATGATTTTGAACCAATAGATTGATATGCATCAAATAGGTTTCTGACAATAGTTCTTTCACTGTTACTTTCAAATGATCTTAGGCCTAGAATTTTCATTGTCTCTCTAAAATTCAAATTTTCAATCATTTGAACAATTAATTGACATCATGCGGTTTGATTTAAGTTTTTAAAATTGTTTTGCCATATTCTTTTAACCATTCTCCTACAAGTTCATTCATTCATTTTATTGGGCATTGACTTCAATATATTTTCATCAATGTCAGTTAGATACTTTGGTTTCCTACAATTGATTCTAGGAGGTGTTAACATCGGTGCATTATGTACATTCAATTCATCAAGTAGAGAAGGTGTAATATGTTCATCATTTAATTGATTATTCAATGCGGTATCTTCTTCAATTGCATTAGGTTCAAATGGTAAATTATCAAATGTTTCTTCTTCAATTGCATTAGGTTCAAACGGTAAATTATCAAATGTTTCTTCTTCAATTGCATTAGGTGCATTATATTCATTTGGTAAATCGAATTGAGATGTTGAGGTTGACATACCTTCTTCTCCCATTGTTCTTATGTCACGCAATTTCTTCATACGCTGCCTTTGTCTTTCTTTTTGAGCCTCTCGTTGTTCCATCATTCCTCGCTTGTTCTTTCCCATGGTTGAGATTGGTTGACCTAAATAGAATCATATTACATATATATGTAAAGAAAAGTTCAAAAATAAATAAATAACCATAAGTATGCATCTTGTCACTATTTTTTGGAATCAAACTATTAAACAATCACAATTTAATCATTTGAAACCATGCAAAAACAAAAAACTAATAAAAACAACAATTCAATCATTTGAAATTATGCAAAAAACAAAAAATTCACTTACTTTTATGTATACAATAGTGATAGAAGTGCAGACACAGTTCCAGTGGGGCCTTCAACGACCTCAAAAACTTCTTTTGAGGTTGTTGAGGCTCTTGGGCAACTAAAACTGTGTCTATAAACCGCGTATGCGCTACATTGATAACCGCGTATGCGCTGCTAGGCCATAAAATGTTGGCAAGCCCAACGGTATTCTCGGCTTATGAGTAAAAAGTACCGCATACACGCTAATAAGCCTTAAAAAAGTTATGGAAGGGGTATGGAGGAAGGGAGAGGGAGAGAAGAGGAGGGGAAGGGAGAGAGAAGGAGAGGAGAGGGGAGAGGGAGAGAGAGGGAGAGAGGGAGAGAGGGGAGAGAGGGAGAGGAGAGAAAGGGAGAGAGGAGAGAGAAGAGGGGGAGAGAGAGAGAGAGAGAGAGAGGAGAGAGAGAGAGAGAGGAGGGAGAGGGAGAGGGAGAGAGAGAGCAGAGAGACAGAGACAGAGACGAGACAGAGACAGAGACAGACAGACAGACAACAGACAGAAGGACAGACAGACAGAAGAGGGGGGGTGGGAGAGAGGAGAGAGAGGGAGAGGAAGAGGGAGAGAGGGAGAGAGAGGGGAGAGGGAGAGAGAGGGAGAGGAGAGGGGAGAGGGAGAGGGAGAGGGGAAAGAGAGGGAGAGGAGAGGGGAGAGGGAAAGAGAGGGGGAGAGAGAGAGAGGGAGAGGAGAGGGGAGAGGGAGAGAGAGGGAGAGGAGAGGGAGAGAGAGGGAGAGAAGAGGGGGGAGGAAGAGAGAGAGAGAGAGAGAGAGAGAGAGAGAGAGAGAGAGAGAGAGGGAGAGAGGGAGAGAGGGAGAGAGAGAGAGAGAGAGAGAGAGAGAGAGAGAGAGAGAGAGAACATGGGGGGAAGGGAGAGGTAGAGGGAGGGAGAGAGGGAGAGAAGAGGGGGATGGGAAGGAGAGAGAGAGAGAGAGAGAGAGAGAGAGAGAGAGAGAGAGAGAGAGAGATGAGAGAGAGAGAGAGGGAAGGAGAGGGAGAGATAGAGAGAGAGAGAGAGAGAGAGAGAGAGACAGAGAGAGAGAGGGGAGAGGGAGAGACAGAGAGATGGAGGAAGGAGGGAGAGACAGAGAGAGAAGAGGGGGGGAGGGAGGAGGAGGGAGAGAGAGAGAGAAGAGGGGAGGGGAGAGGGAGGAGGAGAGGGAGGAGAGAGAGAGAGAGAGAGAGATGAGAGAGAGAGAAGAGATAGAGAAGAGAGAGAGAGAGAGAGAGAGATGGAGAGAGAAGGAGAGGAGAGGGAGAGGGAAGGAGAGGAGGGAGAGAGAGAGAGAGAGAGAGAGAGGGGGGGGGGGGGGAGGGAGAGGTAGAGGGAGAGGGAGATAGGGAGATAAGAGGGGGGAGGGAAGGTAGAGAGAGGGAGAGAGGGAAGGTAAGAGAGAGGGAGAGGGAGAGAGAGAGAAGAGAGAGAGAGAGAGAGAGAGAGAGAGAGAGAGAGAGAGGAGAAGAGGGGGGTGGGAGAGGGAGAGAGAGGGAGGGGAGGAAGGAGAGAGAGGGAGAGAGGAGAGGAGAGGGAGAGGGGAGAGGGAGAGGGAGGACGAGGGAGAGGAGAGGGAGAGGAGAGGAGAGGGAGAGAGAGGAGAGAGAGAGGGAGAGAACATGGGGGCCGGTGAGGTAGAGGGAGGCGAGAGAATACCTGATAACCATCCAAAGAGTGCCGAAGTCCTAAGAACTCAATTCCACTACTCTACTATAGAAGTGCAGACATAGTTGCAGTGGTGGTATGGAGGGAGAGAAGAAGAGAAAGAGGGATGGGGTATGGAGGAAGGGAGAAGGGGAGAGAGAGAGAGAGAGAGAGAGAGAGAGAGAGAGAGACCTTTGTATGCATTTGAAGAGGGAGAGACGATACACTTACATGTGTATATATATGTTTAATATATTATATGTATATAAACATATCTATATATACAATGTCCATATTATACACATATTATACTATCTACATATATATATGAATATACACATATTATACATAGAATATCATATTATACAATAGCGCGTACGCACTGTTTCTAGTAAAGATAGCGCGTACGCTCTGTTTAATGGGAACACATGCGTACGCACTTCTTACACTATAAATACCTCGTACCGTGCTTTTTAAACCATACGTACCACCGTATGCACTTTTGACTTTTTAGGCTTGGAAATAGGCTTGGATGACAAAGCTACAGATTGGAAGTTTGATTTCCCTCCATTTCTCTCATTTTTGATGTGTTTTATTTTATCAACTTGGTTTATTCGACTTTGTCATCATTAGGTTTACACTTCATAAAGTGGGTATTTCTAAAATTGCCACCATATTTTCACCCATCTTCTGAGCTTTCTAACCATATAATTTTTTTTCAATTTGAACAACAATAACATATTATTATTGAATTTCTTTTACTAGTGTCTCCATAGTTCTCACAGACATAGGTGCCACCATTTTTTGAATAAACTTTTGATATACGTATCCAAATTTAAAAAACCTTTATATATTATTGTAGTGCACTTGATTCTTTACAATTTAAAAACAAAATTATATTTTCGATTTGTTTAGTGCAACTTATGCTTCGCGCACGAACAGGTACCAAATTTTTAGGATGTGCTCGATTGGAAAAAATCATTAAAAAAAAAATACTCAACAAAAATTTACAAAAAAATATACATCTTCTAGTGCTCACTCTTAACTATATTTTTGCCAAAGGATTTGTCAAAATACTAAATCTAACTATGACTTTTTTGATGCACACGTCAGACACTATGTTATCGTTTTTCAAAAAAAAACAGGGTCAGTTTTTCATGCACGAAGGATTTGACCCCCTTAATCTTATCCAATTTTGAAAAAGTTTAGTAGTTTGGAAACTAGATTTATAATACTACAATATTTGTTCTTTGATTATCTTCATATCTTGAGTGGATGACTTTCAAATTTTTGCCTCTAAGTTCAAGTTCACCTGATTTCAGAAAGAAAAAAAAAGTGTCCACTTATACCCCCCTTTTTGACCACCATCTTTGTGCACTTACCCCTTAGTGAATCATTTGAAACTGATAACTAAGATAGAAGAGGATATTATGCAAATATATGCATAAAGAGTGAAAGCTTTTGTTCAAGAGCGATAAGTGTTAAGATGAAGAGCAATGTTGAATGTACTTAGAATGATCTGATCAAGCAAGTATTGTGCTACTCAGAACAGATCAAACCATTCTTGTTATTTTCTAATCATTACAAGATTAATCATAGTCTTCAGTAGCTTAAAGCTCCACTGAGGTAGAATACATCGCAGCTTCTATGGTTGCCCAAGAGGCAGTATGGCTTAGGAAGTTGCTTGTGGGGTTGTTTGGAGAACCTATGAAACCCACTACTATACACTGTGACAACCAGAGCTGCATAAAGCTCTCAGTAAATGCAGTGTTTCAAGACAGATCCAAGCATATTGAGATTCCATACCACTATGTGCGAGATATGGTAGATAGGAATGCAATCCAACTAGAATATGTTTGTTCAGGAGATCAAATTGCAGATATTCTGACCAAACCGCTTTCCAGAGTGAAGGTTGATCACTTTAGAAAAGGTTTAGGTATGATAGAAAGATAATTTGCTTTGTAATTTGTATTTTCATATCTATAAGATGTTTAATGTGTAAACCTCTTTGTCATGATAGGACATCTCTGGATTTTATCCCTTGGGCTCATATCTAAGAGATGACGATCTCTCAAGATAATGAACACTTGTATGGAGACATTATAAGGTGACAATCTTATAATGTCCAAACCAGTTATCATGTTGGATCTCTGGTGGATCATGGATGAAGCCATGATTGTGTTATGGTAAAACATTCATATGAAGTGTTAGTGCACTTACCATAACTTGGATAAAGGTGAGAATTGAATATTTTCTCATATGATTATCCTTAAGTATTAGATGATTAGGTAATACTGGTATCACGTGCTGAGGTGATATCCTGTCATCACAAGACTAATGTGATAGACATTTTGTATCACGTGGTTAGGTGATACTTCATATCTCATGAGTAGATGATATGATCCCCTAGAAAATTAAAATATGTAAAGGAATGCTAACCATCAGTTGAATTGTGATGCTTGATACACTACTCTTATTTATCCTACCTAGCTAAGAGGGAGTGTTAATGTATAGATAGCTTCGGTAAGATAAATGATTGAATGAGAGATAAATGAAGTCTCTCATTCAATCATTTATCATATTGATTATTAAAATGAATAAACTCAAGCATTCAATTGATAAACATTCCTTTTATATTAACTATTCATTATCATAGTATCCAAATTTGATAATCTATTCGTATTCACCGATTGACAAATCGAGTTAACTCTTGCAAATAAGACTTAATGATTATCGGTTAGACTATAGTTTAATATTGAGATTAGTCTATGTTTGCACCAATTAAATATTGGGTAATATATTAAACTGACACTGATTATATCGGGTGTTAAGGATAGTGTTAAGATAACACCGTTTGGCATACACCGATTATATCGGGTGTTAAAGATAATGTTAATATAACCATGCACCACCGATAATTATATCATGTGTTAATATAACCATGCACCACCGATAATTATCGGGTGTTTGAATATGCACCGGTTGGTAAATAAAATGACATAAACCATTATCGTGAGGGGGCACAATCAAGTGATGTCTTGATCGGCCATGTCCAAAAGACATGGCTGGTCAAGGCATCTCTTGATCGTACCAAGCCCACTATATATGCCAAATGAAATGTGTGAGAATGGACATTGAAATTTATAAATGCTCCTCCTCTCCTGCCACATAAAAGAAGACAATCAGATTTATATAATAATTCAGTAATAGATAAAACAAAATATTAAAGTAGAATATAACTTGCATATTGAATGTAAATTGAGCATCATTTACAATTAGCACTAGAACATAAAAATTCATTCAATCCAATTAAGTGTGCATCAACAACATCATTGTTATCTCCTCATATATAACCTATGGTGAGTTTTTCAACATGATCAACTTCTTTGCCTACTTGATATCAGTGTAATTCAATCTTTTAACATTAATATTTCACTCTCATGTGTACTAAAGTAAGCTATACTAAGTAGAAGCAAAAATAACTATAATACAACAAATACAATAGAGTTATGATTCCACTAAATAGACCCCAAAAAAAAGAGTTACAAAAAGAATGGGCTAATGACAATTGAGTTCAACAAGAGAGATTATAGCATGCAATCTAGTGAGAATGTTGATCTCATGAATTATTTACAATGTCTTGCTTCTCTTATGTAGTCAAACATAAAATATTTTTACACCTGTTTCATGATCTATTATTTTGTACATGTACTTTTAGGATTTCCTTGCTTTTGGTAGAATTTTTAAAGAATAATTAGCTTAACATCTATGCTAGCATCTATATGTTTATGACTACTTAGTTATAAAGTAACTTTACATAGAATGTGGATATATACATACACCAATCTAACCGGCTAAAACTTCCTCTATTCTTTCAAGCCACCATATTTGTACTTCAAAATTCCAATAAAACAATTTGTTCACCACTTTCCTATTCATACTTTCTTATATCCTATATGGATTTTCTAATACGGATGAAAACCAAGGTAAGTAGATCAAATAATTTGTTGGACTTACCTCCTTTTCAACAATATGTCGGTGCATCTAATTGTGGATTTGGCTTCATTAACTTGCTATCCCAAAGAGTTTTGCTATTTTTTTATGATTTACTTGATATTTCATATTTATTTGAACATTAGAATCTAGAATAGGCATTGTCAAATATGAATACATATCCAAGTATATCGTTGTCCCCTTTTAATAGTAGGGAATACATAAATCTTGCTTTCTCTCTAGTAAGAATTTTGATGTTATCTAATGTAGCTTAAATCTTTAAATGTAAACCTCCCTCCATCTATATAGAATCTAAAAAAGTAAACAGGCTATACCAAGTCCCCTTTAAAAAATTAAATAGGCTCTACGAAGACACCAACAACCACAAGTTTGTTGTACTAAATTACATTAATGCAATTATCACACTATTGATTCCCTCATTTTGTCTATTAAGATGCAATATAAATGCACAATGCTAATTCTACAAACAATTCAACCTATCAATAATAAATCAACTCAAACTCTTTTTATTTCTTACATGCATTATGCATTTGGCAAGGACTATAGCTACAACACAACCCTTGTCTCATAACAGTTGTACAATAGGTGTCTTTACAAGTATATTTAGAGGACAAATATTTAGTTATAAAAATTGAATAACTTTATAAGGATTGGCATTGGGCACAATGTCTAAGTGAGATGTGACATATAAAAATCTCTCCGTTTGAATAAGAAATTGAATAACCATCATAAAATTCAAACAACATTCATTGAAATAATTAAAATTACATAAATTTTATAACCAAAATTATTTGAATCTAGACGTTAATATTCCACCATTGCTAAGTTTAAGACAAGTTATTTTCTTGATATTTATAAAAAATACTAATAATATATATGTTTAGATTTGAAATGACTTTACAAGATTAAATAATATTCTTATAATGGTGTATTTTATCAAGTTAAAAGTTTTCAATAAATGTAATAAATTTTAATAGTATTTACAATCATTTTTATGTAACAAGTTTTTTCATTTTTATTGATATTTTTTAAATTGATTTAAACTAGAATACATAAATATAAAATAATGATTTACAAGATATACTAGAATAATAGTTGAAAATTAGTCATCGCAATTGAATAACATCTAAGACAATTAAAATAATGATAAAAACAAATAAATAGTAATCAACAATTTATAACAATACACAAAAGAATGATCAACAAAATAAGATTAATTAACTCTTGATGATAGTTAAAAAACCATTATAGACTTTTGAACTTCAAAATAATTATAACAAAATCAAAATATAGATTACTACCATCTTACTAAATGAATATAAAATTTCTCTACTAATAATTTAATCATAGAATAATTTTATCAACCAATATTAAAAATATATCTCCAATAATAATTAATCATAGAATAATCTTATCAACCAATATTAACTCCTATTTAACACAAGTAAAAAGAAATGTACAATAATCAAGTGTAACATTTCATATAGTTTGCTAGCACTTGCACTAAAAGGAGGTCCAATGTTACACCCATAGTAAAATATACGATAATAATATAACCATAACCTTAATTACATCTTCATCCTAATATAACACACATTAACTCTAACTATAATAATAGCCCTAACCCTAATATTAAATGGACCCTAACCCTAATTTAAATCTTAAGAACACCAACTTCAATTCTAATTGAACCTCAATTCTAACACTAACTCTAATTCAACTGTAACTCTAACTCCAAGCTTTATCTTAGAACGGAAATCATGTACTTAAATCCTAACACTAACTCTAACCCTAATTGAGTCCTAATACTAACCCTAAAACTCTTACTTAATTTGTCTTAAAATAGAAACCTTAACTTTAACCAATCCTTAACCCTAACCTTAACCCAAATCTTAAGTTCTGCAATTTAAAAAGCTTCAAAAATAATAAAAGATGTTTTTTGCGTAATTTTTTTTTTTTTTCTTTTGCAAATAAATAGAATGATAATTTGATTAAGTAAAACACTAAGTATGGTTGACGTTGTGCAAATGAATGTCCTATTTGCTTCGTATTAAATTCATTCAATAAAAATATAAATCCCCTCTTCATGAACAATGCTACAAAGCAATAAAACCATACCATACATCCCACTGTCCGTTACATTGTCTAACGAATTATGTGCCTCTTTGTTTCTGAATTTTCTTAAGGCCCTTAATAGTAAAAGACAATGTATTAACTACTTTATTGTAAAATATTTATCTGACAAATCTAAAACAAAGCGATTTCATGTTATTTCACACATCAGGGTGATGTGGCTTGTGTATATTGCCACTAGAATTAAGCTTTCTCTCTCTACAGATTATTAACTTTTTTATACATTGATACTTTCATATACAAGCAATATCGTATATATTTTTCAAGAATGCATGAGATTTGAATTCAACCATCTCTCATTACTCCTCGTCGGGAAACCTGAGAACAAGCAACAAAAATTGTAGAAATTAACGTCGGTACAACAAATCCATGTCTTCACAAAGTCATGACGCAATGTAAATGCCCAATGCTTACCCAAGCTCAGATAGCTTTAAGTGGGCTTCTGCATAATCATCAAAGAAAGCATCTTCATCCTGACACAGATAATAAAGCTCATTCAATCAGAACTTTAAGAATAAGCACTTATAAAAGCAGATGATTACAAATAAAAGCACTTATAAAAGCATATGATCACCACCATTGCCAAACAACTTAAAATGCCCAGAAGATTTATATACCGCTTTCCCATCACAGGTGATTGATTTTTCACTTCGAACATAATGACATTTGTGCTAAACCCCAAATACCATATTCACAAGGTCGAAGATTTTTATTTTTCTTTGAATTTATTATGGGTGTGCCAGGATATACCTTTGCATACTTCTCAACATAAGAACGGAGGATTGGATCCTCCAACAGTGCCTTGTCAGAAGGCAGCTGAAGCAGCCCTTCTTTCTCTCCTGTGAGAAGCTCCCTGAGAATTATTGAAGATAAATAATTCAACTTCAATTCTAAATTTATTAAAGCTTTGAGCATAAATGAGATGGGACATCATTAGATCATTAGTATATATATCAGTGAAAGAGCTTACTTAAAATAGGAATTGTCAAACTCGAGGGGATTGGGAGTCCATGGGCCCTCAAAGCCAGAGCGTTCCTTGTGGCATCGACCCTGAAACAAGTTGTAACCCAAACTCATCCAACATGAGAAATAAATGTACAAGTGACAAATGAAAGTGAATTGGAATAATGATTCGCGTTGAAATTATGAAATACTCACCAAGGTGTGGCCTCCTGAGAGAGCCACAATATCCTTGTCACTCAGCCCCATATGACCAAACACTTCCCTCAAATGGTCAACCCCTGCAAAAAAATAAGGAAGAATTAGATCTCCTTCCCCATTTTTACCCCTCTTAATTACGAATTTCTTAATTCATTGAAAAATTAATTTGTTATTTGTTCTGTTTTTGGTCTTACCTTGAGTAGCATCAGGCAAACGGCCTTCCTCTGGTGGCTCACACTTGTCCTGTAACACAAAATCCTGGTCAAATGTGTAGAAAAGGGAGGGCAGGAAAAAGAAGAGGCAACACACCGACAAATTATGATGTTGTTATATAAGACAACATTAATCGGATTTCAATCCAGCTTGTTATCAGCATATATAGACATGAACAGATGGTATAAAATCTCACTTTATTGTGACTTAAGAGTGGACAATACCAATCCAGCATAAATTAACTTAGCATAAGGGAAATCTGAGAGTTTCCTTTAATTAATTAAGAATTAATAGTCCTTAAAGGATTAATGCAAATAGAAACCACTGGTGCAGTATTAATGGCGTGTCGACTAGCACTATTATGGTTTGAGCACAAAATTTTCTTTATTATTATTCTAATAAACAATCTTAAAACTTTGTTTATAATAAATTCACTATTTTCTCAAAAAAAAATTGACAAATTATACAGATGTCGCATATATCTGAATGTTTTGCGTTTCTCTAGATATGAATAGTTCCGGTCAATTGCAAAAGTGAAAATAATAAATCGCAGTGACGCAAACAACTTGATAGTTAAAGATGAGAAGCGAACGAGCAAATACTACTAGTGAAACGCTTTAAATCTAAAAGTTTGGAGAGTTACTATTAGATCGCACGCAAATCGATGCATATTTTCCTGCAATTTTACGAAAAGTAGAAAATAACAGTTCTTTTAGCGGCTTAAAATATAAATTTTTAACCTGTCTGCCCGGATGGAATGGAACGGTCGGCCCTCCGGTGATTTCAACAGCAACAACACCAGCAAGCTACACAAAACGAGACAGTTTTCTATCTTCCATTAAAAAGCAAATCCTTCAAAACAGGTGAAACCCTAAACAGTAAGAAGCGTCTCATGAAGGCAAAAACTCTCACCTGGTAAAAATCAGCATAAGAAATCTGTGGAAACTGATCTTTGATAGGCTCAAGAAGCCCGATTGCGATGTCGAGGCCTTTGTTAGCTCCGTGTGAGAGCTCATCCGGATGTCTGATTGTTCCGAACGGCCCGCCAGTTTTAGTCTTGACGTCAAAAGTTCCGGCCGAGTGCCATCTGGACAAAGCCCCTCATTATTATTCATCACATCGACGAAAAGAAAGAATAAAGAATTAAATTTACTCATTTTTATTCATCACTTGATCAGATCGACGAAAATAAAGAACAAAACAAACTGAATTTACTAACGCGAGGCGGAGCATAATCGGAGCACATTTCTTCTCTGCGATGAGTCCGCGGAGCTTTCGCCGACATTTGTCGATGGCTTTCGCGTATTCTTCACTTACAGGAGGGTACTTCTTGGTCATGGCGGCGGGATTCGAACACAGAACCGCAAGATCAGAAACTAAGCAAGATCAGTTTTGACAAATTGAAAATCACAGATGTTATTGCTGAGCTGAAGTACCTATGTAGAGTGCGAGCAGAACATTCTAGTGAGTCAATGGCCGGCGTTGGATCTTTCTCCATCTAACGGCGTAGAGAAGGCGGGTTGGTGAAAAGTACTAAAGAGAGTACAGCAGCGAATATGGGATAATTTAAAGAGAGACATTTGTTTACTGGTAGGTAGGGACATGGCCGGCAGCAGCCACTTTCCATATTTGTATTTTTCTTTCAATTTCCAGATTACTTGATTTCCAGTAATTGTATTCCACGTCATCTCTTCTCTAGAAGCCTGTGGAGAACCATTAATGGAAAGTGTGGTGGAGAAAGCACTAAGCATAAGCCTCTGGACTAATTGAGAAAGAACAAGTAGGGACGTGTGCTGTATTTTAAAATAAATAAATCGGGATGGGGATTTAATGGGTTTCAGAGTTAATTAAACAACAGACACAATGGGTCAAGTTTTTCAATAGCGTAGTGAGTTTAAAGTAGGTAGAAAGATAAAGATAGAGATGTTAATTGATATATAAAGATAGGTAGAGAAAGATATATAGTCCAATAGTGTAGTGAGTTTAAAGTAGGTAAAACTAGCAATTGTACCTTGGTGTGCAATGGGGATGCTGAATGAGTATGGAAGGTCAGCTAGGGAAAAAATAGGTCTATTTTTTACACACATTTGTGTAGAAGTGATAGCTTCAAATAAGCTATGCATCCACCTATATAGATCCAAATAAACATTAAATAAAATGTTTAAATTAGGAAGATCATTAGACTCCATTATCAACAAGCTCATATCATGTTTGTAATAAGGAGATATGGGAAGAGAGTTGGGGAGAGTTGGGGAGAGAGAGAGAGAGAGAGGGAGAGGGGAGGGGGGGGGAGACGGGCAGGCTATAACGAGAAAGAGGTAGAGAGATTGAGCTCGATACAAGGGCAGATATATAGGGGAAGAGGGAGAGGGAGAGATAAAGCGAGATATGGATGGTGAGATAGAGTGATAGAAAGATAGAGAGAGAAAAGTATAGATGGACAAATGAAGTTTGAGAGAGGGAGACAGGAAGATATAAATAGACATGGCAAGAGTCAAAGATGAAGGAGCTCATAGAGACAATATAATTTGAACTTATATTAAAAAAAAAAATTATATTATTTTTTTATTTAATAATTGCCATTATAGAATATAATGTATATTAGTTAATATAACTATAATATTATTAATACAAGGCTATTATGTCTAAAGATTACCAATGATGAAACTTGAATCAAATACCGTCATGCAAAATCCAATAGTCTTAAGAGAACTTATTTTTAATCAATAAAAATATTAAACTTATAATATTATTATAAATTAATTAAAAATTTATATAATGTAAAATATAATATATATAATAATGCAATTTAATTTGTACTATATAAAATATAATATGTAATAATTACATATTAAATAAAATTATATAAAATAATATATATAATTATATAAAATTTAATTTAATTATAATATCTTTATACCATATAAAAATGATTTACCCAAATTATAAAAAATAAAAAAAAATTATCTGGGTATATGCACGAAGTTGTGGTACCAAAAAGGTGCCACACTTCAAAAAAAAATTAAAAAGCGCATAAGGCGCACGCACTATAGGGCGCGCGCCCTATAGTGCGCACACCTTATAAGGCATACGCCTTATGTGCATTGTAAACTTCAAAAAAACCTTGCTCCGCATTTTGGATGCATTTTGCATTCCAAACCCTCGTTTTGGCGATTTCGGGTGCCATTTTCTTGCGCTCGCCCTTTGTAAAATCTTGAAATTGGGCACTAAGTTGTCCATCTCTCATCAAAATGCCGCCACGCCATCGAAGAGCTCGAAGAGGTATGTATTTTTATTTTCTTATTGTCATTTTTTTATTAATTTGAAGATTAAACTAGGTTTATTGATTTAAATTTATTTTCATTATCAGGAAATGAGATTAGACAAGAAAATATTGAAAACACTCAATCACCTCCTCATGAAGACCATATTGAAGAAGAAGCACATCAAAAACCTCCTACAATCCCTAGACATCCCATAGGTACACAAGAAAACCTATTAGGTCAAATAGAAAATAGCCAAAAAGAGCTTGAAGGTTTAATCACAAGGCTAAAAGATCCCACTGAAACAAACTCCCATAGGACAAACCTTGCCAGTTCTTTGCAATCTATTGTATCTTACATACAATCTGTGAGTGGGAAAATCATTTTTTGGTCCCGTAAGAAGGAAGAACAAAAGCAATTTTATGCTGACAAATTATCATATGCGGCAGTGAAGAAAAAGAAAATTAATAAATTTGACTTGTGTGCTCTTTTTACGGACCCCCGAACGAATCAACCTTTACACCTTGGATGTAGGAGATTCCCTATTCATTGGTGTCATCATGAAAGGATTAAGAACAATTTTTGAGATAGGTGGTGGATGGTATTTGATCAGCCCCCATGCAATAATCATGAGGTACCCCAATACTTTTTGAGAAAATTGTACTGTGAGTTTGTCCTTAATGAGATCCCAAACTATTTTGATTTTCTAGATTTCCAAGGTAGAGGTGGGGGTTCCTCGCATGATAGAGAGGGTGCACAGCGTGATCCAAATCTACCACCAAGACCCTTGGCCAGACCTATGGTGGAGCATGTTATTATTCCTTCCATTGTGAAGGAGATTATTGTGGTCAAAACTCTAGACTCGATTAGCTCACTCACTCAGACCCTTATAAAGTATGCTAGGCCTCTAGTAGAGGGTGATGCGAGTGATGATGTTGATTCTTCTAGGCATCGAGTTCCAGCTTATTTTTGTCGATCTTGTGGTTCTCTTTACACTTATGATCCTAATAGTTCCGAGAATGCACGTGCACGAGTGAAGTTTGCTACAGAGAACATTGTCATGACAGAATCCTTGCTAAACGAAACATTTGGCATTGATACCCAGGTGAATTTCATTACATGTTCATTTCATTCTTTTCATTAAATCTTATATGTAAATTTGAGAACGTATCTAAATTAGTAAATTATTATGATAAAAAATCAGGGTCAAAGTGTTCACAATACTAGCAACATTCCTGCAACACCCTTTTTCACTACTTCGTTGACTCCACGGGTATACAACAAGTGAAGAAATATAATTATTATATGTAGATAGTTGAACCTTATGTGAATGATTTTTTATTATTCATTTTGGATGTCAAATAGTTTGATGCTAGAGCTTCAACATCAACACCTCGTAGTGTATTTCATCGACAATCTTTCACCCAAGTAAACAATTTATCTTTAATGTTGTTATTAAATAATATAGATAGTTTTGGTGATTAATCAATATACTTTGTTTAATTTTCAGATGTTGACATCAGAGACTCCTCCTGTTGTTCGCGCATCAATGGAGCGTGGTGTTGTTGCAGCAGTAGCAAGTTCAACTGCTTTAACAGAAGTATGAGACATATTTGTAAATTTAGTAAATATAGCATTACATTTGTCATCTTAATAATATGTTATTGAAAATTTTAACGACACTTGTATTTAGTTTAATTTATATTGTGATGTTTACAGGAGGGGCTTGTCACTCCAGATCATGAACTTGCACCTGTTGTGGATGAACATCATGATTATTTGTATGCGGTAAGTGACTATTTTATTATATGTCATTCTAAAATTCAATTTTTGTATATGCTAACATCATTCTTTTCATTGTATCAGGTGGAGTTACAAAAAAGTCTGGAGAGGAGGTCGAGTGGATGTACTCGAAAGACACCTGCATCCCTCGACAGGCAAAGATATCTCGTGATTTGTTTCCTTCCCCTAGAGGGAAATGAATAGAATAGGGTCCTATGTTGTATGCCTATATGACAATTTTGAACATATGTTTTGTATTATGAATATTTGATATTCTGTCGCCATATGGCTTTTGGCAAGCTCCTATTTGACTTTATTGGATACCATGTTGTATGCCTATATGGCAAATTTGAACATGTGTTTTGTATTACGAATATGTGACATTCTATGTCCATATGGCTTTTGGCAAGCCCCTATTTGACTTTATTGGATATCATGTTGTATGCCTTTATAGCAATTTTGAACATATGTTTTGTTTTATGAATATGTGAAATTCTAAGTCCATATGGCTTTTGGCAAGCCTATTTGTTTGTATTGGATATATTTGATAGTTTTAACGGTATACAATGTTGCATGGATTTGTAGCTTTTTGGTTAATGCAAATCATTTATCATAGTTATCCATAATTGCAGTAAAAATGATTAGATGAATAATTGCACAAAGTTTATTGTTACTTAAGCTTTGAACCTAAATATGTGTTTGTAATCCAAGACACAAGCTTATGGAGATCAACACAAATTCAATAGTTATAGTTGAAATAAGACTATATAAAGGAAACATAGAAAGAACCAAATTTAGACAATGTAAGACACCATTGTACCAATACCCATTCTAAAAAAATTGCATAGCCCATAAACTTATATTCATCTAATGCATGCACTTAGGCGATTTTGCTACTAGGGTGTGGCCCACAACGATCGGGCGAGTTGGAGAGCAAAAAGAAGGCATTCCCAGCGTAAACCTGGCCACCCTGACGCGTACGAGCTGACAGTTCGGTGCGGCAACACGACCTTGCAAGATTAGACGGATCGTTCTTATGATTAACAAGCGTCGAGAAACGCGATGTCAAATATTGACAACTTTGAGCAATTTGAGCACTTGGGCGATTTCGTTGCTAGGGTGTGGCCCCCAATGATCGGGCGAGTTGGAGAGAAAAAAGAAGGCATTCCTAGCGTAAACTCGGCCACCCCAACACGTACGAGCTGATGGTTTGGTGCCGCGACGAGCGGATTGAAAGATGGGGCATTGTGCAACTTTTCATTGAACTCATCTGACACTTTTTGTCGCAACCGAGAAAGAGTCGCCACAAGCAACTGGATCCAAGTCTACCGAAACCGAGAGAGGCTTTTTTAGAGTGCCATAACATGACCCCGCAGGATCATATGGATCATTCTTATGATTAACAGGCATCGGTAAACGTGATGCCAAATATTGACAACTTTGAGCAATTTGAGCACTTGGGCGATTTCGCTGCTAGGGTGTGGCCCGCAATGATCGGGCGAGTTGGAGAGTAAAAAGAAGTCATTCCTAGTGTAAACCCGGCCACCTCGACGCGTACGAGCTGACGGTTCGGTGCCACGACAAGTGGATTGAAAGATGGGGCATTGTGCAACTTTTCATTGAACTCATTTGACGCTTTTTGTCGTAACCAAGAAAGAGTCGCCACGAGCAACTGGATCCAATTCTATCGAAACCGAGAGAGGATTTTTAGAGTGCCATAACACGACCCCGCAGGATTAGACGGAACATTCTTATGATTAACCAGCACTAAGAAACGCGATGCCAAATATTGACAACTTTGAGCAATTTGAGCACTTGGGCGATTTCGCTGCTAGGGTATGTCCCGCAACAATCGGGTGAGTTGGAGAGCAAAAAGAAGGCATTCCTAGCGTAATAAGATTGATATTACAATTTTTTACATTTACATTTAATCCAATGAACCATCTGGATCTTCTCTACTCTTTATCGTTCTAGTATGGCCTCATGGTCAGACTCACAAACCTTCCATAGGTTCTTGTTTAGTGGTCTACCCCCATATCTGATCAAATGAAAATTTGAAGCTACAACAAGGTTAGAATAATGAAGAATATTCCTATGTGTCTCGAAGTCCTCGAACAACCACAAGTTAGACTTCTTCACTGGGTACCTTCTAAGCCATGTACCAGTAACAACTACTGATCCTGTGGGGTACTCAATATTTTCTCCATCTACCACAGGGCGATCCAATTTCTTTTTTGCGTCCACACAACGACACAGGTAATAATTTTTTCCTTCTTCATTGTCTTCAGCTACAATTACTGCATAAACATGCCTTGCAATGATAAAGTGAGAAGAATTTAGCAAACAACTAAGGTAAAATATTAAAGTACAAAAAATTACATGTGGATAATTTACCTGGTTGGACTAAATCTGACACGTGATCAAATTCAATTGATGCTTCCATCTGTGTGAGTTGTAGTGCACTTGGAGGTCGGTATGTCTCAAGTGGGGTTAGAGGTCTCATACACCATTCGTCCACCCACTCCTTTGACTCACAGTCATTATAGGCACCATCTCTACATGAAGAACAATAACATGTCATCTGCCATGTATGGATAGTCCATGAACCTACATTAGAGCTTTTGAAAGAGTGTAGCTCACTCGATCCTGTCAATGTACAACAATCTTCTAATTTTGCAATGTTAGTATCATCTACCAACCAAAAAAAATTGTGAACTGAAGACTTACCTTGATTACCTGGACCAATTGTATGATTGCACCATTGAACAATTGATTTTGCATCTTTCAAGTTTGCATTCCCTTTGTACTTTAACTCTTCTCGTGCTAAAGCTCTTTTAATACATGCTCCTGAACCATCATGCTCCCCTTTTCCATGCCCAACCTCAGAGAAATTCCACATATGTTGAATAGCAGTCAACTTATGCATCCTACTCAACCAATAAAACATCTGAGAGTTCTTAAATTGTGATGCACAATTATCTGACCATATGATATGTTGATGGAATGATATGCCTCGGCTAGCTAAATCATCGTAGAATATCTGAAAACAACCTTGCACAAACTTTGTAGAGTGTGAGTGATCATCACTGATGTAAAAATGATACTCCCTCAATATCTTCCTATCCTCTTCCATACTATCATGTGCATGAATGAATGCTATATGCACAAATATGGCAGCTTGTGTGGAGTTGTAATATTGTGATTGCACCTCATTCTGCGATTGTAGTGTGTAGTTCTCTACAAAGTCAACAATTGAAATGATTGTATGAAGTGGAAATGTGCCCTTGCATAGCTTAAATTGTGAGTCCAACCAACGAGCTTGATGGTTATGCCTTGCATACTCATACACTATATTCTCATGGAAGATGCCCATAAACTAATACACTGGAATCTTCTCACTAACCAATTCACACCTTTTTGCTTCTTTTCCATCTTTTAGCATGTAGGCCAGTGTCTTATATTTTCCAAATTCTACTAATTCATTACCAATTTCTTGTCCAATATCCATATGTTGACAAATTTGTAAATGTCGCAATCCACCACAATCAACACATGTTACATCCAAGCAACACTTATTGTAATATACTTGACCATCTACTCTTTCACATAAGATGCTAGATATGAATTCACTTGAAGATGTCGGTGGACCATTTATGTTGCATTCCTGCAAAATATTGTTAGCATGCAAATCTATACATATGCGTTGATAAACATCATAATGGTTAGAAAATTGAATATGTACTCTACAACAAAAAGTTGTGCGTGTGTGATTTATTTTGACATAAAAAGGCTTTACCATTTCAAATAATCTTTGACTAATTTTTATTTGAGGATACATACGTTGAAACTTGGCAAAAAATTGTGTTTGAGTCATATCTAGAAAATGTTTCGGATGTGGATCATGGATTTTACTACCAATCCTCCTTCTTACAACATCTCTTTGATTTGGAGAGACCCTTGTGTTATTCTACCAAAAATATTCAATTAGGGATCTCAAGGCTTCAACAATTGCTTTATCTTTCTGTGGTAATCTACCAGAAAATGCCCATAACTCATTGTTATATGGATCCTCCGCTCTTTGTCGCCTTCCCATAGCTCTCATTGGAGTTTGTCTACTTATCTTCAATTGTTTACTTGTCTTTCTAAGGAGGCGAGCTTTCTTAGTTTGAGTGCTTACAATTGTTGATGTAATGACACGTCGTGTGGCATTACTGTCTTTTGTGCGTGAGTTAGAACCAACAGTGTCATATGCATTCATCAGATTCTTCACAATAGATTTGTCGCTTGATTCAATCGATGTTCTTAGCCCAATAATCTTCATTATAGGCCTAAATTTCAGATTTCTCATCATTTCAACAAATAGTTGACATCTTCCTGTCTCATTTAAAGGCTCAAAAAATATTTTCCATATCCAGTTAGCATGTCTTTGACAAGTACGCTTCAGAATCTTGTCAACCATTGGTTTCAAAACATTAGCATCAATATCAATCAAATACTTAGGCTTTCTATGCAAAACTCTAGGAGGTGTTCTCAAACTTTGAGTTACCTCAAGATTAGGAATGTCAACAACATTAGGGATAGGTGGCATACCTTCAAACGGAGATGAAAATGATAGCATACCTTGAAATTGAGGTGTACAAGATGGTGTAGCTCCAATACTTGATGTCAGTTGTGAATTACTTGCAACGTCAAATGTCATAGAGGGAGTGCATTCAATATGAGATGTTGTAGACACTAACGGTGTGCCAATAAGAGATGGTGTGCCTTCAAATTGAGATGTAAGAGATGGGGTGCCTTCAACTTGAATTGTGGTAGACATGCTCTCAACCTCAGGATTCAATTGTCTCATTGCACGAAGGTTTTGCATCTGTTGCATTTGTGTGGCCAATTTTGTCTCTCTCTTAGATTCGATGGATATTTCATGTTCCTCTTCAATTGGCACCTCTTCTTCTATGGTATTCAATTTCCTTTGTTCACGAAGTTGCTTCATTCCTTCTCTTTTTTTTGCATTCTTAGCTTCATGCTCTTCCGGTGTTACATTTTTTGGTCGTTTCCTCGGCATGATGATGATTTCTACATGTACATGCACATAAAAGAGAATAAAGTGAAATTATGCATCTATGACTGTCCTAATTATGCATCTATGACTATCCTAATTATGCTTATGTTAAAATGGATATATGAAATTGAAATTATTTCATGTATTCCTTTTCTAAATTATTTCATAAGATCTTAAAAAGGATGTATGAAATTGCAAATTTTGTTTTAAACCACTAAACAAATAATTTTCTTATGCAACTTCCTTCAAATGCATTGTTAAATCTAATGTAAATTTAATAGGATTATAATCAATTTTGACTCACACTTTTATTCTAATATTTAAACAAAATAACACTTAATAATTATTTGAATTCTAAAAACAAGAAAATGTTGCCTCAATTATTCAAATTTGATAAAAAAAAACTATGTTCTTCCTCTTTGACGTTGCCAAATGAAAAAAAAGGTGGTGGAGAGCTAATGGAATGTATAAAATAACCCTGCATAAAATGTCAACACAATGCAAAAAGCATTTTTTTGTCTGATCATGCGTAGAAAGAAGACAAAATGAGAGAATGTGGGCTTGGATCACAGGTCAAGGGTCCCATATAACCGTTTTTTAGTGCAGCTCATTTGGCTAGTGCCAAATATGGCGCTAGCCATATTTGGCACTAGCCAAATGACTTCCATTGAAATTTTTTACCTTTGATAAATTTCTACTCTATACCCTATAACCTTTTTTTGTGCGGCTCATTTGTCTAGTGCCAAATATGTTCCTAGCCAAATGACTTCCATTGAAATTTTTTAACCTTTGATAAATTTCTACTCTATACCCTACAATCTATACTCTATACCCTATAGTTTGATAGCCACAACCATAAAAATTAAACCATATGACTCTTTAGGACATAATATGGTGTCTTAGGACACCATATGACCCCTTAGGTGTTTTTATGGGTCGTATGGTGTCCTAAGGGGTCATATGATGTCTTATGACCCCTTAGGACACCATATGACCCCTTAGGACACAATATGGTGTCGTTATGGGTCGTATGGACACCTAAGGGGTCATATAGTGTCGTATGGGGCCATAGGACACCATATAACCCCTTAGGTGTCATTATGGGTTGTATGGTGTCGTTATGGGTCATATGGTGTCCTAAGGGGTCATATGGTGTCCTATGACCCCTTAGGAAACCATATGACCCCTTAGGACACAATATGGTGTTGTTATGTGTCCTATGGTGTCCTAAGGGGTCATAGGACACCATATAACCCCTTAGGACACAATATGACCCCTAACGACACCTAAGGGGTCATATGGTGTCCTATGACCCATTAAGACACCATATGGTGTCGTTATGGGTTGAATGGTGTCCTAAGGGGTCATATGGTGTCCTATGACCACTTAGGACACCATATGACCCCTTAGGACACAATATGGTGTCGTTATGGGTCGTATGGTGTCATAAGGGGTCGTATGGTGTTGTTATGGGTCATATGGTGTTGTAAGCGGTCATATGGTGTCCTATGACGCCTTAGGATACCATATGACCCCCTAGGACACAATACGGTGTCGTTATGGGTCGTATGGTGTCCTAAGGGGTCCTATGGTGTCTTATGACCCCTTAGGACACCATATGACCCCTTAGGACACAATATGACCCCTTAGGACACAATATGGTGTCGTTATGGGTCGTATGGACACCTAAGGGGTCATATGGTGTCATATGGGGCCATAGGACACCTTATGACCCCTTAGGACACAATATGTTGTCGTTATGGGTCATATAGACACCTAAGGGGTCATATGGTGTCCTATGGGGCCATAGGACACCATATGACCCCTTAGGTGTCGTTATGGGTCGTATGGTGTCATAAGGGGTCATATGGTGTCTTATGACCCCTTAGGACACCATATGACCCCCTAGGACACAATACAATATCGTTATGGGTCGTATGATGTCCTAAAGGGTCATATGGTGTCTTATGACCCCTTAGGACACCATATGGTGTCGTTATGGGTTGTATGGTGTCCTAAGGGGTCGTATGGACACCATATGACCCCTTAGGACACAATATGGTGTCATTATGGGTCGTATGGACACCTAAGGGGTCATATGGTGTCCTATAGGTCCATAGGACACCATATGACCCCTTAGGTGTTGTTATGGGTTGTATGGTGTCATAAGGGGTCATATGGTGTCCTATGACCCCTTAGGACACCATATGACCCCCTAGGACACAATACGGTGTCGTTATGGGTCGTATGGTATCCTAAGGGGTCATATGGTGTCTTATGACCCCTAAGGACACCATATGACCCCTTAGGACATAATATGGTGTCGTTATGGGTCGTATGGTGTCCTAAGGGGTCATATGGTGTCCTATGACCCCTTAGGACACCATATGACACCTTAGGACACAATATGGTGTCGTTATGGGTCGTATGGACACCTAAGGGGTCATATGGTGTCCTATGGGGCCATAGGACACCATAAGACCCCTTAGGTGTCGTTATCTATCGTATGGTGTCCTAAGGGGTCATATGGTGTCCTATGACCCCTTAGGACACCATATGACCCCCTAGGACACAATACGGTGTCGTTATGGGTCTTATGGACACCTAAGGGGTCATATGGTGTCCTATGACCCCTTAGGACACCATATGACACCATATGACCCCTTAGGACACAATATGGTGTCGTTATGGGTCGTATGGTGTCCTAAGGGGTCATATGGTGTCCCATGACCCCTTAGGACACAATATGGTGTCGTTATGGGTCGTATGGTGTCCTAAGGGGTCATATGGTGTCCTATGACCCCTTAGGACACAATATGGTGTTGTTATGGGTCGTATGGTGTCCTAAGGGGTCATATGGTGTCCTATGTCCCCTTAGGACACAATATGTTGTCGTTATGGGTCGTATGGACACCTAAGGGGTCATATGGTGTCTTATGGGGCCATAGGACACCATATGACCCCTTAGGCATCGTTATGGGTTGTATGGTGTCGTAAGGGGTCATATGGTGTGTTATGACCCCTTAGGACACAATATGGTGTCGTTATGGGTCGTATGGACACCTAAGGGGTCATATGGTGTCCAATGGGGCCATAGGACACCATATGACCCCTTAGGTGTCGTTATGGGTTGCATGGTGTCGTAAGGGGTCATATGGTGTCATATGACCTCTTAGGACACCATATGACCCCCTAGGACACAATACGGTGTCGTTATGGGTCATATGGTGTCTTATGACCCCTTAGGACACCATATGACCCCTTAGGACACAATATGGTGTCGTTATGGGTCGTATGGTGTTGTAAGGGGTCATTTGGTGTCCTATGACCCTTTAGGACACCATATGACCCCTTAGAACACAATATGGTGTCGTTATGGGTCGTATGGTGTCCTAAGGGGTCACATGGTGTCCTAAGGAGTCATAGGACATCATATAACCCCTTAGGACACAATATGACCCCTAACGACACCTAAGGGGTCATATGGTGTCTTATGACCCATTAAGACACCGTATGGTGTCCTTATGGGTTGTATGGTGTCCTAAGGGGTCATATGGTGTCCTATGACCACTTAGGACACCATATGACCCCTTAGGACACAATACGGTGTCGTTATGGGTCGTATGGTGTCATAAGGGGTCATATGGTGTCCTATGACCCCTTAGGACACCATATGACCCCCTATGACACAATACGGTGTCGTTATGGGTCCTATGGTGTCCTAAGGGGTCATATGGTGTCTTATGACCCCTTAGGACACAATATGGTGTTGTTATGGGTTGTATGGACACCTAAGGGGTCATATGGTGTCTTATGGGGCCATAGGACACCATATGACCCCTTAGGACACAATATGGTGTCATTGTGGGTCGTATGGACACCTAAGGGGTCATATGGTGTCCTGTGGGGCCATAGGACACCATATGACCCCTTAGGTGTCGTTATGGGTCTTATGGTGTCGTAAGGGGTCATATGGTGTTTTATGACCCCTTAGGACACCATATGACCCCCTAGGACACATTATGATGTTGGTATGGGTCGTATGGTGTCCTAAGGGGTCATAACACCATATGACCCCTTAGGACACTATATGACCCCTTAGGACACAATATGGTGTCGTTATGGGTTGTATAAACACCTAAGGGGTCATATGGTGTCCTATGCGGCTATAGGACACCATATGACCCCTTAGGTGTCGTAAGGGATCATATGGTGTCCTATGATCCCTTAGGACCCCCTAGGACACAATACGGTGTCATTATGGGTCGTATGGTGTCCTAAGGGGTCATATGGTGTCTTATGACCCCTTTGGACACCATATGACCCCCTAGGACACAATACGATGTCGTTACAAATTGTATAGTGTCTTAAGGGGTCATATGGTGTCTTATGACCCCTTAGGACACAATATGGTGTCGTTATGTGTCGTATGGTGTCCTAAGGGGTCATATGGTGTCATATGACCCCTTAGGACACAATATGGTGTCGTTATGGGTCTATGGACACCTAAGGGGTCATATGGTGTCCTATGGGGCCATAAGACACCATATGACCCCTTAGGTGTCGTTATGGGTTGTATGGTGTCGTAAGGGGTCATATGGTGTCTTATGACCCCTTAAGACACCATATGACCCCTTAGGACACAATATGGTGTCGTTATGGGTCATATGGTGTCGTAAGGGGTCATATGGTGTCCTATGACCCTTTAGGACACCATATGACCCCTTAGGACACAATATGGTGTCGTTATGGGTCATATGGTGTCCTAAGGGGTCATAGGATACCATATAACCCCTTAGGACATAATATGACCCCTAACGACACCTAAGGGGTCATATGGTGTCCTATGACCCATTAAGACACCATATGGTGTCGTTATGGGTTGTATGGTGTCCTAAGGGGTCATATGGTGTCCTATGACCACTTAGGACAAAATATGGTGTCGGTCTGGCTCCTATGGTAACCTAAGAGGTCATATGGTGTCCTATGACCCCTTAGGACACCATATGACCCCTTAGGTGTCGTTAGGGGTCATTTTGTGTCCTAAGGGGTCATATGGTGTCCTATGACCCCTTAGGACCTAGAGAGAGGAGGGAGTGAGGAAAAAACTAAGAGAAAGAGGTGAGAGAGAGAATTAGATGGGTGTAAGGATGAAGAGGGAGATAGCTCGAGGGATAGGATAATAAGGGAATTGTGAGAGCTAGAGAGGGGAGGGATAAAGAAGAGTACGTATCTATTCCACATTTGGCGTGCGCCAAATAGGTAGAATGCCAAATGTATACATAGAAACCCCCATCTCACCTCTCCCTTCTTTATCTCCCTTCCCTCGTAGTTCCATCTCTCTCTATGAACTAGATCTCATATTCTCTCTCTCTCTCCTTACCTCTTCTCAGGCTCTTCATTCTTATAGATACATACTCTTCTTTGTCCCTCCCCTTTCTAGCTCTCACATTCCCTTATTCTCCTATCCCTCGAGCTATGTCCCTCTTCATCCTTATTTGGCACGCACTAAATGTGGAATATGGACCACATTTGGTGCGTGCCAAATGGAATATCCATTCATCACATTTGGTGCATGCCAAACAGGGTGAGCGCCATATTTGGCGCACGCCAAATAGGGCGCTCACCATATTTGGTGAGCGCCAAATGGCCCACTTTGGGAAACACCAAACCTATGGTTTGGATTTTCCTTGGGCATCCAACCCAAAGGTTTGGACGACCATTTCAGGCTAGAGATGTGTTTTTGTCATAACATTGAAAATTTTGACATATTTTTTATCGTGCTCTCCGTCAGGTTTGTACGTGTTTCAATGAAGTTAAAAAAAAATACCTTGGTAAACTTGAGCTCCCTCTTAGCTATCCAAAAATGTAATTTATTTCAAATTTTGATTTCGTTAAGTCTTTCATCTATAATTTCTTTTGTTAGTGTGTTTGTTTTTTGTCAAAAACCAACATGCACTATTTTGGGTATAGATTTTTACACGTTCATCAAATTTTGAAAAAAATTACATTTTTAGAAACTAGACTCCATTCTACACAATTTTTTAAAAAAAGTTTTGATTTTTGATTTGTTTTCAATGATTTTAGCGGGGAGCACGCTCAAATTTCTGTTTTTCAGGATGTGTCCACTTCGAAAATTAGTAAAAAATCATATACTCATTAAAAAATTAGCTGAAAATTTTGACATAAACTACAAGGTGTTAGCTAATTTCTCACCGAAGCGATTTTAAAAATTCAAAAAAAAAGTTAACATTTTAGGGGGGCCACAACAGACACTATGTTATGTTTTTTGCATAAAAACATGACCACTTTTTGTGGCCCCCCTTTTTGAAGCCCTTAATCTCCACCATTTTCAAAAAAAATTAGTAGTTTAGAAAGTAGACTTGAAACACTCTGACTCTTGTTCTTGTTACATCTTCAAATTTGGAGTGTAACTATCTTCAATTTGTCGTTGAAGTTTAGACCCCCTTTTGGTACCACAACTTGGTGCACATACCCATCTCATATAATTACTTTCTTACATATACTTTTAAAATAAAATATACTTAAGATTATTAGACCTAATATGGTTGGTTAAAAAAAATAACTTATTACTATATTTGTATTTTAGCACATTTGTTCTATATTAATGGGAGCTCCAAATAGATGTGTGGAGGGTATATATGTAAAGAAACCTATATTAATTATTTTAAATTTAAAACTATGGGCATCGATAGATAGGCATTTATTGTACGGGACAATCATACATCCTACTCTTTAATCTGCCAAAGATTAGGACAATAATTTATTGTGAAATGCATGTTTGTAACGGTTACACAGGTTTGCAAAGGATGCCAAAGAGTAATGCAAAAAGACCTATTTGAAGTTCGGCAAGTTGTAGTCTCTAGTCTATACATGTAAGTCTTTTAGTACTGAAATACTAACCATTAACAAAAGTGAATTCTTTTCAACCAATAATGTATTAAAGTTTTTTTGAAAACTATGCCTTTATGCAAAGATTTAATAGCATTAAGATATCAAAATATCATATGTCAAGTTGGCGGAAGACATAATCAAAAGAAGATAGTCCTCCATTCATGGTAAGCAAAGTGTTTTATTGAACTATTTAGTGTCCCTTCTTTATATGATTCACCTACTCCAACGAAGCCTTCAAAAAGTTGAACAAATATATCTTCTATACTATTCTGAATTTAGAGGTAAAAGCTATGGATGAAAAATGGATGGCTCTAAACAATTCGATCGTCTTGCATGAGCTTAGAGGTAGTATGAACACTAGATTTTAAAAATTGAGGCTGTTTATTTCAAATAGGAGATGCCTTTAGCGTAAAGATAAAGATAGAGATGTGAATTGATATATGGAGATAGGTAGAGAGAGAGATATAGCCATAGAGAGATAATGAGATAGAGAAAGGGAATAGATTAAAGAAGAAATATGGAGGGATGGAGATAGAGGGGCAAAGAGATATAGATATAAGGAGATAGAGAGATGATAGAGAAAGGGAATAGATTAAAGAAGAAATATTGAGGAATGGAGATAGAGGGACAAAGAGATATAGATATAGGCGTCTAAGAAGAGGGAGAGGGAGAGAGAGAGTGATGAATTGATTCTATATATAGAGGAAGATGGTGGTAGAGAGGAAGAGGTGAATAAATAGATTGTAGGAGGTGGAGAGAGCCCGAGTGATATAGATTGCAAAGATATAGAGAGATAGAGGGGGAGTTGGAGAGATAAATGAAATTATTGAAAGTGACATATAGAGAGATAGCGAGAGGGATATATAGATAGAGAGGGAGCTCGTGAAGTAACATACTTTGTATTATATTATTTATAAAAACACAATCATTTAAGCAAGCATAATCTCAACTTAAACATTAAATTATGTAATGGTAAAAAATTAATGTGAACTAGGATATACAAGTAATGAAACATATCAATTTTATAAAGATAAAATGGAAGATAATTGAGATAAATTTCTAAATTAAATATAAATTAAAAGTTAAAATAGAACAAATTAAATAAAAGCTTAGTATATATCAAAATCCAAATAGCAATTTAAAAAATTCATAACACATATTAAACTTATTAAATTAATTAATAATTAATAAAAAAGTAAAAGAAATTATTTAATTTTAATTAGAATTAAAATATTAACAAAATATATACTATAAAATAATAAGAAAAATATTATAAAAAACAAATTAAATTTTAAAAAGTACAAGTATACTTCAACTAAAATATAAAAAATAAAGCTATACAAAAATTGTTAGTTAGAAATAAAATAAAATTATTAATATAATAAATTATTAAAGTTGATTAGAAAAAATAAATATATAAAAGGAAAAACATAAAAAAAAATATTAATAATGAATAATTTTTAAAATATTATAATAATAATGATGAATATTTTAATGTTATTGTAATTAATAAAAAATTAAATTATAAATATCTAAAGGGTTCTATTAGAATGGTTAGTGTGTTTATATGAGTATGATATGAATGTACATGTTTGAATATGATTTTAAATGCTACCAACTTAATAAGAAAACCTAAACAATATTCTATTAAAATTCAAAATATATTTAATTTATTTTCCTTCCACCTTTAACTTTTATCAAATATCTTAATTACTCAAAGGCATAAGATAATAATCAATATTAATGCGAAGAAGAACATGAACTAAACCAAACACAAGAATATGTCACCTATTCACATCTATTACATTTAAATATTTTCATTCTTTGGCAGTCATATGATTGTCTTCTTTTTGTAATTTTGCATTATATCAATACAAAAACAAAAGAAATATAAACTAAGCAAAAAGTGACACAATATGCAAATTTAATCATGTAAATAAAATATCTCCTTTAAAAATACATATAGTCAACTTTAAAATTCACAACTACACCACCTTTTACAAAAGTTCTTATCTACAAAATATAATTTTAAATAAAAATATTCCTTTAAAATTATTTATTAGAACAAACTTAAACCCAATTTTGACACTCAATTATATTGTTTTAATAAATATTTTAATAATTCTGCATGGGCAAATGGGAATAGAAATTGTAGGTGCAAAAGGAAGAAAGTTTCTTGTAAAAATTTGCCCTCTCAAAAACATGCATAATAAATAAGCTATACTAACATTTGTACAAGAGAAAAAAATGATATGAGCACTACGTACTCTTCTTTAATGTCATTTTATCTTTTTGTAAGAGTAATAATGTCTTAATATAAGTTTGTGATTTTTTGTTGGAAATTTTGATTTTTCCACCCACACAAACTAATAAGAATACAAATAAGTGATGTTTTTATAATCATATAAAATAAAAATTAAATTTAAAATATAGAAATTTTGATGAAACTTTTTAATTCTTTGCATTCATTGGTTAAACTAAATGAAAAAAAACCAATGAATGAGATAGTATCCTGGTAGGAACTAATAATGAGAATATTGTCTTTAATTTTAATGTTAATAGAGACCTGTCTATTCAGCAAAGTAAAAGCAATTTACATTCAAAGAAGAATACTTAACTTTACTCTAAAAGCCTCTTTATATGTGTTGCATTTTAGTTGGTTGGATAGCCACGGGTGATGGAAACTACCTTTTACATTTAGCATCAGACCATTTTTTGTGGCTCTCTCTTAAACAACTTGAGTTCCCTAATGATGGGAAGAACTAATTTTATGAAGATTGAATATATATATATGTTGTTGATGACCCATTCATGGGTCTTTTAGGGTTAATCCTTTGGCTAAGGTGGATAGGGTTGGTGAAGAAATGTGGTTCAAATCGGAGCAGGGGTGGATTAAGATCAATTTTTAATGGGGCCTCGAGACGTAATATGGGTAAATCAGGGGCTGGGTGTGTGGCTTGGGATGAGGAGGGTAAGGTCCTTTTTAAAGGGGCGCAAAGGCTGCAAGATGGTACGAACAATGAGGCTGAGGTGCAAGCCACTATTAGAAGTAGAATTGGCAAGAATGTGAAAGTCCTGAGGGTGCACTTAGAAAGGGAATCGAAAGTTGTGGTGGAAGCAATAGCGAAAGGCTCC
Source organism: Cryptomeria japonica (assembly GCF_030272615.1). NCBI lineage: Eukaryota > Viridiplantae > Streptophyta > Pinopsida > Cupressales > Cupressaceae > Cryptomeria > Cryptomeria japonica. The sequence goes on along the minus strand of NC_081407.1, from coordinate 935,919,973 downwards.
CCTCCAAGATGGCGAATCAACAAATTTATCTCAATTATATGCGCAAAGCTTCGGGTATTCCAAGACTTTCGTATTTCTCATACTCGAAGAGGGGGGAAAGGAGTGGTGGATTTGTTGTCCAACGTGGCATGTGAGTTGGATAGGTTTGTGACGAGATGGTGGGGTGGAGATAATGCAGATGTACCTTTGTGAACCTATTTGATTGCACGTACTTGGCTAAGGATGAGAATTTATGAATGTTGACACTTGGTATCCTTCCCTTGTGTTTCAATAGCTTAGTCTGAAGTTGGAAATTAATGTTTGTTAGGTCTTAATTCATGGCGGCTTTTGATGGGACCTACATTTATGGGAGGCGTCTTTCCTCGTGAGACACTTCAAGTGTCTGTTGCAAGTTTTTTTTTAACAATGTGCTTTGTATTTTAACAGGGAAGGAGTTCGAGGGTGGAATCGTTGGTTTTCAAAGTGCAATGGAAGCCAACTTCACTCTGAAAACCTCCAAATGCTTGTGCTTATTTTGGGGTCCCGTTTCAAAGTGAAGTCTGAGAAACATGTTTTGGTCCAAGGATGCTCTTTTGATTAAGAGAGTGCAACTTATTCTAGGTGAAGAATTGGGGTTTTTGGATCACCGTTACCGGACCAGAATCGACGTGTATTCACTCATCAAGGCTTAGGGACTCGACCTGGAGACTTCCACTAAATCGGTTCGAAAGGTGTCGAAGGCTATTATTCTGAAGGAATTCCTTGCGAACATGGAGTTGATCCTAGAGTGGGCAGTGTCTATTGTATTTTTTGACATCTGGGAGGGTGTTGTTGGCTTCCACCAAGTGATGAAAAGGCATTACATCCCCTTTTTAAGGATGCAGTGAAAGATAGACTCAGGGAGGAGGCATGACAAGGGTGGGAAGCATTGAAGCTATTTGTGTAGATTGTGGACTTGGAGGAGGTAATTCGGCAGGCTCGAGCGGAAGAAATGGAGTTGATGAACCAGAGGTTGAGGTCGAGGAAAAGGAAGATGAGAGACGTGCTGACCCTAAATTTAGACCCGGGTAGTTCTTGATTTTTTATGTCTAGTTTTCTTGTTTGGGAGTTTACTCTCCATTTTTGTAATCTATTTATAGATGTCATAGAAAGTTTGTGGGATTTTTTGCTTGGCTCGGGTTGGAAGACGATTTTTGCATGCCCTGTAAACTCTATAAAATGATGCTTTAGGGCAGTTTTGGAGGGTGCTTTGGTGGTTTTTGGGTTGGTGGATTGGTGATTCCACCATCTTTTTGATATTTCTGTACTTTTCCCTTTAGCAATAAAATACTCATATTATTGATTAAAAAAAAGATTATAAATTTCATATTTATATTTTAAGAGTTGTTTTATAAGATTATAAATATTAATTTTTTATTTTTTTATTTTTTAAGAATATCTTATATGTTGGAAAATGATTTTTTACTATTATTTTTTAGTTTTTAATTTTTCAGGGCAATCATAATTATATTACCTAGATATTCAAACTCTTTTGCTCAAGTGTTATTTGGTTCTTTTACAATATTTGCTTGCAAGAATAAACTTTCAAATCAAATTCAAATTTTTAAATGTTGTTGGATTCTTATAAAAGAGATCACTAAAGACAATTTATAATATCTATTTAACTTTAAGGAGAGAAAAAATTTGACATTGTTTTTACGTATCTTACTATGAAATTTGAACCAAGGATTCTAGAAGCATGGGAGGTAGTTCAAGTTGAAAATAACTTTCAATTTGTGAAGTTGCCTACAAAATTTCTCTACCTCCAACTCTTTCTAGGATGCACAATATTTTTCATGTTTCATACTTAAAAGAAATGCATATCTGCTTTTGAAAATACACTTGATTGGAATTCACTCAAGATACAAAAACTAGGGGTGGTGACTATTGAGCCTCTCAAAGTGCTTAATGTGTGCAAACTCTTCTTACATAACTATAAGATTACTCAATACAAGGTCCAATGGGATCAAAATGCAAAGGATAGTGCCACCTAGGATGACTATGATGAGATTCCATTAAAACAAAATTCACCTATTTAATGATTTTAATAGTTGAAAAATATTGGCATTGCATGAAGATTGCATTAATGAACTATAGTGTTGTCATTGATGTCAATTGTAACCAGTAATGGAGTTGTATTGCAATCAGTAGTGATGCAGTAATGCAACCGATAGTTGAACAGTGAAGGAAACCGACATTACTATTGAAGCAGAGAGATCAACCGGTAACCCTAACCTGTTGATATGTCGAACCCTAACCGATGGAGCTTGGTCAATCAGTTGTGTTGATCTATGATCGAATGATGATCGGAGATGATTATGCCATGTATGCATGATGCCCGTGACGATTTTCAAAGTGGTTTTGGCTCGTAGAGATAATATTTTTATCTTGGGAATGAGCGAGTACATTGCATGAAGTGGAAACCATGTGATGAGTTACAGGATCCAATTTAAGGTAATCTAGGAGCGGTCAAGGTTGTCTAGAACAATGTGCAGATGATTACTATGTAATCTAACGGTCATGTTTGAACCAATTTGTTTGTAATCTCTATGAGATATTAGGTTTTGTGATGTGTTACCGACCTATTGTTTTGCTTATAAGGTCGATGAGTTGTTTTGTAATAGAGTTGGCAATTTTGGTTAAGTGTGTCGGTGTGATTGATTGCCGAACCAGAAGGAGTATCTGCAGAATGTGTAAGGGCAAATAGGAGCATGAAAATGATCTAATCAAGCAGTGTAGTGCTATTATCAGATCAACAAGACCATGTTGTTCTCTAAAAATTACAACAGTTAAATCCCTTAACCGGGTAAGCTTTAACAGGCTTGGTGTTTTCTAAATCCTCTAACTAGGTGATCCATTAGCTTGGATTTGAAATCCTCTATTGAGGTTACTCCTAATAGGGTATTCCCTTTAACAGGGTATTGTAGTCAATCCCTTAACCGGGTGGTCCTTAACCGGATATGTTCCTTACAGGACATTTTTGTAAAGCTTCTAACAAGGCTTGGTTCCTAACAGGGCAAAATTCAGAAGGGTTCAAAATACTTGTGGGTATTCATCCCCACCATGGTTTTTCCTATTTGGGTTTCCACGTTAAAAATCATTGTGTCAAGTGGTGAATGATTTTGTGGTTATGTTTTGATATGGTTAGTTTGTTCAACTGGTAAAGCCACTTAGATGTGTTTAGATGACCGAAAGTGGTCTGAAATGTGCTATTACTAATGTTAGTAAAGTGGTTTGATGTTTTGGTTAAATAATATATGATTTTCAGATCTGTTACATTGTTATATTGGTATTCCAGTAAACTGGTAAACTTGACAGTATTGTTGCAGTTTATGGTACAGTGTTTAAACTGGTTAGTTCAGTGATTAATTTATGAGTTGGGTTTGAGTTTGGTGAAAGTTTAGTTTGTTTTCTATCTATTGATTCACCCCCCCCTCTCAGTAATTGACTGGATCATTATTGATTCATCATATCATCAATTGGTATCAGAGCATTTCAAGTCCTCTTGTGTTTAAGCCTAACAGCTTGAGGTAAAGATCTAGAAGAACATGATAAAGAAAGAAGGTCTGAAGTTCAATAGGGAAAACTACATAATCGGGAGTGATAGGATGAAGATCTATATCAAGAGCTTAGGAAGTCAATATTGGGAACATGTTGTTACCAAATATAGCTTGCCTAGTGGGATTTTGTCAGATGATCAAAAGAAGGAGCAACAGAAGAATAATCAAGCATTGGAGGCCATTATCAGTGCTTTGTCTGATTCAGAGTATGTTGATGTTCATGGATTGGAGACTACTTATGAAGTGTGGAAGAAACTTGAGGATATCTATAGCTATGATGAGCATGTGAAGATTGCCAAAGAAGAGAGTCTGAGAGGTAAATTTGATGACATGCGGACGGTTGAAGGTGGGAATATTCAACAGTATGGTAAAAGGATCAAGGAGATAGTCGGTGAGATCAAAAGTGTTGGTGGTACAGTGGAGGCTACCACAGTGGTTAGCAAGGTATTGAGAAACCTTCTACCGGTCTATGCTATCCGAGTTGCAGTTGTTTTGACTTGAATTTCATCTTTAGAATACTACCCGCAACATGTTAGTTTCACCAAAATACAAAGGAAATGCTATAGGAAATCCAAACTCAACCAATGAAACTACATGAAATACATATAAAATAAAAACACTATTATTACCTTCATGATTTATGTCTCATTGTGTCCTAACTCCATTGTTCCTGGTTGCAGATGGTGTTCTCTCACACAAGCACTGATAGCTTCCAAAGATGGCATATGAAGAATGGACTTATAACTGATAGTTAACTAATGCTATGATATGCAATGCTAAATGACTATGCTAAATGATTATGCTATATGATTATGCTATTTGCTTCAAGATTAAAACTCGCAGATGCATAATTTTTCACAAATGATTAGCTTGAAAACTCACTTGAAGACTAACTCTCTCTCAACTCAAACTCCTGATTTTATAGACTTTGAGAGAATAAGATGATGTGTCCCAGATCAACAGTCATGATCAGATCTACAGATTTGGATGGTTGTGAGAAAAGGTGAAGGTTGAGAGAAAGAGGGAAGGAGAAGACAAGTGTCACTCATCTCACCTTGACTGGGTTGCTGTTTGAGGGAATCTAGGGATGGTTGGAGAAAATTTAGGCATGAGAGGACAAGTGGACTCAATTTCTTCCTAAGATGTAGGGATGTTGGAGAGAATATAGAAGAAAATTTAAGAAATATGTGTACGTACACAATATTTCATTAAGTTTGGAGGTTGGAGATAAATGATGAATTAATATTTAAGAAATATTGATATCTTTAGCCACATGATTGATGATTTGGCAAAGGGAAGATGAAGTGGAGATGGAAGGTGAGTTGGAAAAGGGGATTAAATAATTTAGAAATAATTTAATATTTGAGACTATAGGATAGAAGAATAATCATTAGATATTAGATATTTAAATGATTGAAGGAAATAATTAAATATTTAGATATTCAATTAATTGATCAGAAGAATAATTAAATATTAGATATTTAACTAATTAGAGGAATGAGATAGATGAATTAATTAATAAAATATTTCAATTAAATTAATTAATAGAATGACACGAAATGAATTAAATAAATTAATCTTTTCAAATTAACTATTTAATAGAAGAATAAACATTAAATAAATGTTTGTTTAATCGCTCATAGCCATTTTTATGTGTATACAACAGCCATTCAGGAACTCAAGTTATTGATAAAACAAAGGTAACTCTTCACTCCATCATTGGTAGACTAACTACATTTGAATTAAATGGTTATGATGGAAGTGTTCAGAAATTGGAATCTGCATTTAGAGCTTCAATTTCTAACCCACCGGTAAGGAAAAGCAAAGAAGCTAGTCACAGTCATGAATCCAAATCAAACAGAGAAGTTGATGATGAAGACAATCTGATTGAGCTTGAAGCATTGTTGGCCAAGTGGTTACCCAAAGGTACTAGTAACTACAGAGGTAAATTACCTTTGAAGTATTTTGCATGTAACCGGATTGGACATATTGCTGCTAACTGTCCAAATGGAGATAATGAGAAGAAACTAGAGAAGTATAAGAAGTACAAAGGCAAAGGTAAAAGAGATTGCCTCATCACAGTTGATGGAGGAATTATAGATGAGGAATCTGAGGAAGATACAAATGAGGACATTGTCTTTGTTTCCATTGAAGAAGAGACATGAGATCAGAAGGCATTAGTCTCTCGCATGGATAGTTCTAATGATTGGATTATAGATAGTGGTTGTTCACACCACATGATCGGTGACCGAAGTAAGTTTCTTACTTTGAAGGAATTTGATGGAGGTGTTGTGACATTTGGAAATGACTCACCCTACATGGTAAAAGGAAAGGGAACCATCTCTCTTAATGGAAAGAGTAGTGTGGATGATGTCTACTAGGTTGAAGGATTGAAACACAATCTTTTGAGTGTTTCTCAACTCAATGACAGAGGTTATCCACTGGAATTCAAGAATAGAATGTGCAAAATCTATGGAAGCAAAGATGAAGTGATTGCAACCGGCAAGCAGACAAAACATAACTTGTTTCACCTAAATTCTAAAGTCAATAGTTGTTTAATTGCTAAAGTAGAAGATGGTTGGCTTTGGCATCGAAGATTTTGTCATGTAAATTTTGATAACATTGTAAAAGTTAGTAAGTCCAAATTGATAAGAGGTTTGCCTCAGTTGGACAAACCGGTGAATGCTTTGTGTAAGGAATGACAGTTAGGGAAGATGGCATCCTCAACTTTTAAGAGCAAATCTTTCTCAGCAAAACATTTGCTAGATTTGGTTCATGCATATCTTTGTGGACCAATAAGGACTAGGAGTATTCAAGGTGATCAGTATTTTATGATCTTCACTAATGATTGCTCAAGAATGATGTGGGTCACATTCTTGAAGGACAAAATAGAAACCTTTAGCAAGTTTGAGGCATTCAGAACCTTGGCTAAAAAGGAAAGTGCAAAGAAGATAAAGTGCTTAAGAATTGATCAAGGTGGTGAATTTACTTCAGAGGAATTCACTAGATAATGTGAAGACAATGGAACTAAGAGGCAGCTTTCTGCACCTAGGACACCACAACATATAATGGTATTACAGAGAGGAACAACCGGTCAGTTGTTGAAGCTGCTAGAACTATGCTAATACAAGGAGGTGTTGCTAAGACTTTTTGGAGAAAAGTTGTCTACACTATGAACCAGATATTGGTTAAAAGAGGTAAGGATAAAACTCCTTATGAATACTAGTATGGTAGATCACCTAATGTCAGTTATTTTAAGATTTTTGGCAGCAAATGTTTTATCAAGAGAGGTGACTATGTTGGGAAGTTTGATTCTAAGAGTGATGAAGGCATATTTCTTGGTTACTCCACCAAGAGTAAAGCCTACAAGTGTTACAACAACCGGACAAAGAAGATCATTGAAAGTGCTAATGTCCAAGTGGATGAGTGTCCTGAAGATTCAGGAGAAACCAGTGAGGAGAAGAAGGAAGATGAACCTTACATTCTGATTTTGGAACCAGAACTGGTGAAGCTAGAAGTCGGTGAAATAAATATTGCAGTACTGGTTCAACCGGAACAGGTAAATTCTGCAAAAGATGAAGATAGTGAGGAAGAAGAACTTGAAGACCATGATCATGTTATTTAAAGGTATGTTAGACTCAATCATAATCCTGATCAGATTATTAGAGATAAAGATGTTGGTGTGTTAACCAGAAGAATAATAAGAGAGAACTCTTGTATGATCTCCACTATTGAGCCTAGAATAATAAAGGAAGCTTTTGGAGATGATCATTGGATCAAGGCTATGGAAGAGGAGCTTGATCAAATTGAGAAGAACAATACATGGACTCTAGTACCCATACCGGTGAACAAAAATGTAATAGGTACTAAATGGGTATTCAGAAATAAATTGAATGAAGATGGAGTAGTAGTTAGAAATAAAGCCAGACTGGTATGCAAAGGTTATGCACAAGAAGAAGGAGAAGACTATGGCGAGACATTTGAACCAGTTGCTAGATTGGAAGGTGCTAGGACTCTACTTAAATTTGAAGCATATAAAGGATTCAAAGTTTATCAGATGGATGTGAAGTCAACATTTCTAAATGGTATACTAGAAGAGGAAGTCTACATTGAATAGCCAGATGGTTATGCTTTGACTGATGCAAAAGATATGGTGTGCAAACTACACAAGGCACTATACAGTTTGAAGCAAGCACCTAGGAAATGGTATGAAAGACTACATTCACACTTGGTGAAGATAGGTTTTCAGAGAACCAGTGAAGACAACAATATATATCTCAAGACTGAAGGAGATAAGATATTGGTTAGTGAGGTATTTATGGATGATATCATTTTTGGAGGCACTGATGACATGCGTGATGACTTTGTAAATGAGATGAAAAGTGAATTTGAGATGTCTCTGGTAGGAGAGATAAAATTCTTTATAGGTTTGCAAATTCAACAGATGAAGAATAGTATCTTTATCACACAGTCCAAATATGTGAAAGAGGTATTGAAGACATTTGGAATGGGAGACTGTAAACTAGTTGGAACACCAATGGTTATAGGTTATAAATTGTCTAAGGAGGATGATTCTGCATTCGTGGATGAAAAGGAGTACAGTTCTATGATAGGGAAACTACATTATGTTGTTCACAACACACTGAATATTGCTCATGCAGTTGGATTAGTTGCCAGATTTCAGAAGAACCCAAAGGAGACACACATGATAGAAACTAAAAGGATACTCAGATATCTAAAAGGTACTATTGATTATGGATTATGGTATCTATGAGCAGGTAACTTTGATTTGAAGGTCTATATAGATGCAGACTGGGAAGGAAATGTTGATGAAAGGAAGAGTACAACCGTAGGAGATTTCTTTCTTGGAGGAAGGCTAGTTTCTTGGAGTAGCAAAAAGTAGAGTTGCATATCATAGTCCACTGTTGAAGCTGAATATGTTGCAGCATACATGAATTGCACTCAGACGATCTACATGAAATACATTCTGCAAGGTTTTAAGTTAAAAATCTCAGAACCGATAAGGATTTTCTGTGATAACACCAGTGTAATAAATATTGCAAAGAACTCGGTGTTGCATGCTAGAACCAAGCATATAGAGCTGAAATATCATTTCTTGAGAGAGAAAGTGCAGAGTAAAGATGTGTTATTGGAGCATGTATCTACTAAGGAACAGCTAGTGGATATCTTTACTAAACCTCTGCCTAAGGCTACTTTTGAGTATCTTAGAGGTTAGCTAGGGGTTGTGCCCCTACATGAGGTCAATTAAGTTGATGTGGAAGACATCAGTCTCGAAACTTATTGAAGATCTTGAAGCAGGATTGGTGTAGAGTGGAGCTACTCCATAGGGGGAGTAGCTAGTTGCAAATCATTGAAGCTTGGAGTGGTTTACCAGAAGATATTGGTATTCACTTTGGCATTATTGTCAAATGGGGAGAAGAACTGTATGATTGATAGGGAGAAGAATTGTAGCTAGTTACTAGCTAAAGACATGGAGACTCAGTTGAAAGAGAGTACATGGAAAAATGTAAACCAGGATTCCTATACCTGTGTATATGCATTACTCTCAATCATCACAATCAAAAGGTATTGATATTTGTATTGCCATCAATGCCAAAGGGGGAGATTGTTAGCATTGCATTAAGATTGCATTAATGAACTATAGTGTTGTCATTGATGTCAATTTAATCGGTAATGGAGTTGTATTGCAATCAGTAGTGATGCAGTAATGCAACTGGTAGTTGAGAAGTGAAGGAAATCGGTATTACTATTGAAGCAGAGACATCAATCGGTAACCCTAACCTATTGATATGTCAAACCCTAACCGATGGAGCTTGGTGAATTGGTTGTGTTGATCTATGATCGAATGATGATCGGAGATGATTATGCCATGTATGCATGATGCACGTGATGAGTTTCAAAGTGGTTTTGGCATGTAGAGATAACAGTTTTATCTTGGGAATCGGCGAGTACATTGCATGAAGTGGAAACCGCGTGATGAGTTACAGGATCCAATGTGTGGTGATCCAGGAGTGGTCAAGGTTGTCTAGAACAATGTGTAGATGATTACTATGTAATCTAACGGTCATGTTTGAACTGATTTGTTTGTAATCTCTATGAGATCTTAGGTTTTGTGATGTGTTACCGACCTATTGTTTTTCTTATAAGGTCGATGAGCTGTTTTATAATAGAGTTGACAATTTTGGTTAAGTGTGTCAGTGTGATTGATTGCCGAACCACAAGGAGTATATGCAGAATGTGTGAGGGCAGATAGGAGCATGAAAAGGATTTGATCAAGCAGTGTAGTGCTATTACTAGATCAACAAGACCCTGTTGTTCTCTAACAATTTGTTGGTTAACAGATTTGCTCCTTTCTTTAAATTATATTTGAATTACAATATGACTCTTGCACACCCCTTTATGAAAGGAAAACAAATGAACCAACAGTTGGGTGAACTGATTTAAGGTTCATCCTCTACATTAGAGGGCAGCTCCTCATGAGATTTACAATGAATTTTTATGCAGAAAATTTAGAAATGAATACACTTTTCACCAGAAAACGCAAAAGGCTTTCGCATTCATTCATCAACACAAAAGAATGCTATGAAGACTGAAAAGGAATATCATGAAGATCTATTTCAAATGTAGATCTCACAAACTTCTACTTCCACACATGTTCATTCCATAAACCCATAACAAAGTAAACTCAAAGCAGTATAAATTTTGATCGATTCTCACTCATGCCTCACAGGACAAGGGGGATCAATACCACTTAAACAACAATGAATTTTCTTATTAATAATGAAATCAATGAATTCAGAAAACACAGAAATAACTGGTCATGAAATGATGTTTTTGCACATCAGCAAATATCCCAACTGAGATTGCTAATTCCTCAAACACACAGATTTTAAGATTGCACACAATAACATTTCATTCAAAACACCAGAAATATCAGTTTTGAGAATTTCAAAGAAAACAAATCTTTTCCTCCAAATCACAGTTTTTCGGACCCTCTCTTAAACTTACTTACATAAATGGTCCCCAAGCCAATAGTTTGTTACGTCATAACTAAAACATTTAACTCTAACCTAGAGTTAAAGAAATCGTTTACTTGAAACTAAATAAACAACAGTCGTAGATTGGCTGACAGCTCATCCTTTAGTTGATCGGGACTCCATCATGGAAGAGGAGTTCGCTGATTTATCCTGCTTTGTCATGGAACTACACATGTTACGCCACTCTAGATGTGTTCCTGAGAAATTCAAGATGACTTGAAAATACGGGAGTCCAATATGTAAGATGCGTTGTTTCCAGACCTCCTTATCCATATTTACCTGTAACACCTTAGATTTATGCACCTCCAAATGGTCAGAGCAAATTGTGAGCATTGCCTCTATTCTAACCACCTTTGATAAATCATCTATAGTCAAGGACTTTGTTTCCCAAATGAACTATATTCTTTCTTTGAAGATCTTCGTCATGTCTACAATAGATTCAATTGTCTGAGCATATTCCTTCATGAGTTGGATGTCAATACACTTAAGATCTTTCTGCATTGTATCAATCAAATCTATCAACCCTTTAAGTAACCTTGTAGATTCCTCATGGCTTTGCTTGATGATTGAATTTCACCACTCTACATTTTTCCTCGACACATAAAGCACATTGTCATCCAAACTCTCCACGGGTTTCTTAGCTAAGAACTTCATTACGTCGAATTTTTGCACATCGTTCATTTGTGCAAGTACTGCCACCCATTTAGTCCTTTCCTTTTCCCAGGCAAAGCTTCTAGTTCTAACTCCTTACTTACGGTTACAACATCTTCATACACTTTTACCAGGATGACAATATAATCTGAACCCTGATGTATTATAAGGTCAAGCCATTTTGTTCCTCTGAACCTAATCTAACATCTTTTGGTTCACTGGAGATTTGGGACCAAAGGATAGTGTCATTTGTGACAGGGGTTGAGGACTTGGATGATGTATGGCATTAATATTTTCAGCCATTTGGGTGATGATCTGTTTTAACTCCTTTTTATCCTTTTCATCCTTCCAAGATCTTGAAATCATCCTCTTTGTGGAGGATTCCAAGTGCTTGACATCAACCGCCCGTGAAGCAACTCTCAAATCGATTTTCTCCATAGTGAAGTCATCTTCAATAGCTTTCTCTGAATCTCTGCCTGGGATAGGTTTAGCTATTTCAGCTATCCAATGACCTGTAGCCTTGTCTACCTCCACCATTGTCTGTGATTTGAGTTTCTTTGGCTTAGACACTTTTCTGAGGCACTTGCTCACCATATCTTCCATGGGAATAGTGATTGGGACAACACCGTGTTTCTTCCCAATGGAAGCTCCTAACCATCACGGAGTGCTCAAAGTTTCTTTAGACGGAGGAGGTGTCTGAGCACTCAGGGAATGAACAATAGTTAGGGTGTTCATTGGATTTGACTCTCCTTCTGGTTCTTTACCTATATCCACATCTTGTATTGGAGGGTTATTCAATTCTTGTTGATCCATTATCACTTCAACTTCCTCACTCAGATCTAGGTCTAAAACAATTTGTTTCAACGCTGGTTCTCTGCTCTTCTTTTTGCTTCTTGAATGAGTCACTCGGACTACTGAAGAACTCAGCACGGATCTTTTTGATCTTCTGGGTTGAATTTCTTCAACAACTGGCTTTGTATCACCTGCAACATCAACAATCTTGTTAGAGGTAGAAATAGGAAGTTGAGTTGCATCATGCGAACCAATTGTTAATTCATGGGAAGGCATGAGTGATCCTTTTCTAAATTTTTGGTCCCTTAACCATTTTTCAGTTCTCCTTATAACATTGAAGGTCTTGGCCTGAATGTTTTCATATTCCCTTGTGTCCCAATCAATCTCAGGAATCGGCTGCCCTTGAACCTTCTTATTAAATTCGGGATCTAAAACATCTTCCCCTATTTCTTCTTGTACCCCAGACACATTGATGGGAAGTCTCATGGTAATTACTTGTTGTAGAGTGAATCTCGACCATAATCTCTTCCTTACTTCGTACTCATCACTATAATTTTCCCAATAGTCTTCCAACTAGGGTTCATGACAGAAATGATCATCCACATTCAAATTCTCCACAACATATCCCCTGTTGTCAAATTTCCATCTAGCAACATAAGGCTGCAAATTCATCTTCTTAAATTCTAACTCCAAGTTCAAAGCATCAGACACGAACTTACAGCTGTAATAGCCAAGTTCAATTGGAAGAGCAACTCCAAATTCTCCCTTTGTTCCTAACTTTTTATCAATATGAGCCAATTGTCTACTCACTTCAATGAGTACATAGCTATCAAAGGCGTATCTGGGTAGCTTGAATGGTTCACCCTCAAAACCACCCACTCGGAGATAGGTAAACCTAGGAAATTGAATGAAAAAAATGCCATAAATGCTAATCAATTCCATGGCTTCAACTAATATCCTTTTATTAACATCACCCTGTAATTCAACAACAAGTCTTCCTGCAAAGACATCATTCCATCTAGTGATATGCTCTACATATCTTTGTTGTTGTAGTAAAGGGTAGTAATCATAGACTTTCATACCAGCCACCCATGGTTCACTATGCAGTCCGTGCCAATCTCTGGTATAGGCTAATATGTAGAATAAATAAGAAGACATGTAAAAGCTAGACGTACCCACAAAATTACTTAAACCCTCATGGAGCCTTTCTGCAATCCCTTGCACCCAGTCAAGATATTTTTCACATGATAGAAGCACCTGAATATAAAAATACATCCAGTCCTCCCAATAAAAGGAGTGTGAATTCCCATTCAGCCTGTTCAACAATATTACAATATCTCGCACTTCTGTAATGAAGTGCTCCCTGGTAAGGGGCTTTGGCAGTCATGACCCACCCTTTTGAACTTTCAAAAGCCAATTTATTGCAATAACACTTATGTATACACTTTTCTTCTTAGAGAAGAATGCGTATGAGGTCCTAATTGACTAGTCTTCATATGGCTCCTTATCAGGATTCCCATCACAGCCATTATTGTTTCTTTGTTATATCAACTAACAACTCGCCACTACTGGTTCTTATGCACCTATTTTTAGCATCGTATCTATTCATACATGCTATTACCAAATCTAGGCATGGGGAAGCAATTGGAAACGCGACAGCTTCAACTAGACCACTTCTTACTATCCTCTCCATCATTGAACAAATTTCAGGGTTTCTGGCCCTTTCTAAGAAATCCCCTAGGTTGGCTTGAGCTAAAGAAGTGTCATCTAATTCTAGAAGTAGGCTCACTAGGCATGATGTCCAACCAAGTTTCAAAAGTATCGGCCTCATAATGTCTACTTATACTTTTGCCAAACAATTCTAAAGCAGGATAGAACTCTATTCCAACAAACAAAAGATTTCTTCTATATTGACAAACCTTCTGAACTAAAGAAATACAGTATAGGGAAATTGTCTGAACTCACCTATTACCACAATGAATCTATGAAACCCTCTCAGGAAAGTGGAGCTAAAATTACCTTCGGCGTCTCCAGTCCATTCAATTATAATAGCTACAACCTTTACAATTTTGTTTATGAATTCACATGTCTTTTTGAACAAACGGGAAAAAATCGAGAAAAATCTACACACGCTTCATAATGATTCATTCAAATGTGTGAAGTAACAATGATATGATTGAAAACCTGACACTTTCTTAATTTCCCATCACCTCCGCACAAATAGTTAATGTCCTCATGCTTTCTTTCCAAATTTAGAATTTTAAACTATTAGATGTCGGTAATATTCCTTTTTGTCGTGATGCCTCCAGTGTTATTAAAATCTTTAGAGTCAACTTGGAGTGAACCTTTTGAACCATGAACCAATTCACAAGGAGTTCAATGGTTCAAGTTCATTTGGAGAGAAAAATAGAAAACTTTCAAACTTGCGGCTTGAAACAATATCGGGAATGAGCAATAACCACAACAAACAAATGAAAGGACTTTGAACTTTGAACCATTGAACCAAAATATAAATGTTTCAAAGTTCAAGTTCAATACTGACTTAATCACATTTACACTTGCTCATTAAATAACATTACACAGTTGGGACTCACGCGAAAGAAACATTTGAACCTCGAACCAAAAAGGTTCACGGGTTCAAAGTTCAAAACACATTACAACAATGTGCTTGCTTTTCAATAGGACAAAGCCACTAAGGACATTACCTAAAGCACACTTTGAACCTCGAATCTTTTAACTTTTTAAAGGTTCAATGACTTAGGTTCAAAGCAAAGAGATATAAAGACCGAAAAGGAAAGAAACACCAAAAGGCAATCCACAAGCTTGAAATTTTAATGGAAAATTGAGAGGACGCTAACACAATTACAACAGTTAAATCCTTTAACCGAGTAAGCTTTAATAGGCTTAGTGTTTTATAAATCCTCTAACTAGGTGATCCATTAGCTTGGATTTGAAATCCTCTATTGAGGTTACTCCTAATAGGGTATTGCCTTTAACAAGGTATTATAGTCAATCCCTTAACCGGGTGATCCTTAACCGGATTTGTTCCTTACAGGACATTTTTGTAAAGCTTCTAACAAGGCTTGGCTCCTAACAGGGCAAACTTCAGAAGAGTTCAGAATACTTGTGGGTATTCATCCCCACCATGGTTTTCCCATTTGGGTTTCCACGTCAAAAATCATTGTGTTAAGTGGTGAATGATTTTGTGGTTATGTTTTGATATGGTTAATCTGTTTAACTGGTAAAGCCACTTAGATGTGTTTAGATGACCCGAAGCGATCTGAAATGTGCCATTACTAATGTTAGTAAAGTGGTTTGATGTTTTGGTTAAATAATATATGAGTTTCAGATCTGTTACACTATTATATTGGTATTCTAGTAAACCAGTAAACTTGACAGTGTTGTTGTAGTTAATGGTAGAGTGTTTAAACCAGTTAGTTCAGTGATTGATTTATGAGTTGGGTTTGAGTTTGGTGAAAGTTTTAGTTTATTTTTTATCTACTAATTCACCCCCCCCCCCCCCCCCCGCTCTCTCAGTAGTTGACTGGATCATTATTGATTCATCATATCATCAATTGGTATCAGAGCATTTCAGGCCCTCTTGTGTTTAAACTTAACAATTTGAGGTGAAGATCTAGAAGAACATGATGAAGAAAGAAGGTCTGAAGTTCAATAGGGAAAACTACAGAATCTGGAGTGATAGGATGAAGATCTATATCAAGAGCTTAGGAAGTCAATATTGGGAACATGTTGTTACCAAATATAGCTTGCCTAGTGGGATTTTGTCATATGATCAAAAGGAGCAACAGGAGAATAATCAAGCATTGGAGGCCATTATCAGTTCTTTGTCTAATTCAGAGTATGTTGACGTTCATGGATTGGAGACTGCTTATGAAGTGTGGAAGAAACTTGAGGATATCTATAGCGGTGATGAGCATGTGAAGATTGCCAAAGAAGAGAGTTCGAGAGGTAAATTTGATGACATGCGGATGGCTGAAGGTGAGAATATTCAACAATATGGTCAAAGGATCAAGGAGATAGTCAGTGAGATCAAAAGTGTTGGTGGTACAGTGGAGGATACCATAGTGGTTAGCAAGGTGTTGAGATCCCTTCTATCAGTCTACATTATCTGAGTTATGTTGGCATTATGTGAACCGGCATGAAGACATAATGATATTGTATGTTGTCATTGATGTCAATATGGGACATAGTGTGAACTAGCACATGTGATAAGTGAAGAGAGAGGAACCGGCATATTTGTGAACCGGTTTATATGCCAAAGTGAAGCGGCATATTTGTTCAAGGTGAACCGACATGTAGTTACGGGAACCGGCATGAAGTTATGGGAACTGGCACATAGAAGCACTGTATGACTACCGATTGGTAGGCAGCTTCCACTTCGGGGTTTCCGGTTGGAGTACCTCAAGTCTGTGTGACTCAATCGGTGATCTTTGTCTGATGAGTTAGCAGTATGATGGAGGACAGATTGTATTGCCACGTAAGCTTTGTGTGCGTGAAGGATCTTGCATGAAGATGACTATTCCTATCTACCTCGGGAATGTGCGAAGTCTGTCAAATGGTGATAACGTGTGATGGGTTATCAGCCGCCATGAAAATGGTGGTTAATGGACGATAGAGAATGTCTTGAGATTGATTCAAGATTGTTGCATTTAATGCAGCATGATTCAACGGTCAGGATCGAACCGTTTGAATTGCTTAACCTAACAAGTTTAGGGTTTAGGGTTTTTGCTACTGACCTGTATGTCTCCTATAAGGTCGATGTTGGGTTTCTTTCTGAGGTTGTTGGCAAAAGTTGTGAGTGTGTATCCAAGGAAAGTGATACCTGATTCTTGCCAGACCAAAGGAGAGAAGAGATACCTACAAAGTGAATGTGTAGAAGGAAAAGAGGAGCCTAAATGGATCTGCGTTAGCATTAAGTGTTGTTAACAGATCATTGTAATACCTGTTGATCTCTAACCACTTCAACAGTTGTAAAATCCCCTAACAGGGTAGCCTTAACTGGCTTGATTCAAAATCCCTTAAATCAGGTGGTCTTAACCGGCTTGTTTCAAATCCCTTAACCGGGTAACTCGAGGCTAATGAGTTCTGAGAAGCTAGAGAAGATTAGGAGATCCTTTCAGCTATTGAGTTCTTGAAATCCTCTAACAAGGTGACCCTACCGAGTTTAACCCTTAACCGGGTGATCCTTAACAGGATCAGTTCTTACCAGAACCTATTGTAATGTCCTTAATCAGACAAGGCTCCTAACAGAGCGGACTTCTAAAGAGTTCAAAAAACAGCTTGTGGGTATTCATCCCCACTGTGGTTTTTCCCAGTTGGGTTTCCACGTGAAAATTATGTGTGTCATGTGAAATGCTTCTGTCTTGTGATGCTTTGTTTCATCTGTTAAGCACATGAAGGTTTTATGTTTTATGCCTGTCTATATAACATATTGAACTCATTGTTGTGAAGATCTGATGGTCAAGTTTACTGGTTTATGCATGAGAATATAATGATACTGGTAGTATTGAGTTAAGAGGAAAGCTTATTGAGTGACCGGTTCATGACTGATTGAGCTATACTGGATGTTACCGGTTGCACTCTGTTTTACCGGTATCCCTGTTTATCAGTCATTTGGGGTATTTGTTGTCAAACCGGTTTTTGACTGTATTTGTGTTTGTACTGATTCACCCCCCCCCCCTCTCAGTACCGGTTTGGTACTAGTGGTTCATCATTGAGTTATCAAGTTACAGCCATTCAGGAACTCAAGTCTATTGATAAAACAAAGGTAACTCTTCACTCCATCATTGGTAAACTGACTGCATTTGAATTAAATGGTTATGATGGAAGTGTTCAGAAATGGGAATCTGCATTTAGAGCTTCAGTTTCTAACCCACCGGTAAGGAAAATCAGAGAAGCCAGTCACAGTCATGAGTCCAAATCCAACAGAGAAGTTGATGATGAAGACAGTCTGATTGAGCTTGAAGTATTGTTGGCCAAGCGGTTACCTAGAGGTACCGATAAGTATAGAGGTAAATTACCTTTGAATTGTTTTGCATGTAACCGGATTGGACATATTGTCGATAACTATCCAAATGGAGATAATGAGCAGAAACGTGAGAAGTATAAGAAGTACAAAGGCAAAGGTAAAAGAGATTGCCTCATTGTAGTTGATAGAGGAATTACAGATGAGGAATCTAAGGAAGATGCAAATGAGGACATTGTCTTTGTTGTCATTGAAGAAGAGACCTGAGATCAGAAGGCATTAGTCTCTCGCATAGATAGTTCTGATGATTGGATTATAGACAGTGGTTGTTCACACCACATGACTGGTGACTGGAGTAAGTTTCTTACTTTGAAGGAATTTGATGGAGGTGTTATGAGATTTGGAAATGACTCACCCTAAATGGTAAAAGGAAAGGGAACCATCTCTCTTAATGGAAAGAGAAGTACGAATGATGTTTACTGGGTTGAACAATTGAAACACAATCTTTTGAGTGTTTCTCAACTCAATGATAAAGGTTATCCATTGGAATTCAAGAATGGAATGTGCAAAATCTATGGAAGAAAAGGTGAACTAATTGCAACCAGCAAGCAGACAAAAGGTAACTTGTTTCACCTAAATTCTAAAGTCAATAGTTGTTTAATTGCTAAAGTAGAAGATAGTTGGCTTTGGCATTGGAGATTCTATCATGTAAATTTTGATAACATTGTAAAAGTCGGTAAGTCCAAATCGGTAAGAGGTTTGGCTCAGTTGGACAAACCGGTGAATGCTCTGTGTAAGGAATGTTAGTTAGGGAAGTGACATCCTCAACTTTTAAGAGTAAATCTTTCTCAGCAGAATATTTGCTAGATTTGGTTCATACAAATCTCTGTGGACCAATAAGGACTATGAGTATTCAAGGTGATCGATATTTTATGATCTTCACTGATGATTGCTCAAGAATGATGTGGGTCACTTTCTTGAAGGATAAAACAGAAACCTTTAGCAAGTTCAAGGCATTTAGAGCCTTAGCTGAAAAGAAAGTTGAAATAAGATAAAGTGCTTAAGAACTGATCAAGGTGGTGAATTTACTTCAGAGGAATTCACTACATACTATGAAGACAATGGAATTCAGAGGCAACTTTCAGCACCTAGGACACCACAGCATAATGGTATTGCAGAGAGGAACAACCAGTCAGTTGTTGAAGCTTCTAGAACTATGCTAATACAAGAAGGTGTTGCTAAGACTTTCTGGAGAGAACCTGTCAACACAGTTGTCTACACTATGAACCGGATATTGGTTAAAAGAGGTAAGGATAAAACTCCTTATGAATACTGGTATGGTAAATCACCTAATGTCAGTTATTTTAAGATTTTTGGCAGCAGATGTTTTATCAAGAGAGGTGACTATGTTAGTAAGTTTGATGCTAAGAGTGATGAAGGCATATATCTTCATTACTCCACCAAGAGGAAATCCTACAAATGTTACAACAACTGGACAAAGAAGATCATTGAAAGTGCTAATGTCCGAGTGGATGAGTGTCCTGAAGATTTAGGAGAAACCAGTGAGGAGAATAAGGAAGATGAACCTTATATTTTGATTTTGGAACCAGAACCAGTGAAGCCAGAAGTTGGTGAAATGAGTACTGCAACACCAGTTCAACCGGACAGGTAGATTCTACAGAAGATGAAGATAGTGAGGAAGAAGAACTTGAAGACCATGATCTTGTTATTCAAAGGTATGTTAGACTCAATCATAATCCTGATTAGATTATTGGAGATAAAGATGTTGGTGTGTTAACCAGAAGAAGAATAAGAGAGAATTCTTGTATGATCTCCACTATTGAGCCTAGAACAGCAAAGGAAGCTTTTGGAGATGATCACTGGATCAAGGCTTTTAGAGATGATCACTGGATCAAGGCAGTTGGATTAGTTGTCAGATTTCAAAAGAACCCGAAGGAGACACACATGGTAGCAACTAAAAGGATATTCAGATATCTGAAAGGTATTATTGATTATGGACTATGGTATCCATAAGCAGGTAACTTTGATTTGAAGGTCTATACAGATGCAGACTAGGCAGGAAATGTTGATGATAGGAAGAGTACAACCGAAGGAGCTTTCTTTCTTGGAGAAAGGCTAGTTTCTTGGAGCAGCAAGAAGCAGAGTTGCATATCACAGTCCACTGTTGCAGCATACAAGAATTGCACTCAGGCAATCTGGATGAAACATATTCTGGAAGGTTTTAAGTTGAAAATCTCAGAACCGGTAAGGATTTTCTGTGATAACACCAGTGCAATAAATATTTCAAAGAACCCGGTGTTGCATGCTAGAACCAAGCATATAGAGATGAAAATATCATTTCTTGAGAGAGAAAGTGCAAAGTAAAGATGTGTTACTGGAGCATGTATCTACTAAGGAACATTTAGTAGATATCTTTACTAATCCTCTGCTTAAGGCTACTTTTGAGTATCTTAGAGGTTAGCTAGGGGTTGTGCCCCTACATGAAGTCAATTAAGTTGATGTGGAAGACATCAGTCCTTGAGCTTATTGAAGATCTTGAAGCAGGATTGGTGTAGAGTGGAGCTCCTCCACATGGGGAGCAGCTAGTTGCAGATCGGTGAAGCTTGGAGTGGTTTACCAGCTGATATTGGTATTCACTTTGGCATTGTTGTCAAAGGGGGAGAAGAATTGTATGATTGATAGGGAGAAGAACTATAGCCAGTTACCAGCTAAAGACATGGAGACTCGGTGGAAGGAGATTACATGGAAAAATGTAAACCAGGATTTCTATAACTGTGTATGTCCATTACTCTCAATCATCACAATCAAATGGTATTTATATTTGTATTGCCATCAATGCCAAAGGGGGAGGTTGTTGGCATTGGATGAATATTGCATTAATGAACTATAATGTTGTCATTGATGTCAATTGTAACTAGTAATGGAGTTGTATTACAATCGGTAGTGATGCAGTAATGCAACCGGTAGTTGAGCAGTGAAGGAAACTGATATTACTATTGAAGCAGAGAGATCAACTAGTAACCCTAACCTGTTGATATGTCGAACCCCAACCAATGGAGCTTGGTGAATCAGTTGTGTTGATCTATTATCGAATGATGATCGAAGACGATTATGCCATGTATGCATGATGCACATGATGAGGCACATGATAAATTTCAAAGTGGTTTTGGCGCATAGAGATAATAGTTTTATCTTGAGAATGAGGGAGTATGTTGCATGAATTGGAAACTGCGTGATGAGTTACAAGATCCAATGTGCGGTGATCCAGGAGCGGTCGAGCTTGTCTAGAACAATGTGTAGATGATTACTATGTAATCTAACGGTCATGTTTGAATCGATTTGTTTGTAGTCTCTATGAGATCTTAGGTTTTGTGATGTGTTACCGACCTATTTTTTTTTTATAAGGTCGATGAGTTGTTTTGTAATAGAGTTCGCAATTTCGGTTAAGTGTGTCAGTGTGATTGATTGTCAAACTAGAAGGAGTATCTGCAAAATGTGTGATGGCAGATAGGAGCATGAAAAGGATCTAATCAAGCAGTGTAGTGCTATTACCAAATCAACAAGACCTTGTTGTTCTCTAACTATTACAACAGTTAAATCCCTTAACCGAGTAAGCTTTAACAGGCTTGGTGTTTTGTAAATCCTCTAACCAGGAGATCCATTAGCTTGGATTTGAAATCCTCTATTGAGGTTACTCCTAACAGGGTATTGCCTTTAACAAGGTATTGTAGTCAATCCCTTAACCGGGTGGTCCTTAACCGGATCTGTTCCTTACAGGACATTTTTGTAAAGATTCTAACAAGGCTTGGTTCCTAACAGGGTGAACTTCAAAAGAGTTCAGAATACATGTGGGTATTCATCCCCACCGTGGTTTTTCCCATTTGGGTTTCCATGTCAAAAATCATTGTGTCAAGTGGTGAATGATTTTGTGGTTATGTTTTGATTTGGTTAATCTATTTAACTAGTAAAGCCACTTAGATGTGTTTAGATGATTGGAAGCGATCTGAAATGTGCTATTACTAATGTTAGTAAAGTGGTTTGATGTTTTGGTTAAATAGTATATGAGTTTCAGATCTGTTACACTGTTATATTGGTATTCCATAAATCGGTAAACTTGACAGTGTTGTTGCAGTTTATGGTACAGTGTTTAAACCGGTTAGTTCAGTGATTAATATATGAGTTGGGTTTGAGTTTGGTGAAAGTTTAGTTTGTTTTCTATCTACTGATTCACCCCCCCCCCCCCCCTCCCCTACTCTCAGTAGTTGACCGGGTCATTATTGATTCATCGTATCATCAAAAAATACTTGTTTAAATTTCATGGATGTGATTCTTGTGGGGGGGGATATGTTACATCCTATTTTATGACACTAGCAATACTTTTAAATTTTATGTTAATGTGTGGTAAATATGCATGTGAAACTATCTAGCAAAAATAAAATGCATGTGAAACTAAGTTTACATCAAATAGATGTTTTGAAATGAACATGTGTGAATTTAATGTCTTTCATTAATGTTGAATGATATATTATTATTGTTTTTATTTAAACAAATATGGTGTTGTTTATGTAATGGGATAACTATTGTTGTGGCTGCTATGTTGGATGCAAGATGATCCACCCTACCCTCTAAGAAAGAGAGGGAGAGTATCACTAGAGAAAAGGATATAGACACAATGAACAAGCAAGTGTTGTCATCTAAGTTTTGTTGAAATGTGGCGACTGATCAGCAAAGTACTGTACACTCAGCACGTATCCTTGTCGGGGTCCAGAAAAATGTTTTTGGGTTTTTTTTTTTAATGAAAATCGACATTGTAATAAAACCCTAAAAAGGCCGACTTTGTTTTTGCCCTAAAAACACATGTTATAAGCGGTTGGGATGCTTAAGGCATTGTAAGGTTGATGTATTGTTTTTGCTAGATAATAAGAAAGATTGGACGGTTGTGTATGGTAGATGTAACCCATTCTGGGTGAACCACGTTAAATCTCTATGTTATCTGTGTCCTGTTTTATTCCTTTATCTTTTGTATTTAAATCTGCATATAATTGTTAGTTCATATTTGCTTCAGATTTGCTTGAAACCCTAACAAGTTTCACACACACAAACGCACACACTGTCACGTAGGTTCATATCACCATTGATATGTAGTCATTTTAATTTTTTTATAATACCTTGTGTCACTTTGGGTGCAGCTAGATTGAACCTAAATTGACCCTAAGTTGTCTCGACCTAGTACTACACTTTGGTTGGATAAAACTTGAGTCTAGTTCATCGTTCTTGTTAATTCTCTATATATATTTAATTGACGTTTATACTATTTTGAATTCATCAATACATACATATATACATGTTAATACTCATATATGTGAACGTATATAAATAGAAAT
This sequence comes from Cryptomeria japonica, assembly GCF_030272615.1. Lineage (NCBI taxonomy): Eukaryota > Viridiplantae > Streptophyta > Pinopsida > Cupressales > Cupressaceae > Cryptomeria > Cryptomeria japonica. The sequence continues at coordinate 935,896,503 of NC_081407.1, read as the reverse complement.
AAATATTTATCTATGTACATGTGTATATATAGATATATGTACGTACACATATGAATATATATGTATGAATGAAGGTAAAGAAAGGATATATGTTTATGCCAATGTTAAATATATTTATATTATTGGGATTAAATTGTCATATGGCTTAGTTACCAAACTATTATAACTAAAAGTAATTCTTTATCTTAAAGAGACAATTCATAGAACTAAAGTAGTACCATTTTACCAATTTGCTTAGCTGATTTTATACGGCTTAATATTGCTTAGCATCGATATATATATGTATATGTATACACATACATATGTGTGTGTATAATTTGTTTAGTGACATCTTAATGCGATACAAAGCCATTAATTAGGCCGATACCAGCAACTATATTGACGAGCTAGTATATATTTTGATTGTTTTGTTGTAGTGGATAATAATCCACGATGGCTTTAAGCTATGAGGATAAATAAACCTCACTTTGGAGCTATCAGCCTGAGTAGTGGAGAAAATTTCTTGTCGAAATGTTTGCCTTGTCATTCTTAAAATTGATTTTGCATTTTAATGCTCGAGGAAGGATATTATCATCGTAGCTTTTTATGTGAAGGGTGAGTTAAAAATTGGCAATAGTTCTTCATCTAGAACTACTTTTTATTGCACATGATATAGGGTGAAATAACTAATCTTTTTCGCTCATGATGTGGAAAGGGACATCTTAATCTTATTCTCATTCACACATACTTATGTTCTTGGAAATCAAAAGAAGAGAAGCGTAGTGTTTTAATTCTCTGGTGAGTCGTATGGCTATCTCCATTCGAGTTGGATAATAGTGTTTAGTGCAAGAATCTTGTAGTATTTCAAGTCGTCATCTCATGCTTATGTTTTAGAGAGCACAAAAGGGATAGAGGTGAATATTTTTTCCAAGACAAATCTGGTCGAGTTGAGCACTATGTAGAAGTATTCATTTTCTTTGATGTGAGAATTTAGATAAGATATTGTGACTTCATTCTTTGGGTGAGAGAGAGAGTTTTCATTATTTGGGTGTGATAGGAGGAGGATTTGCAGGTTCTAAGTCTCTTATTGATGTTGCATTTCATTCTCCGGGCATGTGTTTCTCTTATTCGATATTATTCCTTGTTTTTCAATAGCAATTTGTTGAAAGATTCTTACTGCACTTAGTCACATGAAAAGAGAGTGAAATATATGCAGTATTGTTTTACATATAATCCATATATGCAATCTTGGTCCATAATCTCATAAACATTTGAGCATTTTCTTTATTTTGAAAATAGAATATAGTTTAAATATACTAAAAAAAAATATTAAGAGTAAAAATATTCTCATGCTTGAGGTAAATGTACATGCATGCATGAGTGTATGGACTCTTCTCTAAAAAATGATTTATTTTAAGTTAGTCATGTTTTTATCGTGAATAAGTTCTATTAAGAACAACATAAAATTTTGTTTTTTTATTACTCAATTATTTGCAAGAGGAGAAATTATTATCTTTTAAATGGTTGTGAGCATAGAATGAATTTACATGCAAGGTTGTACCTATATGTACAGTTATATGAATATATGGATGCTACGTCTAAGATATTATTAAATATATTATGCATGTTTAAGGCATTAGAAGTATGATTTGTGACCAATGAGGGAAACAAGTAAGTTGTACCTCATTCAAGTTATATTCAAAACAATGAACTGTTTTATTGCAAACCATTTCGGTTTCTTAAAGAATATGAACTTTGTAAGAGTCATTTGGGTCATTGAAGCTGAAATCATGTTAAAGACCAACTTGAAAACTCAGTCAACTTGAAAACTCAGTTAAACCAAGAACATGGGAGAAGTTGTTTTTGCTTAAACAGTAAGTCTTTTATCATCACTAGGTGCACTAATACTCACCAAGTCATCAGTATGTGAAGGGCGATAGTTCTTGCATTTTCCTTAACCAAATTACAAGTAATGTAATTTTGTGTTTATACTCTCTCAAAAATACTTGTTTATCATTTTGTCACGAGTTAGTGAAATGTAAGAACGCATTGACTAGAGGTTTCACATCAACTATTGAATAATGTGTAAGTCAACTAAGTTAAAAATGTAGGATTACTAGAGTAATCCAAGTCGAGTGGGGGTTTCAAATTATGTTCCAATTGCATAGTCCAGTCGGTATGGACATGCATTTGTATGGTCGATTGGAATTATGTCGGACACCACACCAGAACTTAGACAACATTCCTTGATTGTTCCCCTGTGAAGGGTGGGCCACTTCCAATTGGAAGGTGTGCAGGGAACCATCAGTTTGTGGTTGGAGAAAAAGCACTCGAGTGATACTTTCCCTCCTCTAGATAACTCACTAAGGCTTGAGATAAAAAATAGATTATATATCTAGACACTAATAGATTCTAAACTCTATCTTTATATTGTTTCCTCTAATTATTCAATTGAAAGTATGTTAATACTTGAAACAAAAGAACATGTTTATTTATTTGATGAGAAATTCATAACTATTTTAGTGTTTCTTATGCAATGTAATGAATCATATTGATGTATGTTGAAAAAGTTAATTTGAAAAAGAATAATTTTACCATATGGTTATTGTTAGAGTTATCTTGTATTAGATAATTGTTGGCAAATGCACACTCCAATGAGAAATTGTAGGTGATTGAAGGTTTTGTCATTGATGGCAACCTTGCAATCATATGACACCAGCAAGACAAGGATACCGGCACTGGCACCGACAGAGTCTACATCGGCATACAGAACACCGACATTGAAAGGAAGGATACCGACACCTTGGCCGACTTAAATTTTGTTTAAAATGTATTTTGTAATTAATTGTAAAATCATTATAAGCTGACATGGCGAGTTGTAATATGACTCATATATGTATGAGATCATTTTGTCATAGGAAGTGTGTGAAATAGGATGCGAAATAAGCAGACCTAATATGTGAAATATTGGTTAAGGGTTTATGTTGTAGCAGAGCTTAAATCGGTACTGAATCCGGCATAACAGATGCCGATCTAAAGTAGTACAAGACATTGGATTAGTATAATCCATTTTTGTAAGTCAATGTGACTTCTTTTGTAATTGAACAGTGAGGTCTAGGCACTTGGCCTTCCTGCATGTGCAGGCCCCTATTGTAAGAGTAATATTCCCTTATTGGCCAGTAAGCGAATATTGTGGGTCACAAATCCCACCAAGGTTTTTCCCACACCAGGTTTCCTCGTTAAAATACTATGTTATGGTGTGCTTCTCATGTTTTTGTTATTGTTCTTAGTTACTGCATTATTTCTGGTTTACCGGTACATAGTTTTAATATGCTTTTCATGTTTTAAGTCAAGTAAATTTATATACCAGTTAGATACTGATTCACCCCCCCCTCCCCTCTTAGTATCTTTGGGAATCCTAACAATTGGTATCAGAGCCTGGTCCTCTATTTTTAGAAGCCTAATAGCTTGAGGAAGATCTTGTCACTGGTAGAGATGGAAAACTTGAGAAAGCAATTGGAAATAGCTCTTACAGACTACGATGCAGAAAAAGTGAAGAATATCAAACTTGAGGATGATCTGAAAGCTGCTCAGGATATTATTCAAGCACTTCAAGAGAATTTTAATATTGCAAGGAATAAGAGGAGAGAACTTTGTGAAAAGATGCAAAATGAGGAAAATGAAAAGAAAACTCTTAATGATTTGGTAAACAAGCTAAGACAAGAAATCAATACAACAAAGAATGAGATGCAAGATATGACTATGAGATTTTGTAAACAAATTGAAGACAGAAAGAAGAATGAAGAAGACTTGGTTAGAAGACTAAATGATGCTGGAAATGAAAACACAAGAATCAGTCATGAAAATGATATGTTGAAGATAGATCTTATGCACACACATAATGACATAATTGAACTCATAAGATAGAAAGGAATCTTGGAGAATGAACTGACTACTACAAATCAACACAAGGAGAAATTCAAGAAAAGTTTAGAAGAACTTGGTGACATGCTGAAGAATCAGAAACCTAATGGTGATACAAATGGCCTTGGCTTTGAAGTTGGTGAAAGCTCTGGTACTACAAACAATCATGATCATAGCAAACCGGTAAGACAACCTACTGCTTACAAATTTAATGGCAAATACTTTAACTGCAACAAGTATGGTCATAGAGGAAATCAGTGTAGATCTATAAATTATCAGAATACTAATACACCCACCGGTCAATGTTCTAAATGCAACAAAGTTGGTCATAATTCAGAGAATTGCAAAATGAATGTAAGATGTTATATTTGTGGAAGATTTGGACACTTATCTAATCAATGCAGAACACATACCGGCAAAGGATATGGGAAAGCTATTCAGAAGAACAATGTGACTTGTTATGCCTGTAGCAAAATTGGACATATTGCAAAATTTTGTAGAAGGCATCACCGGCAAATAACAAAGGTCCTAGTTTGAAAGGTAAAGAAAAGGTTAAAGAAGTAAAGCAAGAATTCTCAAAACAATGGATTAGAAAGTCAGATCTGAATGTTGATGGGAATACTTCTCCACCGGCAGGAGACCCTTCATCTAACTGAAGAAAAATCCTTTGGGAGTTTAGCAACAAAATGAAAAACTTGCTATTATTCCCTCGGTTGATGGTGAGAAGTTGAAATTACTTCTATATCGGCAGATGACTTAAGTTGTGACTTAATCGGTAAGCATTAAATATGGTAGTTGGAGAAAATAACATTATAAAGCAAGTGTTTTGGCTCCTTTTTCATTCACCGAGCATTCAAATCTTCGAGAGCGCAAAAATTCCCGAGCGAAGGCATTCTAAGCGAAGAAGTGAAGCAATCCATCAAAGCATTCATCCCTAAGGCAGATTGAGGTATTTATAGCTATGGCATCTTCATCCACTCCTAAATTTATTGCAAACCCTACTGTTGTTGAGGTTATTAAGTGCCCTAGACCCATTTTCAAACTGGTTCCCGAAATTGCAAAGAAAGATGATAGCATAGGTGCATTTTCTCAAATTCCTAAGGGGGTAGTATATGTTGAAGACCTTAGGATGTATATACATTGTCATATTGAGGAACTAGGTGCTGATGAGATTAAGAATATGTATAAGTCTGTGATTTGTGATGAATCTGGAAATGTCAAGCTAGAACACAAAATAGTGGAAACCCTAGGTTTTACTGAAATTCTTAGTATCCCAGATTTCCCAAGGATATCATAAGGATTGTGTTAATCAGAGTACATGGTGAATTTTTCTGGTTGGACTCAATTCATAAAATCACAAAAGAAGCGGTAAAAGTTGTAGCAAGGTTACCTTCCACCGGTAACAAACCTGACAAAACAAAGAAGGTCTCAAATGACATAGTGACAAACCTAACTGGTGCAACATTTGATAAAAGGTCTTTAAGGGTAAACGATGTAAAAGACATTAATGTCAGATTTATCAGTATGATCTTAGGTTATCAGGCTACACATGCAAATAGGTTAAATTCAGTTTCTAGCCTATGTATCAAAAGTGCCTATGATATGGTCAATGATAATGCAAGAATAGATATATGTGAATGACTTAAAGATGAGCTGATGGACAATTTGGGAAAGATTAAAGGAGATGAGAAAGGCACATTCAAATTTGGAAACTTACTTGTTTGTTTGATGTTGTACATAACCAAACAAGTACCTGGTATTGGTGCTAGAGAGTTTGGCTTTAACATCTCAGTAGGAAAACAACTATTAGATTTACTAAGCAATATGGGAGAGAACAGGGAGAAAAACCTAAATGAGTATTTTCAAGCATTGAAGGCTCGAATGAAAACTAGAGTAAGATTGTCACAAGCTATTGTGGATAAGTATTAGAAAGAAATCTATTTTGCAATCAAGAAAGATGAAATCTGGATGGAGGTAGGTATCCCTAGAACTATTTGGGTAACTAAAATGGGCTATGAAACAGATGACAACATCATAGAAACTTATGCAAAAGCCCTCCTTAAAGCTCCAAAGGAACCGGAAGAGAAAGTGTTTGGTAGTGCTGAAACAATAGAAAGTACTATTCAATCTAGGAAAAGGGTTAAGAAAGTCAAGCAACTGTAAGAAAAGGAACCCGACAGGCAAAGGCAATCAAGGAAGATGTTTTGAGACAAACTGGTATAAGTGAAAGTGAGTTGGAAGCACCTCAACCAGAAACTCATCTTTCACCGGTGGTTGGAACTTCTTCTGAGAGTGATTTACCAGCAGTATTTAAAAGGGTTGAAAGGAAAAGAAAACCCTCATCGGTACCCTCTCCTAAACCAAAAAGAACCAGACAAAAACAACAGGCGGTAAGGCCTCCAACAAAGAAAATGACTCCTAAGAAGAAGAAGGTGAAACAGACTATTTCTCCTCTAGACAAACTTCTTAGCGAAATTACAGAGGATGGTAAGCTGAAGAACATAAACAAAATATACAATACACTATCAGCTGATGATAAGGAAAGCATAGAGAACATTGTAATTCTACACTTAGATATATACAAGAAATTTTTTGTGCAAATTGTTGATGAAATTCCAAATGATCTGTATAGGAGACTTGAAGCTAGAACATTAGCCATTGTTGAGCTGGATAAGAAAATTACGATTGAAAAATTACTTGCAGTGCATCCAGTTAACTCACCTAATGAAATAGATAAATTAATCAGTGAAGCAAATCAGATAGTATTCTCCACTGCTCATCGGCATGTAGCACTAATGGCTGGTAGAGTAAATGAAGTATCTGAGGAAACAGCAGATGCATGGGATATATTCTTTGTGGAAAAAGAAAAAGAGGAAGAATTACTTAGGCCAAAAACTATCAAAGTATATCAAAAGGATACAGATAAGGGGAAAGGTAAGGTAGGTGGACCACCAAGCCTAAAAATAACTAACAATGTGCCCCCTCTTGTTTTGGATACTCCAGCGATAGACACAACTGATAGACAACCGGCCACAAAGAGTATGGAAACTCTGGTAGAGGATACAAATCCTAATTCTGAAATTTTGTATATCGTAAATGTAGACACATAGGAAGTTAATGTTATGGTTGATAGAGAAACCACTGAGGATAAGGTGAAAAATGTGACTACTGAGTCGCCGGTTGCAGAGGTTGAGATGAACATAGAAAAACCTACACAGATAGAGCAACTGACAGAAGATACCACAGAGAAACCAGTAGATACAACAGAAAAACCATCTGAAGAACCAGCAAAAGAGAGTTCAGAGGTACAAACTGAGATTACATCTAAGAAATCGGCAGTTAAAAGCTCAGAGAAACCCTCTAAGACACATATAGAGAAACCAAAACAGGTACAGGTTGAAGCACAGGTTCAGACAGACACAGTGCCACCGGCCCAAACTGAAAAGCAAAAACCTTTGTTTGCGGAAATGCAAACACAGACTGACCTACCAGAGGTCGAATCAAGTAAAGTAATTACCACAATTGGTAGCATGGCTATTATAAAGACTGTTGGACAAACATTTGGTACATCTATGGCAGAATTCAGACCTACAAATGTAACAAAGGTCTTGTTAGATTCAATAAAGAAGATCACAGGATGCAATGCACAAGCCTATAAGGCTATTGATGATACAGTTCCAATTCTTAAATTGATTGCACCAAAGTGCACAATTGATAATAAGGATTCTTTAGGACAACTAGACACATTGTCTAAGTTCATCACCAGTAACTTATGGACTATTGATCAAATAAATGAGGATACATTTAAGGAAATGATGATAAAGGAAAAAGAGAAATTATTTGAGGATATTGTAAATAAGAACAAGGAGAAAATGGATACTCTATTGCTAGAACTTGGAGAAATAATTCTTGACTCCAAGAAACTGTACAGGGACACCTGTAAAATAAATATTTTGATAGAGGATCTTGACAAGGAGATCAGCAAAGCACAAGATAAGATAAACAATATTGCTGACAATCTGATAGTGCATCGAATTCATTTTTGGAGTTAGAGAAGAAGATTGCAGAGCAAGAAGAGAAAATCAAGAAGTTAGAAAATGACAAACAGGGAATAAAGGATAAAGCAAAGGACTTGAAATGCAGACTTAGTCCAAGACTAGAATACCTTATTTCTTTGAGAAAAGAAATATCTGAGGCTCTGGTTCCCAGATTGAAGACATCGGAAGAGAAAATGCACATACTCACCAGTACAGTGCAAAGAACTCAAGAGGCAATAAATGATAGCAAAACATTCAGTAACGGTATAAATTTAATTTTGACAGATATCTTTCAGATTGTAACCCACCAGTTACAAGAATCCAGGCAAGACTCCAATGACACCAAATGACAACCTTTGTCATTGATGTCAAAGGGGGAGTAGTGGGATGAGAAAAATGGTCAAAAGAAAGGACATCATCTACTCAGGGGGAGCATACATTTTTTGGCACACAGTTTTGGTAAGACAATTTTGGCAAACTATTTTTGGATATCATTTTGGACACTTTTGATTTTTCTCATGAGTGTTACCATCAATGCCAAAGGGGGAGATTGTTGGCAAATGCACACTCCAATGAGAAATTGTAGGTGATTGAAGGTTTTGTCATTGATGGCAACCTTGCAATCATATGACATCGGCAAGACAAAGATACCGACACTGACAGACTCTACACCGGCATACAGAACACCGGCAGTGAAAGGAAGGATACCGGCACCTTGGCCGACTTCAATTTTGTTTAAAAAGTATTTTGTAATTAATTGTAAAATCATTGTAAGCCGACATGGTGAGTTGTAATATGACTTATATATGTATGAGATTATTTTGTAATAGGAAGTGTGTGAAATAGGATGTGAAATAAGCAGACCTAATATGCGAAATATTGGTTAAGGGTTTATGTTGTAGCAGAGCTTAAACCGATACTCAATCTAGCATAACAGATGTTGATATGAAGCAGTACAAGACATTGGATTAGTATAATCCATTTTTGTAAGTCAGTGTGACTTCTTTTATAATTGAGCAGTGAGCTCTAGGCACCTGGCCTTCCTACATGTGCAAGCCCCTATTGTAAGAGTAATATTCCCTTATTGGCCAGTAAGCGAATATTATGGGTCACAAATCCCACCGAGGTTTTTCCCACACCAGGTTTCCTCGTTAAAATACTGTGTTATGGTGTGCTTCTCATGTTTTTGTTATTGTTCTTAGTTACTGCATTATTTCTGGTTTACTGGTACATAGTTTTAATATGCTTTTCATGTTTTAAGTCAAGTAAATTTATATACCGGTTAGATACTAATTCACCCCCCCACCCCTCTCAGTATCTTTGGGAATCCTAACAATAATTATTTATTTTAATTATTAGTCTATTATACTCTATGCTTAACCTAAACTTAGGCATTTAATAATATTGTAGGTATTTAATAATTATTCTAATTATTAAATACTCTTTATCCCTTTAGGGTTTCTTTAGGGTTGCACATCTTTAGGGTTTCTATTCTCCTATCATAAGGATTGCATTGTAACTTTTCTATTTCAATTCCCTTTCTGAAATGATAATCTTTTCTTTATAGCCTTTTTGTGTTTTGTCTCCAATCTTCTCTTATGACAGGTATTTTGCTTGCAGATGCTCTTGGGATCTTAGAAGTTGTACTTTCTCAACTTCTTCATGGTATCAGAGCTTTCATTTGCTGCTACTTGTTCCTGATTTCTTTTCAAAAGATTTTCTCTGGAGGCAAAGGTTTCAATTTTTTTTCAGAGTTTTAATTTGGATCTGGGGTATCTTTTTTTTTTTTGTTTCTGGGCATTTTGAGCTCAAACAAACCTCACCATTGATCTCATAACACCCAAAAACCCCCATTTTCATATAAAATTTGTCCAATTTGGACAACTTTAGCTCTGGGGAAAAAAATTATTTTGGCCCTTAACATGCATGTTTTTCGAGGCAAAAATAATCATTTATTTTGGGCAGTTTAACGACTTACCCAGGCCAGAACCATCACCGCTCATGGGGCCAGCCCTGTCGATAGCCGCAAGTAGCTAAGGAACTGCCAATAGCTCCTCCGCTAGCAGACCAAGAGCCGCCAGCAGCTCCCCCGCCCGCCAGCAGCCCCTCCGCCCACAGCCCGGGACCCGCTGCTGCTGCCTCGAAACCGTCGCCATCCGCCGCCACTGCCAGCTGCACCACGCCATCACCGCTCTCCCTTCCGGACCACCCACCTGAAGTCATCGTCGCCTCATCTCTGCTGCCGCCCAACCTCCACCGCCGCCCAGCCAGCGCACCACCTCCCTGCCACCAGCAGGGGGGCCCTTATTTGTTTTTCTTCTTGAAGGTTTTTGCCAGCATCTTGTTTTTTGCCATAACTTGGGCAAATGAAGTTGAATTTTTGAAAATGAATAGGCACCAAAAAAATCTTTTTAAGCTCTACTCAGATCTAGAGGTGAGATTTTCTGATTTTTTCATTTGGTACCTATTTTTTGCCGTCTAAGTCAACGCTCTTTTCTGCACTCTAGGAGCCATATCTTAGGCAAACGGACTCTGTTTTCGGAAAATGAATAGGCGTCGGAAAGGTCTTGGAGAGTTCTTCTCAAATTTTAAGTTTTTTTTAGAAATATCACCAAGTACACAAGATAGTTTCTATCTCATTTTCTTTGCTCTTGTCTTCTTTTCTGGCTATCAGATTGTATTGGGTTTTTGTTTTACATATTGTGGGGGTGTTATTTTTTACTATTTTCTATAATTTACTTCAGAAAATCAGAACACCTAAACTCAAAAAAAACAAAAAAAACCCTTCTGCATCTTTTATTTAGTTTGAAAGATCACTTAATTAAAAAAACTCAAGAGCAGGTCCAGGTTCAGGTACAGGTACACATGGTAGATTCTTCAGTTGAGCTTCTTACATCCCAGAACTATCACCTCTGGAAAGCTCATATGACGAGGCTTCTCAGATCAAGGGGGTTGTGGTCCTGTTTGGATGTGGATCAGCCGTTGTTGCAACGTCCTTTTGAGATTCTTCAGCACTAGAATAAGATGGATGAGGCTATGGGTGTCATCTCCTTATATGTTTCAGACAGCTTACTTTTTCACCTTGATGGTTTGCTCACTCCTCAAGTTATGTGGTCCAAATTTGAAACAATTTTTGGTAATATGAATGAGTTCAAAACATTACAGATTGAGGTTGATCTCTCTTCCTTGTTACCTGAATCTTTTCCTCACATTGAGGACTTTCTGAACAAGTTCAAAACCACCAGATTTATCCTTCACAGTTGTGGTAAAAATAAGACAAACCCAGAGTGTATCTACCTGATTCTCTCTAAGCTTCGAGGTCCCTATCATATATTTGCTTCCACCTTTTATTCTACTATGGATGCATTGGGTACACACTTCACCATGCCTACTTTTGATTTGTTTTGTGATCACTTGACTTATGAGAAGGCTCACCTATCTCAGTTGAACACTCTCATAGGATCAAAGCCGAAAGCATTGGTTGCTCAGACATCTAAAGAGAACAAGAAGCAGAAACTGAAGCCTAAGAAGGATTCAACTGGCAGTGAGTGTTCCTCCAAGCCACCACCTAAGTCTGATTACAAACCAAATTCCTATCCCAAACAGGAGCACTCTTCTAAGTCTGGTGAGTCTTCCTCCAAGACTAAGAAGAAGTTAGATGAACTTTGCAGTTTCTGTGGCAAAGAAGGTCATTCAGTTTCTCGTTGTTGGAAACGATTAGAGGCCTTGGAGGCAGCCATGCAACTGCATCATATTTCTCCTCATCATCCTCCATCTTCCTCTTCTACTGGGAAAGGACATGCTCTTTCTACACGAGCTATTCCTTCTGCATCCACTTGGATTATTGATTTCAGGGCTTCTCACCACATGACACACTCACTGCAACTTGTTACCTCACTTGCTCATGGTAATACTTTATAGATTGCAATTGGTGACTCAGCACAACTCTTAGTTTCAGGTTCAGGTTTTGTTCCGTTGATAGGTGGTTGTTTTCAAGATGTTCTTTTGCTTCCTGACATTTCTACGAACCTCCTCTCTATTTATCAGATTTGACATTCTGGCTCTGGTAAAACAGTTGAGTTCTCACCAATTGTATGCTTCAGCCACGTTCTATGCAGCCTGCTTTTTGGGCTGAGGTAGTTAATTGTGCCACCTATATTCAAAATCGGATGCCTCATAAAGCATTGCGCCAGTTGACTCTTGCGGAGGCTTGGTCCCATGTCAAGCCTGATGTTTCTTCATTCTGAGTTTTTGGTAGTGAGGCTTGGGCGTTTATTCCAGATGCTCAGAGGAAAGTCATGGAGAGGAAGAACCGACGACTCATTTTTTTGGCTATTGTGAGGATGTTAAGGCGTACAGGTTGTTTGATCCTGATTCCAGAAAGGTCTTGTTTAGGAAGGATGTCCAGTTTGATGAGCACCTTCCTCAAATGCATTCTCCATCAGCATCTTCTCCCTCACTGCCTCCTCCTCCCACTTCATCTTTTGAGGATTCCTTCTTCCTTGAGGATGATGCAGATGATGGTCCACCTTCACCACCACCACCACCACCTGCTGCTCAACATTTGCCCAAGTGGGCCTGGTTTACAGTTGATGTTGTTGGTTCTATGGCAGGTGATCCTACTGACACTCGTCATACTCGTGCACAGACATCTGGTTCTAGTCTTCTGAGTCATGCCATTTCAGATGATCCTCAAAAAATTTTAAAGGCAATAGGTCACCCAGAGTCGGATAGGGCCATGGATGAGGAGTATTCTTCTTTGATAAAGAATCATACTTGGGATCTTTGTTCTCTTCCGAAGGGAAGAAAGTTGTTTCGGTGCAAGTGGGTGTATCGTACCAAGTATGTTGTAGATGGTTCTATTAATAAGTATAAGGCTCATCTTGTTGCAAAGGGGTTTTCTCAGGTGGAGGGTATTGATAACTCTGAGACCTTTGCTCCTGTCGCCAAGATGAATTCTATTTGCTTTGTACTTTCTCTGGCAGCTTCATAGGGATGGACAATTTTTCAGATGGATGTGAAGAGTGTTTTCTTGCATGGAGACCTTCGTGAGGAGATTTATATGGAGAAACGTCAGGAATTTGTGCAGGATTCCTCTTTGGTTTGCAGACTTCGACGTTCATTATATGGTCTCAAATAGGCTCCTCGGACCTGGTATGAGAAGATGGACTCCTTCTTGCTTTCCACACTCTTTACACATTGTCATTCCGATCTTGCAGTCTACATTCAGTGTCAGGGGGATGATATAGTTATTCTTGTGCTCTATGTTGATGATCTTATCATTACCGGTAGCTCATCCTCCTTGATTCAGGATATTCAGCGAGCCTTGATGGAGCAGTTTGAGATGACAGATCTTGGCCTTTTGTACTATTTTTTGGGCCTATAGGTTATTCAGCCTTCCAATGGGATTTCCATACTTCAGCAGAAGTATGCTCTTGATATGCTTCAAAAATTTGACATGCTTACTTGCAAGCCTACTCCCACACCATTTCAATCAAGTGTTGTTTTGTCTACCACTTGTTCTACACCTTCTGTGGATTCTACCTTATATAGGCAGTTGGTTGGTAGTTTATTGTACTTGACCCATACCCACTCGGATCTTTCTTTTGTAGTTGGTCTTGTCTCTCGGTTCTCCCATGATCCTCATGAGAGCCATTGGCAAGTAGCCAAACGTATTTTGAGGTACATTCGGGGCACTACACAGTTTGGCATTCACTATACTTCATGATCCCCTCACATTGTTGGCTTCACTGACTCAGATTGGGCTGGTGATGCTCAAGATCAGAAGTCTACTTCTGGCTTTGTTTTTTGCCTTGGTTCTAGTCCTATCACATGGTCTTGCAAGAAGTAGTCTGTTATTGCATTATCATCTACAGAGGCTGACTACCGAGCAGTCGTATTAGCTAGTCAGGAGGTTTTATGGCTTCGATAGTTGCTGACTGAGTTTGGGTTTCCTCCTAATAGTCCCACTATTCTTTGGTGTGACAATCAGAGTGTCGTTCACCTTTCCCACAACCCAATGGAGCACCAGAGGTCTAAACACATTGAGCTTCACATGCACTTCATTAGACAGTTGATTTACGATGGCTTTCTCATCTTGGAGTACATTCCTACAGAGGAGAAGGTTGCTGACATCATCACTAAACCTTTTGTATCTTTGCGCTATCTTCAATTGCGTTCTATGCTTGGGGTGAAGGAAGTTGTCCTTGGGGGTCTCATTGAGGCCTTCCTTCCTTCATGTTCTTTTTTGCATGTTTTTCCCATCTCTTTTTGGAGTAGAGTTTTTTCCCATGTGGTTTTCTCTATTTCTCCGTTTCATAGAGATTTGGTTATGATTGGGTACCTCATCAGGCCTTGTTGTCGGGACCCAAATTTGCCTTCTTCTCGTAGTTGCATTTTGCTTTCTTGCATTTAGTGTTTTTAGCTACTCCTTAAGTTTATCTTAAGGGGGGGTGTTAGCGTTATCTTGTATTAGATAATAATTATTTATTTAATTATTAGTCTATTATACTCTACGCTTAAGCTAAACTTAGGCATTTAATAATATTGTAGGTATTTAATAATTATTCTAATTATTAAATACTCTTTATCCCTGTAGGGTTGCACATATTTAGGGTTTCCATTCTCTGGTCATAAGGATTGTATTGTAACTTTTCTTTTTCAATTCCCTCTCTGAAATGATAATATTTTCTTCAGAGCCTTTTTTGTGTTTTATCTCCAATCTTCTCTTGTGACAGGTATTTTGCTTGCAGATGCTCTTGGGATCTCATTTGTTGTAATTTCTCAACTTCTTCAGTTATTTACACTCATGTTTTTATTAAGAAAAAAATAGGTTTTGAGGGGACTCGAAACCCCATACAACAAATTTTGAAGGGGCCTAAAACCCTTAGATTTTTCATGGATCTGAAACTCTCAATGGAACGCTGCAGTAAGATACAATATAGACATTCCACAGCCCAGCCACAAACTAACAATATAGATTAAGTGTTAAAGAACTAGTGGCAAAAGAAGAAGGTCGAAGCCACCCCTAACATGAACATAGGGAACAAGGCTCCCTCAGCCATAACCATGGGTTTTATCCAAACTCTCACAACCTTGTCTTTGAGAGTGATCCCCACTATGAGCAGCTTGTAAATCAATATCTTCACCTCCATAGGAGATAACAGAAAGAAGACATTAGAAAGGCCATCATCAACTCCCTTGTAGCCAAAAGATAAGGCTTCATCAACACCCCAACAACACTTCTAGGCATATCCAGTAGCATCCAACTCCACCTCAATAGGAGAATGGTCAACTCAAGTGACATCCATCTCCCCCTCAATAGAAGATACAACCACTTCTATAGGAAAAACCAGAGTAATCCCAAGATGCAGAAATTGAAGCAGGGTGAACTCACAGTAATGTTTCCCACTTTAGCCCATGAATAAAATCCATAAAGTGGGAAAAGAAAATTTTGAGGAGGTTCGAACGAACTAGGGGTGTTCGAGTGAACCGCCCCCATGGGTTCGACCAAACCCACCATCGGATCTGGGTTCGATCGAACTCGAGATGGATTTTGGGGTTCGATTGAACCCAATAAAATATTTATTTTTATGGGGTTCGTTCAAACCCCCCATTCGATCAAACCATTTAATTTTTTTTTTTTTATCTCTATAAAAGCCAAAAATGACAGTTAAACTGACATTTTCAAATTTGGAATTTATCGTGGAGAGGGGGTTAGAGCGAACCCGGCGTCAGCATTATGTCACCGTGCCATATCAGCAGCAGCCAACACTTCTCATCTTTCAACTTTCGACCTACATTATTTTAGGTGCACAAAATAACCTTTTTTTTTTGTTTAATAATGTTTTTTTTATAATTATTAAATTTATTTAAAAATTAGTAAATAATTTGTTTGTTAATTTATTTTTTAAATTAAGTAATTGTATTTTTTTTGTTTCAACATTTTAGAAAAACGTTAACAAAAACTTACAAAACATATCTATACTAAAATTTTAAAACTTAGAAAAATGTTAGAAAACTTAATTTAATGTCAATTTATTTTTTTAATTAAATAACTATATATGTATTATTATTTTCAACTTTAAAAAAAAATGTTATGAAAAACTTAGAAAACTAAGGTAGTAAATTAAAACTTAGAAAAATGTTAAGAAAAACATTAGCAAAATTAAAAATTAGAAAAATGTTAGAAAACTAAATATAATAAATTCAAACGTTACAAAAATTAAATAATAAATTAAAACTTAGAAAAATATTATAAAACTTAGATAATAAATTTAAACAAATTAGACAAAATAAAACCTTTATGACCCCTTTTCACATCCTATTACACACACAACATGACCCCTTAGGACCCCTTAAGACCACATATGCCCCTAATGACACTATATGACTCATTAGGACTATAGAAGATCACATAGTGTCCTAAGGGGTCATATGTGGTCCTAAGGGGTCACGCATGTGTTCTAACACATGTGTGACCCCTTAGCACCACATATGACCCCTTATAACATCCTAGTGTATACAACATACCCCTTAGGGGTCACGCATGTGTTCTAACACATGTGTGACCCCTTAGCACCACATATGACCCCTTATAACATCCTAGTGTATACAACATACCCCTTAGGATCACATAGTGTCCTAAGTGGTCATATGTGGTCCTAAGGGGTCACACATGTGTTCTAACACATGTGTGACCCCTTACGACCACATATGACCCCTTATAACATCCTAGTCCGTACAACATACCCCTTAGGATCACATAGTGTCCTAAGGGGTCATATGTGGTCCTAAGGGGTCATGCATGTGTTCTAACACATGTGTGACCCCTAAGGACCATATAGGACCCCTTATAACATCCCATTGTGTATGACATACCCCTTAGGATCACATAGTGTCCTAAGGGGTCATATGTGGTCCTAAGGGCTCATGCATGTATTCTAACATGTGTGACCCCTTACGAGTACATATGACCCCTTATAACATCCTAGTGTGTACCACATACCCCTTAGTTCGTCATGAAGTGTCTTAAGGGGTCATATATGGTCCTAAGGGGTCAAGCATGTGATCTAACACATGTGTGACCCCTTACAACCATATATGACCCCTAATAACATCATAGTATGTACAACATACCCCTTAGTCCATCACAAAGTGTCCTAAGGGGTCATATGTGGTCTCAAGGGGTCACGTATGTGTTATAATACATGCATGACCCCTTGTGACCACATATGGCCTCTTATAACATCCTAGTGTGTACAACATACCCCTTAGTCCATCACAAAGTGTCCTAAGGGGTCATATGTAGTCCCAAGGGGTCACGCATGTGTTCTAACATATGTGTGATCCCTTACGACCATATATGACCCCTATAACATCCTAGTGTGTACAACATACCCCTTAGTCCATCACAAAGTGTCTTAAGGGGTCATATGTGGTCATAAGGGGTCACACATGTGTTCTAACACATGTGTGACCCCTTAGGACCACATATGACCCTTTATAACATCCTAGTGTGTACAACATACCCCTTAGGAACACATAGTGTCCTAAGGGGTCATATGTGGTCCTAAGTGGTTGCACATGTCTTCTAACACATGTGTGACCTCTTACGACCACATATGACCCCTTACAACATCTTAGTGTGTACGACATAGCCCTTATTCCATCACAAAGTGTCCTAAGGGGTCATATGTGGTCCTAAGGGGTCACACATGTGTTCTAACACATGTGTGACCCCTTACAATCACAAATGACCCCTTATATCATCTTAGTGTGTATGAAATACCCCTTAGTCCATCACAAAGTGTCCTAAGGGGTCATATGTGGCCCTATGTTCTAACACATGTGTGACCCCTTACGACTGCATATGCCCCTTATAACATCCTAGTGTATAAAACATATCCCTTAGTCCATCACAAAGTTTCTTAAGGGGTCATATGTGGTCCTAATGGGTCACACATGTGTTCTAAAATATGTGTGACCCCTTAGGACCACATATGACGCCTTATAACATCCTAGTGTGTACAACATACCCCTTAAGATCACATAGTGTCCTAAGGGGTCATATGTGGTCCTAAGGGGTCACACATGTGTTCTAACACATGTGTGACCCCTTACGACCACATATGACCCCTTATAACATCCTAGTGTGTACAACATACCCCTTAGTCCATCACAAAGTGTCCTAAGGGGTCATATGTGGTCCTAAGAGAACACATGTGTGACCCCTTTACAACCACATACGACCCCTTATAACATCCTAGTATGTACGAAATACCCCTTAGTCCATCATAAAGTGTCCTAAGGGGTCATATGTGGTCCTAAGGGGTCACGCATCTGTTCTAACACATGTGTGACCCCTTGTGACCACATATGACCCCTTATAACATCCTAGTGTGTACAACATACCCCTTAGTCCATCACAAAGTGTCCTAAGGGTCACACATGTGTTCTAACACATGTGTGACCCCTTATAACATCCTAGTGTGTACAACATACCCCTTGGTCCATCACAAAGTGTCCTAAGGGGTCATATGTGCTCCTACACCATCATGTTCACCCTTTCCATGACCACTCTTAAAAAAACTCCAAACATGTGGTATTTTGTCATTTCGATGATATCTACATAGTGCATAAAATGGCCTCAAATATTTGAATTGTGTTGCACATCCATCAGACCAAACAAAATGTTTAACTATTGTTATGCCTCTCTCTTTCAAATTTTCAAAAAACTTCTTAAAGCAATGTTGTACAAAAAGTGTGTCATGCTCCTTATCATCACTAATATAGAAGTGGTACTCTTTCTTAATGACACGATTTTCAAATGTAATATCAACACCATCCAAATCTATTTGTACATGTCAATAATACACATGCACCATAATAGTGATTTGCTTTGAAAAGTAATACTCTAATTGAATCTCTTTTTTATGTGCAAAAGAGTAATTTTCTGCGAAGTCCACTACGGATAGAATAGTTCCAGGTGAGAAAGTGTCTCTTAATGTTTGAAATTGTTGTGCTTGCCACTTGGAAAAAAATCCATGGAATGTGTATGGTTTTATCAACTTACAAAAAATTTCTATAAATGTTCCAATAGGTATCTCCGCTTCTACATAATCTAACCTTGTAGATCCCTTTCCAAATTATGTTTCAAATTTTTTGTACTTGTAACTCTTGCAATTTACCATCTTCGTCATGTCAATATCTTCATCTCTCAATGACAATTTAGCCAACTCCCCACATGTTCCACAAATTCCTTTTATGTAATTTATTTGACTGGTTGCATTATCATCTGATTTATCACATAAGATGGATGCTATGAATTGACTTGTTCATTTAGGAAGAGCTTTTTCATAACCATCACTATCTTCTCTAACCTTTCAAAACACCTGATAGTACAGATCAAATTCGATGTGATAACAACAACAAGAAGTTTCGAAGACATTGTTTACCTTCACATAATATGGCCTTAACCTTTCAAACATGGTTTGTCCAATCTTTATATGAGGGTTTGTTTTAGTAAACAACACATACAATTCATGTTTTGTTGTGTCTAACCAATGTTTTACATGGAGATCATAACGATCAGGACCAATCCTTTGCTTGATAACACCTCTACTGTTCGATGAAGGATGAGTATTATCATTCCAAAAACTTGTCACCAAGTTCCTAACAACATCTTCAATTCTATCAGAATGAGGAGCTCTACACATAATTGTCCAATTCCCTTCTAAGGTAGTATCATCCAAACTCCTTCTCATTTTCACATATTTTGATATTGTCCTTCTGCTAAAACCAAACTCAGATGATAGTGAAGAGATTTGTCTTTCTTGAGGCAATCTTTCATTTACTAAATATGTCAACATCACTCTTCTCGAAATGGTCTTATCTAGTGTTCAAGATTTTTTACCAATGTTCACCAAACCTTTCTTAAAATTATCAACAATAGATTTTTGTAGCTGAGAAGTTTTCCTCTTTTGACTTGTTGTATCTATACCCAACAATTTTAGTGGATCTATTAAGTCGTTATGAGTAAGTACAATTGATAACAATTAAGCTTTCTCTAGCGTAGTATCAAGATTATTGAAATGAGACACTATTTCTTTTGCACTTTTATTCATTGACCTCCTTTTAGTATATCTAGATTCTTCACTGAGACATTTCAACTCATTCACGTCCATTTCAAGTAAATGATCTAAATTTTTATAAGAAATATTTCTCTTCACCTGTTTAGCTAGATCCACAATATGTTCATCCATACCGGTAGGAGGTAAGGAGCCTGACCCCTCTCCTTTCACCTCCATTGGTTTAACTTGGGCAATCTCCTCCCTATGTTCTTCAACTATAATGTGTTCTTCAACAGGTTTGTTTGCCTCAACTCACGCTTGAGAACTTCCTTCTTCTTGAGCCTGTTCTGCACATAATTTAAGATGACAGAGAATATTTTTAATGCAATGAAATTCCAAGTATAATTTCAAAGCAAATTTCCAAGTCATAATAAGATCTAAATATTATGTCATAATAGGTGGACTATTATGTCATATTTAAGACCTATTATTGCATAATAGGTCATAATATCACATGTTATAGGTCCTAATATCTACATAATATAGGTCTTAAGGGGACTCTTGAGTATAATGTGAAATGTTTTTGCATACGTGGTCATATTAAGTCATATAATAGAACCTATTATAACATAATAGGTTCTATTATGTCATATTTAAGACCTATAATCACATAATAAGTCCTAATATCACATAATAGGTCTTATTATGACTTAATATGACCACGTATGCAAAAATATTTCACATTATACTTGACTCCCCTTAAGACCTATAATATGTGATATTAGGACCTATTATGTGATATTAGGACCTATTATGTGATTATAGGTCTTAAATACGACATAAGTTAGAACCTATTATGACATAATAGGTCCTATTATGACTTAATATGACCACGTATGCAAAAACATTTCACATTATACTTGAGTCCCCTTAAGACCTATATTATGTAGATATTAGGACCTATTACATGTGATATTAGGACCTAAATTATGTGATAATAGGTCTGTCGTGCCTGTGAAGTGTATACATGTTCCTGCAACACAAAACACTCAATAGATCATTACAAGCATGGTTAATGAATTTAAAGCAAAGAAAGATTATCCATAGCTAATCGATCTATCGCCTCCTAGTAAATGCGAGTATGAATTTTGCTCTTAGATCTGGTCATGCAAATTCCAATGACTTGACTACACCTAGAAGGAGGATTTAAATGATGAATGATGCATTTAAGCTAACAATGATAATGATTAAGCTAGAAAATAAGCTAGAATGATGCAATTAAGCTATGATAACAATGCTCAAATGATAAACTAAGATTGCATATGCCTATAGTAACAATGCCTAAAATGCAAATGAGATGGGATGATTATTGCTCCAAAATGGGGTCTATTTATAGGATTTCCAAGGCCAGGGGTGAGGTGGCAGGAATCAACAGTCAAGATTGAGTCTGAAGATATCAAGGGTGAAATTGGAGGAGGTTGAAGAAGAGGTTGGATTAAAGGGAACATTTGGAGGTTGGTAGGAGAAGAGGTTGGATGAAAGGGAACATTATCATCTCTATGGTGACAAGTGTCAAGAGGATTTGCTCATGAGAGGGAAAAGTGTCTAAGGAAAGGGGACATGGTGGTTAGGATGTGCAAGCTAAGATGGGGTTAGGCAAAACCCGGGGTTAGATGGAATGGGTTAGGTTTAGGAGTGGTTAGGTTAGGTGGTTAGAAGTTGAAAGAATTTGAATTTTAAGAATTCAAATAATAGGAAAAGGCTAATTAATTTCAACAACTCATGAATTTGATTTGTTTTAATTAATTAGGGGATTTTAGAAGAAGTAAATTTGATGGGGGGAATCAATTAATTTTAATTAATTAATCAAAGGGGATTATTGAAATGAACCTATTAAATAAATCCTTAGATTTATTAATAGGTAGATGAATGGGAGAATTTAATCAAATTGCTTAGTGAATTCAATTAAATTGGGAAGGAGGATTAATTAAATAATTCCTTATTCAATTAATTATCTTCAGACCATTTTTAGGTGTATACATTTTGCCCCTCTTTGAAGCGAGGTGTGATGACGCGTTGATTAAAAGAATAATTTCCTTTTGATGATGATATTGATTTGATAGGATGCCCCAAACCTTTATTGATAGATTGTGGTATGATGATGCCCCCTTGGGAGATCAATTGAGATACTTGATCTTGGAGTGTTTTGTGAAATTGATATCCCAATTAGAAAAGATTTGATTTTGCAACATTGATTGATGAAAGTGTGAGTTCTTTGATCACGATGATTGATAGGGTTTGATGAATCTTAATTGAAAAGATAAGATTGATTAGATTTGATAAGATCTAGATTTAGTCTGGTTTCAGGAAAGATACCTCCAGTATAAGACAAAGATGATCAAAAGCGTCCGGTTTCAGGAACGATATATCCTGTATAAGACTTGATCAGAAGCATCTGGTTTTAGGAAAGATGCATCTTGTATAAGACATGATAAAAAGATCAAATGTGATCGATTGATAGAATGGATAAGGTTGATTGGATAAAGAACTGACAATTTGTTGATATCAAGTTGTAGAAAGATTTAGATATGCTGATGTTGGTTCTGTTGAGAGGGATAGCATGAGATTTTTGCTGGGTCGACAATATCTGGAGGGATATGAGTCATCATTCTGATTGTGTATACACTTGTAATGATACCTTGATGATTCCTGCGATAGATTTGACCTTGGATAAGATGAGCTTTTGGGATCCCATGCAAGAATGAAATTCAAGCTAAATGCTAATGTGAATGTTAATGAAATGCAAAGCTATGATTGGACTAGTCACTGGATTATTGCTTTTTGTCATCATTGAGCTTTTGGAATATGGGAAGTGAGTGCAAACATTGATGGTATAATTAAACCATGATGACCTGAGCACTTCTTTCTGGGATTTTGATATTGCAAGTTAGCACAAGAATCAAGGTATAATTAAACCAAGATGACCTGAGTGTTGTTTGCGTAAAACATGCAGTATTAACCATTTCAATACGCAAATCAGAAATGTCTTCAATGATACTCCGATGATCATGTCCCAAGACAAATTTGCACATATTAATGATTAATTTTCAGATAACAGATAAGAAAAATATCATGTTTCTTCCTTGTTCCTCTAGTCAAAGACATCCTAGAGTCACTCAGAAATCATGATAGCGAAAATCAAGATAGAAAAGTTGAACAATCATGTTAAAATCATTATTCAAAAGATATCATCCATTGAAAAGTGTGTGAATGTGCTTATATTGACTTTGTGATAGTTTGATGGTTGATAATTTGATCTTGTGTTCACTGTTGGATGTGTTTCAGTTTTCGCTTGATAAGGGTTGTCTAACTGTTTGTTCTACCTATTTGATTAAGCTCAAAATGATCAAGAATTTTTCCCCAAGCCTAGAAACAAATTCATTATGATATACTCAATAATCCAAACCATGGCGAGAGATTAGTTGGGATGCCTGCGTATGTACAAATGCTTATGATGGATATGGATAGCGCTGATGGAAAATGAATGCAAGCAGGAAGATGCATGAACTAATAGATGGAAGAACTAGCCGACAAATAGCGCCTGTTTGCCAGGTTTTCACCATCTGTTTTTATTGCACTTTTTCTCATATTTCATTTTTTGGGGATTTTCTTTGCTTTTTCATTGTTTTTGATTTTTTTGCTTTTTCACTGTTTTTTATTTTTTGGATTTTTCACTGGTTTTTTTTTCTTTTTTTTCTTTTTTAGACATAAAACTTCTTTAGATGCATGCTATTGATGGGTTCTTCGAGCTGATCTTTGTCTTGTGTTGATAGTTGATATGCTCCTGATCCAAATACTGTTGTGATCAGAAATGGACCTAACCAGTTTGGTCCAAACTTTCATTTCTTTTCTCGATCTACCTGGTTGCGTGGATTTTCTTTTAGTACTAGTTCTCCCACTTGAAAGATTTGTGGTTTGACCCTGTGATTATAGCTCCGACACATTCTTTTCTGATATACTTTTAGATGATCAAAGCCATTTTGTTTCCGTTCATGGATCAGTTCTAACTCTTGCAGTCTAGATACTCGTTGTTCTTCATCTGGGATGAGACCTTTTAATGATACTCGTAGAGAAGATATCTCTACTTCTATTAGCAATATTGCTTTTGATCCATAAACAAGAGAGAAAGGTGTGGCACCTGTTGGTGTGCGGATACTGGTACGGTAGGCCCTTAGAGCAAGGTTTAATTGAATATGCCAATCTTTTCCAGCATCGTTCACTGTCTTTTTGAGGATTTTCAGAATAGTTTTGTTTGATGCTTTTGCTTGCCCATTCCCTTGTGGATAGTAGGGTATGGAGAATCTGTGTTGTATCTTGAATTTCTCACATAGCTCTTGTACATCTTGATTCTTGAATGGTCACCCATTATCAGTGATAATGGTCATTAGTATTCCATAGCGACAGATGATGTAATTCAAGATAAATGTAGCAATTTGTTTTCCTGTGATATTTATGAGAGGTACTGCCTCAATCCATTTTGTGAAATATTCTGTAGCTACAAGGATGAATTTGTGACCATTAGATGAAGAAGGATTTATCTTTCCTGCTAGATCAAGACCCCATTGACAGAAAGGCCAAGATGTTGCTAAAGCATGAAGTTCTTGTGCTAGTGCATGAATCAAATTCCCATGGATCTGACATTGTTTGCATGTTCTAGCTATCTGAAAAGAATCTCGTTCCATAGTCAGCCAATAATAGCCCAAGTGTATGAGTTTTTTCGAAAGGGTAAGACCACTTGAATGAGTGCCACAAATGTCATTATGGACTTCATGTAAGGCATTCTCATATTATTCTTGTTCAAGACATCTTAAAAGAGTACTGTTTAGACCTTGTTTAAATAGGGTATCCGCGATAAGAGTAAAATGGGAGGATTGGCGAATAAAGTTTCTCTTTTGGTTTTTCGATAAGTCGGGGGGTAGGGTGTTATCTTTCAGGTATGTGTAAGTTTGGCCATAGCAGGAGGAATCATGCCCCACAAGTTGACAGATAGTTTGGGAATCAAGACAATTATAAGCGATGTAAAACAACTCTTCTACCAAGAATTCATAATGTTGTTGATTTTCCTGTGTCTAAAGGAGAGAAGCAAGTGTAGCCATGGCGTCTGCTGCTTTGTTGTCATTTCTTGGAATCTATTGGAAAATTATTTCTACAAAGCATTTCTTGATATCATCAACCATCTTTTTATAAGGCATTAACTTTTCGTCCTTTGTTTGATAGTCATCATTAATTTGATTGATGACGAGCTGAGAGTCTCCAAAAACTTGAAGTTGTGTAATGTTCCATTCTATAGCCATTTTGATACATGTTACCAAAGCTTCATATTCTATTGTATTTTTGGTGCATGGAAAGCTTAATTTGTATGCTTTTGGGATTGTATGACCTTGTGGTGTGATGAATAGAATGCCTACTCCTGATCCATGTTGTGTATATGAACCATCAAAGTATAATTGCCATGTTTTTGTGGTGACTGTTAGGATATCAGCATCAGGAAATTCAATCTATAAAGGATGATCATCTTGAAGGGGTGCCTCTACTAGTTAGTCTGCAATGACTTGTCCTTTTATAACTTTTCTATCAACATACTCAATATCAAACTCACTCAGGATCATGATCCATTTTGCTAGTCTTCCTGTTAATGTTGCTTTGCTGAGTAAATATTTCAGAGGATCGATTTTAGCTATTAACTTGATGGAGTGAGATAGTAGATAGTGTCATAATTTTTGAGAAGCAAAAACTACTGCCAAGCATGCTTTTTCTGTTAGTGAATAGTTGATCTCATATCCTACTAGTGTTCTGTTGATGTAGTAGATGGCTCGTTCTTTTCCTTCATTAACCTGTTGTGCAAGCAAAACTCCTAATGATGCTTCGGTGGTTGATGCATAAATTAATAATGGCTTTCCTGTAATTGGTGACTTTAAGATAGGTGGTTGTATGAGATAAGCCTTGATCTTGTTGAATGCCTCCTCACATTGATGGTCCCACTTGAAATAAACTTTTTTATGCAATAGATGAGTAAATGGTTGACATTTATCTGCTAGTTGAGCAACAAATCTTTTGATTGACTGGAGTCTTGCTTGGAGTGATCTTAGTTGACTGATATTCTTGGGAGATGTCATTTCCATGATTGATTTAACCTTAGTTGGATCCACTTCGATACCTCTAGCTGAAACAATGTATCCCAATAGCTTTCCTAAAATAACACCAAAGGCACATTTCTTAGGATTTAGCCTTAGCTTGTATTGTTATAACCTGTCAAAGATATTTTCCAGTATCTCTATATGTTCTTCTCTGTTATATGATTTAGCCAATATGTCATCTACATAGTCTTTCGTGAATGTATGCATCATGTCATGAAATATAGTTATCATAGCTCTCTGACATGTAGCACCTGCATTCTTTAATCCCAAAGGCATGACGTTCCAGTAGAAAGCACCCCATGGACATGTGAAATCTGTCTTTTCTTGATCTTTGGGTGCTATTTTGATCTGATTGTATCCGAAGAAACCATCCATTAAAGAAAACATGGAGTGTCCAGCAGTTAAATCTACAATGATGTCGATGTTAGGCAAAGGAAAGTCATCCTTTGGACATGTGTTATTAAGATCTCTAAAGTCTGTGCATATTCTGATACTTTTATCTGGTTTTGAAACATGAATGATGTTGGATACCCATTGAGGATATGCTACAGGTCTTATGAATCCGACATCCAGTAATTTCTTTAGTTCGGCTTTGACTAGGAGAGCGATATGCAGATGAATTTTCCTTAAATTCAGTTTGACTGGTTTGGCTCCTCGACTAACATTTAAGTGATGTATAATAAGCTTTGGATCTAACCCTGGCATGTCTGCATATGACCAGGCAAAATTGATTTGTTATCGTTTGAAGAATTCTATATATTGTTGCATTTCTTCTTCTGATAGAGAAGTTGTTGGATGAAGAACCTTTGGTTACTCTGTTGTGCCAATGTTAACTGCCTCTGTTGGTTCGATCAAAATGGATGACCTTTCTTGATAGTGCTCAGGTAAAGTGTCAAATCTCCCATCTTCCAGTGCCTCAATGAGGTTTTCACCGTTAGATGCATCTTTTCTTTTTACTTTTTCTCGATCTAATGTTGCCAAGAAATGGTTTTCAACATTAGACCTGATATTGTTTTCTTTATTTTCACTTTTGCGACTAGGAGATTTAGCACCCACTTGACTGGAGGATGCGTTGTTGACATTCCTGGTAAGAGTTGTTATGGTTTCTATTGCATTAAGATATACAGATATGGCATGGTCATCTAAAAAGGTATCAAAGGTGATATGTCCTTCATTTTCCCAATCAATAAGCTCAGGGTGTATTAGAGGTAGGGGATCTTCAGGTTGGGATGTTTCAAGGGTCATGATGGATGTATCAAAGTTTTCAATATGTATGTCGATGTTTAGAATGGTACTCTCATCAGAATGACCTCATGCAAGAAACTCTTAATCGTCCTCGGTTAAGTCCAAGTCATCCAAATTTGATTCTAATTCAAGTGAACTAGTTCCTGACGTTTGTCTTGCATACGTGTGAACTAAATCAACTTCTACATCTCCTTCAAAGCAATTTTCTTCAGTTGATTCTTCAGAGTGATAGGAATCCCATTCCCATTCATTAGAATCTGTATCACTTGCAGCTTGCAGTCTACAGATTTGGTCATATAGCATTTCTTCTGCTTTTCTGGCTATATTTTTTCTTCTTTCATATTCAACTTCTTCAGGACTGAGATTAAGTTCTGTCAACTTTGCTATTAGTTCTCCCGGATTAGTATTAGCTTCTTTCTTGTTTTGATTTAGTTTTAATGCTGCTTGAGATGTGCTTTTAGTTTGTTTCTCTTGTTGATTTGAAGCTTGTTTCTTTTCCCATTTCGTGTTTGTTGGTGTTTGTTGCTTAGCTGATGTTTCTTCTCTTTCAATTGCCAGTTGTTCTTGTCTATTTTCATATTCCTCTTGTTGTTGATTAAAAGATGTGTCTTCTGTTAGAGTAACTTGTCCATACCCTAATCCTATTTTGTCTATAGTCATATGAGTATGAGGCTGAATAGGTTCTGAGATACCTTCTTTTCTTTTTCCTATAGGACCTGTTCCAGTGTATCCCATTCTTCTGAGAATGTTAAATCCTTTTCCATACTTTTCTGTAGGTATTCTGACATTATTGATCTTTTGTTGACATTCTTCATCCTTATATAGCCACTGTAGCACATATTTGTCTTATGTTTTCTCTGATAAGGTTCCATCACTAACAAATGCTCCATCAAATATCAGAAGATGTTTTACAATTGGTTGTTGTTTAGAGTTTGATGGTTTTCTAAAGGATTTAGGAGAAAGTGGTAATTGTGATATTGAATATTCTTCGTTCCCTCGATCTCTTAGCTGCATTTGTTTTTCCATACTTGATAAAATAGAGGCAAATGATTGTTCCTTGGATTGTGTGTTCGAAGATGATGCCTCCCTGTTATGAGGAACAATGACTTCTTGGGCCATTTTTAGATTGCTGCAGTATTGAAATGGATTTGAATCTACAAATATTGTGATTTCCTGCCCATTGTAGGGAAATTTTACGCACTGATGATATGTTGATGGGACAGCTTGCAAGTCATGTATCCAGGGTCTTCCCAAGAGTACATTATATGATAAGTCCAAGTCTAGAACTTGGCATGTTGTGTCTTTCTACAAAGGTCCCACTCTGATGGGTAGTATCACAATTCCCTTGGAGGAACGTTCTTCTTCATCATAGGCTTTTATGGTGATCCTTTTCCTGATATCAACTGCATCTTCTGAATATCCTAAGGCATGAACAAGACTCAATGAACAGATATTTAGGCCAGCTCCATCGTCTATTAGAACATGTTTAACGCGCATTTTGTGAATGAGGACTTCAATATGCAAAGGAGCATTGTGAGGATGTTGCAAGGACATGTCATCTTCTTCAGTGAATGATAAGCAGTGAGGGGTTGTGAGGTGTCCCACCATGGTTTGGAATTGATCGATATCAAGATCTTTGGAAATTGTTGTATCTACTAATGTTGGTTCAAGAATTTCTTTGTGTGCAGGTGAAAGCTTTAGCAGTTCTAAGATGGATATTTGTGCGGGTGTTTTTTACAATTGCTCCACTAGACTGTATTGTTTGGTAGTGGATGATGTGTTTGTCATAGGACCCGACAAAACAACTTTGGCTTTGCTTCTTGTGATAGAATGAGCATGTTTTTTGTTTTGTTTTTCTTTAAATACAATCACATTTACCACATTATCATATGTATGAGCGTAGTTTACCTTCGCTTTACCCTTACCATTATTTGTTGTTGATGATTCAGCTTTCTCATAGTTTGGAAGCAAAGTTTTAAAAGTTGTATTAGATTCGTTTGTTGTATGTCCATCCACAGTTATTACTCCATTATCAATCATATCTTGTATGGTATGTTTCAACTTTTGACAATTATCTGTGTGATGTCCCTTGTTTCGATGAAAATCGCAATAATGGTTATCATTCCACCAAGGTAGTTTGATTTGAGGTTTGTAGTTCCTTTCTTCTGATAAAGTGATCAATTTGTTTGCGAGAAGTGTCTTTAGTGCTGACCCAAGGGGTTCACCAATGTTTGTAAATTGTCTTCGAAAGAAAGTTTTAATAGTTGCTTTTTGGTGATGGTTGTTTTGTTGAGCCGCTGCTGAGTGAGTGGATAAAGTAAAAGTCGATTGTTTTGGTTTCACATTGTTGTTATCCACTATTCCATCATTGACGACATTTTGATTTCTATTCCAAAACTTTAGTTTATCATTGTGGTTGTTGTTATTGGTGTTATTAGGAGGATGGACTCTGTCTTTGTATATTTTCAACTCACCTTTCTTTATCATGGCTTCCTCCATTCTGATTCCATTATCGATCATTTTTCTGAAACTTTGATTTCCTTGCATTTTTAAGTAATAACTCATTTGATTATTTAAGTTGTCGATGAATATGCCCATTTTTTCATACTCTGGCACTGTATGAGGATACCACGAAGCTAACCGTCTCCATCGTTGTAAAAATGTCATGAAAGGTTCTCCACTCTTTTGTTTGGCGTTACATAGGTCTAGCATTGTTACTTCATGTTGTATATTGTAAGAGTATTGTGAAATAAACTTATCCACCAACTCTGAAAATGATCTGATTCCAGGTGGAAGTTTGGAGAACCATTCCATTGCTAGTCCAGTTAAGCTTTTCGGAAATAATCTTATTAAGTAGGTATCCTCATGCACAAATTCCATACTCATTGTGCAAAATTCTCGTATATGATCTTGGGGGTCAGTGCTTCCATCATATTTTTCGTATCTAGGAGTTTCAAAACCTATAGGAAATGGTATCATGTTTAGATTTTTGTCAAATGGATAAGGATAGATTTCTTGAAGTGAGTATCTTCTAACATTTCCTCTCTGCATATCTTGAATTTGTGTTTGCAGTGTTTGTAGTTGTTGTGTGAGAGTTGTGATAGGATTATCAACATGATTTGTTCTTGCATGACCATGATTTTGTATTCTAGGAGGATCTGGATCTCTTCTAGTGTCATCTCTAGTCCTTCTTGTATCTTCATTGAATTGAATGTTATTCAGAATTTCCACTTCATCTCTTTTAGGTATGTAAGTTTCTTCATTGGTTATGATGTTATTAGGAATTGATGTGTCATTCATGTGAAGACCAAAAATATCTTCGTATTGTTCGTTATTAGGGGGAGGGTCACTTTTCTTTTGTGTCAATTTGTTCATATCAAAATATTGGGGGAGTGTAGCACCAGATTTGGCTAACATTAGGAAATATTTTTCTTTTTCTCCCTCCAATAATTTCTGCATAAATTTGTCAAATTGAGGATCTTTCTTGATGTTTCTGATATTTTGTTATGTTATTTCTCCTTCAACTTGTATTTCCTCTTCATGTTTCATGGTTATATGCTCTTCAGTTGTTTCCAATGTTTTGATTTCCATCTCTGCGATCCTTCGTCTCTGAGCTTTGGTTAGAACGGGCATACACGTGTGTTATTTTGCTAGGATTCGATTGTCCAAAAGTTTGTTTTGATAAGTGATCAACTGTCAAGGTAAATGTGATAGCGCGATATGACACGAAAAGATGGTTCAAGTGTTTAAAGTTTTGCAAGTTTTTCGATCTTCGATTTTGGAGTGCAATGGTGATGATTTGATAAAAACTAAGTCCAGTAGGAACAATATATCCTATGATGTGGGACAAGATTATCCTAACCAAATGTTTCAGTTTTGTGATAGAGGATGATAGATCTTGATGAGAAATTATGTTTGAGTGATCAATTTATCAAAGAGTGTGATAATGCACTTTGAGATGTTTAGATCTTGAACTTGTTGAGGGTGAGCACTTGAAAATCTTGAGGTGTTTATGTTCTAAAGTCTGATTTTGACAGATGATAACTTGACCAAGCCAACGAAGGAAACAATCCAAGCACAAAGCGACAGATAACAAATGTTTATGATTACTGCAAACTGATTAAGCAAAATGACAGACCTGAAAAAGTCATGCAAAGTGGCAGCTCTAGACTGATAAAAACAGAGAATCGTATGATAGATTATAGCCCCAAATGACAAGAGATATACGACCAAACGACAAATCAGAAATTTCATGTAAAAAGCTTAGTTTCGTACGACATTTCTTTCTGAACCATACGACAAAAGATTAACCTCATATGACAAATCACCGGACAGTACGACAGAGGACCTGACTTGTATGACAGATAACAGAGTAGAGATAAAAAAATGTTTGTTTTGCCGAATTTGGATTAGTGAATTTTGATGTTTTGCTTATGTTTTTAGTTTTAGATGTCTGATTTTTTCATTTAGAGATGAATACACAACAAACACATGATGTGATAAGTGACTCCAAGCATACTAAACCCTAAGGAAGTTGGCTAAGGAGAGAAAACCTTTGCTTGCAAACTTAGGCACACACCCAATAGCTAATCAGAATATGACCACTGAGTCTCACGCAATGGATTCTCAACACCGTATTATCTGACTCCAAATGCTAATGGGGGCACGATATGACAAGTATCTTGGGAGAGTTACTATCTCTCTTGCACAAAGATTATCACCCTTTCAGAGCTGAATCAGGTAGCTGCTAATTTAATCGGAACTAGTAAGGGATTCGTTCGGTGCGTCGGGGTATAATACTCAATTAAGAGGTCTCCCAACCTTGCAAGTCGAGGTTTTCTATACCCGAAGGTACGGAGGAGAGCTATTCCCGAGCACTGCCGTTGACTTGATTTTCATCAAATCACATTTATTTTACAGTGGGTTGGATTACTTGGCGTTAGTCGTTCCCACTTAGGTTGTTCCCCTCACACTGGCCGTAATGGCTTTAAGAGTTATTAACTCCTTGGGAGAGCAAGCCTGCTAAAGAAATGCACTAATGAAAGTAAAAGATGAGTCTAGATTTTTGATCACCTAAGAAATGTAAGAGCATACTCGCCTATCATCAAAGACACAAAATATATGATTGTTCATTCCTTTAGCAAAAGATAAGTGTGCCTAAAAATACTTTAAGGAATACACAAAGTTTTGTTGAATTATTTTAGGCAACCTGCAAAATAGATCCATTAGTAGTCATTGATGTGTCTTGAATTTGTCTTTGACTAGCGTATCTTCGACAATCGTCCTACAGAAACTAGTTAGGCTGCCAAAAATCTCATAAACAAAATAAAGTTAGCATTAGTCATAATCAAACTGAAGCATGAAACCTGAAATGCAATTTTCTCTAAGAACACAGAAGCAAAATTTTGTATGACAAACTTTACCTGATCGTATGAGCACCTTTCTAAGACCGTACGAGTCAGGATGGGAGCTCGTACGACATTGCAATTTTCCTAAAGGCTCGTACAATACAGGATCTCTTATCATTCCAGCTCGCAAAGAATGTCGTATTAGGCTAGAAATGAGTTCGTACGACATTCTGATTCAAACCCGACAGAGATGAATGTTGATGAAGCTTGAGAGGCCAAAAATGATAACTCCGGCCCCACGGTGGGCTCCAAAATGTCGTGCCTGTGAACTATATACCTGTTCTTGCAACACAAAACACTCAATAGATCGTTACAAGCATGGTTAATAAATTTAAAGCAAAGAAAGATAAACCATAGCTAATCTCGATCTATCGCCTCCTAGTAAATGCGAGTATGAATTTTGCTCTCAAATCTGGTCATGCAAATTCCAGTGACTTGACTACACCTAGATGGAGGATTTAAATGATAAATGATGCATTTAAGCTAACAATGATAATGATTAAGCTACATGATTCCATGATTATGCTAGAAAATAAGCTAGAATGATGCAATTAAGCTATGATAACAATGCTCAAATGATAAACTAAGATTGCATATGCCTATAGTAACAATGCCTAAAATGCAAATGAGATGGGATGATTATTGCTCCAAAATGGGGTCTATTTATAGGATTTCCAAGGCCAGGGGTGAGGTGGCAGGAATCAATGGTCAAGATTGAGTCTGAAGATATCAAGGGTGAAATTGGAGGAAGTTGAAGAAGAGGTTGGATTAAAGGGAACATTTGGAGGTTGGTAGTAGAAGAGGTTGGATGAAAGGGAACATTGTCATCTCTATGGTGACAAGTGTCAAGAGGCTTTGCTCGTGAGAGGGCAAAGTGTCTAAGGAAAGGGGACATGGTGGTTAGGATGTGCAAGCTAAGATGGGGTTAGGCAAAACCCAGGGTTAGATGGAATGGGTTAGGTTTAGGAGTGGTTAGGTTAGGTGGTTAGAAGTTAGGAGAATTTGAATTTTAAAAATTCAAATAATAGGAAAAGGCTAATTAATTTCAACAACTCGTGAATTTGATTTGTTTTAATTAATTAGGGGAATTTAGAAGAAGTGAATTTGATGGGGGGAATTAATTAATTTGAATTAATTAATCAAAGGGGATTATTGAAATGAACCTATTAAATAAATCCTTAGATTTATTAATAGGTAGATGAATGGGAGAATTTAATCAAATTGCTTAGTGAATTCAATTAAATTGGGAAGGAGGATTAATTAAATAATTGCTTATTCAATTAATTTTCTTGAGACCATTTTTAGGTGTATACAAGTTCATTAATATCACATACATAATAGGCCCTAATATCACATAATATAGGTCTTAAGGGGACTCAAGTATATAATGTGAAATGTTTTTGCATACGTGGTCATATTAAGTCATAATAAGACCTATTATGTCATAATAGGTTCTATTATGTCATATTTAGGACAAGTATTATCGCATATAATAGGTACTAATTGTTGTAAATTCATAGGAATTGATTATGTGTTGCATTGATGTTTGTCATTGATGTCAACACTAGCTTGTTTGGTTGTCTACCGGGTTTCGATAGAGTGGTTGGATTGTGATGAACATACCGGGGATATGTTTAGATTGGTGGAATTGGTTTGGTTCGATTATTCATGTTATTCAGATGCGTGTCACATTTAGTTGGTTCAAGATTTGGTGATCCAGAAGCTATCATATGTTCTAGTAAGCCTTTTGGTTATCGTTAAGGGTTCTACCGACAGAGCTTTATTGAAGATGTTTTGATGGATTCGATAAGTGGTGTTGGTATGACTTCTAGAAGGTTTTCAAGATGTTGAAGGTTATCTTGTTTGTGTTCAAGTTGATCAGTGGTGTTGCATTTGGTTTATGGAGACCTATTTTTGGTCCGGACTTAATGCTATTCTGTTAGTTTATGGACCGATTTATGTAACGTGTTGGTGGATGCTCCCGATGCGTTACCGATTGGATTTATTGTTTGGTTAATGTTGTTTCGGTCTTAGGCTGACTTGGATTATCATTGGTTTGCAGGTTTATGTAATGGATTTATTGTGTTATCTTTTAGGTGGCCGACCTAATTGTTTAGGTCCCAGGTTGGTATAAATATGATGTAAGATATCTTTGTAGATCATCGATCGTGAGTTATGGGATTATCTATGTGCGAATAAAGTTGTAATCATATGTAGAGGTTTTGGTCGATCATAGGTGATCAAATTGGGTTTGTGTAAGAGGTTTAAGATCTCTGGCATTGAGCTTAACCAAAATTGTACTCAGGCATAGGAGATGTTATACTTGCAGTTCAATCTTCATTCTGGATTGTAGTCCACAGTTTTATGTAGTCAGTGAGACTCCTTTTGTGATGAGCAGTGAGCTCTAGGCTGTTGGCCTTCCTGCATGTGTAGGCCCCTTATTGTAATATTTATTCATCTGATCAATGGATAGATATTGTGGGTCTCCAATCCCACCGTAGTTTTTCCTCATTGAGGTTTTCAATGTATAAATCTGTGGTGTTATGGTGTTCATCTTTGTGGTTGCATTATTACTTATTGTTATCTGCTTTTATGTATACCAGTTTCTAAGTTGTTGTGTTAATAAGGTTAAAATTAATCATTCTGACATAACACTGATTCACCCCCCCTTTCAGTGTTCTTGGATCCTACCATATTATTTCAAATTAAAACAAAATTATTTTTTAATTAAAACAAGATTGTTTTAATCCTACCATTTCCAATTTATTTAATAAAAATAACATCATTTAGAATTAATTAAGATAAAATTATTATATAAATTAATATTATTTAAAATAATTTTCAGAAAAAATATAACATAAAAAATATTTAACTAATACTATCAAATAAACATAATTTTCGATACGTAATACATATAAAATTAAATAGAAATTAAATAAAAATACATTTATCATAATATCTTTGCCTTCTTTGTTCTCGATATCTCTATTCCGTTTCAGGTGAATAATTCCTTGAAGTCTTGTTTTGCCTTCTCTTCTTGTTCCCCATGATTTTAAAATAACCTTCAAATACCTTCAAATTATTGCCCTCAAAATAGCTTTCAAATGTCTTCTTTCATTCAAAAATGCAATTTGTTTTGATCATTTGTGTGTAAAAAAATGAAAAAAAAAAAGTATATTTATATGACATAGTAAATTATTAAAAAAATGGAAATTTGGGTCAGTTAGGGTTCGAACGAATGTCGATCATTACAAAAGGTCGGGTTCGTTTGAACTAGGCCGTTATATGAATGTTTGGGCCATTATTTTGCCCAGGGGGTTCGAACGAAGGGGGGTTCAAATGAACCCCCTACAGTTCGAGTGAACACCCCTTCGTTAGAACCCCTGAGTGTACGAACTACCCTTTTTTGACACCTCTCCCCGAATTCTTCATAATTCTGAGAATTTTTGGCCTTCAAACCTCTAGTTCAAGGCTCAAATGAAAGAATCTTGATAACCCAAAAATATAAGATGGTAGTGCTTGAAGCAAGCTTTCCAACGAGTATAATTTTACTACATTGTGAATTTATTATGTTCTTGTTTTTTTAATTTTACGAAATATTGGTTTTTCACCGAACATGAACTTCTATGTTCAACGCATTGGGAAAAATAGGAAACTAATTTAAAAAAAATCTAAAAAATTATCTATGCCCTAGGTATTGATGTCGTATTTCTAACAAAAAAAATGAATTTTGATATATATAGAACATGTTATGTGTTCAAACGTACACCTATGTCTAAAATATAATTAGTTGGACTTCAAAACTTAATAAAATGAAAAATATTCAACATATCACTATCAAACCAACTGCAAGCCCTAGATATTGATGTTACAAACCAAAATTCAAAATAATTAAGTTTTTTATCATTTATAGAAAAAAAGAGATGCGTTTCAGGAGGAACGTCACTCTTAAAAAATGTAGTTTGTCGTAAAAAACTACTTTTCAAGGGAGATGGAAAAAATTTAAAAACAATCTTAAAAAAAAATTGAAAAAAATATATATATAATCTACAGACAAAATTCTACAAATCACTAATTTACATCATCTTCAAATTCTTAATAGTTTAAAAGTTATAGTTGTTGGAAGTTGAAGATTATTTTTAAAATGTTCATCTCAGTGTCAAAAGTGGCAAAAAAGTGGGAACCATTATTGTGAGCTCACCCAGCACAACGAGAAAATCCATGGAACCAAGAAGGAGAGGGACAATATAACCCTTATCACAAAGAGACCCAAGAGTCAAAGATATAAACATAGAAAACCATACTGGGCATCGTTAGGAAAACCACTTACCAAAGAGATTTCACAAGAATCCATAACAATAAAATCTCTCCCAAAAAATTAATATAAACATAGGTGCTCGACAAGAGAAGAGATACAAAGAAACCACCATAATTCTACCTCAAGAGCTAAGAAGAAGCTAAGACATCCAAAGAAGTCCTCAAAGAAACAAACGTGAAGCTCTCCCAAATAGGGTAGAAACAACTTCCACACAACCCCTCAGAAATATGAGCAGCAACAAAACCCCATAAGAGAAAAATGGATCTAGAAAAGAGTAGAGACCAAAGATTAGGCAAAAAAAAACCCTCATGGGTTTCGAGACCTCCATACGACAACCAAACAGGAGCCAAGCCCCATAAGAGCATCTATCACAGTCATAAACTAAATGGGGGCAGAAAAAACCAATGAAGTCTCCCACCAAAAGCACCTATACCTAAGGAAAGGATTCTTCAAGCAGAATTGAAGCAGAAGACAGAGACCACCATCCAGAGAAAAACTGAATGCTCAGCCAATCCAATATGGCAAGGAAAGAAAAGCACCAAGAAAATAGGCTTCCAAGAGTCTGCAAAGTCAACATGATGAGCACCCCACACAAGAGCCTCTTCCAGAAAGTGAAACGAAGGAATAACCGCCCACTTGGAAAACCTAGCACAAACTGCAAGCTAGAAGGAGCAAGGTAAGGGGGGCCTGACAGAGCCAAGGAACCACCTCACCAACACCCCTGCTATCCTCTCCATCACTAAAAAAGAATCCAATGTCAATGTCCTCTGAAACCTTAGACAGTGCCCTCGAGCCAATCTTTTGCTAGCTCCAGCAAGCCAACCGAGAAATAAGGTCAAAAAAAAGGCAGGAATAAGACAATGTAGCCCACACCATCCTTCTCACCATTGGGATCTCCCTCATCTTTGTTGCATGCATCTGTATCCCTAGTCGCTCTCGCTCCACACGCGTGCTCTCCCATTTCAACCCTAGCCACTCCTACTCCATGTGTGTGCTCTTCAAGGAATAAGAAGATGCAGCCCGCACCATCCTTCTCACCATTGGGATATCCCTCATCTTCACCACCTGCATCTTCCCCTACAACCCTAGCTGCTCCCGCTCCATGCGCGCTCTCTCCCATTTCAAACCCAACTCAGAGCATTGATTATTTGCATTCATGTTATTACTTTATCATTTAGTAAAATTTAGTTACTTTCTTATTTTTCAATTTAAAGAGTGATATTACACAAAACGCATGCTTACACTACCAATTTCAATGAGGTTTGGGATGAAAGCCCTTCCCTATTAAAGTTACATGCACATTGCAATGTTGGTTTGACATGCTTTCTAAACAAGGATATCTACAATGGACATAATATTAGATGTATGGAACAAGGAATCGAGGTCTTTATGTATATTATATCTCATTATTATAGAGATGAAATATGTTCTCCTGCTTCTCCTTTGTCTACAAACATTCCTTCTCATGACATAAGAATAGTGCTTGACCGCTCTCCTTTCTCTAGATAAGACCAAATCTTGTTAAGATTTATAAGAGACCACTTGATCACTCTTTTACCTTTACAAATATGGAACACAACAAGATGACCACACATATTTCTTCTTTTATGATTATCATCTCATGTATGGTCATACTATTGTTGATTATAGAGCTTCTAAGAGAAAAGTTAGTAAATGGTACAATTCTTATAAGATGTGGTATTCAACTTCTTCATCCGATTTCTTAAGTAATGAAACAACATTTGTGTCTATTATGTTGCTCCTCGCTATGTGACATTTGTAGCTTACCTCTTGTGGGCCCATTGTTGTTGGGAAATAGGTGTTGTACACCTTTCATAATAATGTTTATAATTGTAATATTTTATTTATTATGTGAGTTGCACATGGACATGTATCGTGTAAAGATTCATTTGGAGTATCCTCGGGGCCACTTGATGAGTTGTATTGTAACATTGTAATAATATATTACAATTATTTAATATTGGGGAAAGATATTTAAAAGTGTAAACTTAGTACTCAATATTAAATGTGGGGTCAATGGTTAGGTAATCCATGGTTTTAACATATTGGTTTTGATGTAATAATATTTGGTGGTTTTGTGGGATCTTGACTCCATAAAAGCAACCACAAGGTAATTGTTTAAGGTTAGCAAGCTTGCTAGGTTAGCATTTGTGGAGGTTGGAAGCATGGTATGAGATGTGTGGTTGCATGCTTGTTCACATGGAGTGCTTGTAGGTGGCTTGTGGTTCAAAGGCTTTCATGGATGTATTGTAATGTTGCATTGCCGATTAATACATGGATGATAGATGCTTTTGGAGGTTACGTTTTTCCCTCATGAGGGTTTTACTAAGGTATATCTTCTATCACTCTTTGATGGGTATGTTGTCTATTCTTTTCATATTGATTCTAAGAGCTTATTTACTTTGAATTCTCATTTGGGTTGTGTGGAAATTGTCATTTGTATGGCTACAAGTTTCCTTTTTATTGTCATTCATGGTGGTATAATTTTATATTCAATCATACTCGGCTAGCAACATAATAGAGCTTATTTATTCTTGTATATATGTTGGGGGACAAGAATAGTTTTCAAATCATTTTTCCTTCATAAGGATCAACTTTTTCCTTCATAAGGATCAACTTTTTCCTTTGTCGAGTTGCACATTTTATAAGAACATCCTTTCTTGCATAGAACTGTTTGTCCTTCATGAGAATTTTCTCCTTTCTTAGAGGTGTGTTTCCTTGATTAGGACCTCTTCCTTGCTTGAAAGGGCACGTCTTTTTAAATAATCTCTCCTCGGTGTTAAAGTTTACAATTCTTCATCTAGAATCCCTCTCCTACCAATAAGGAAGGAGTGTATACATGACCTCCTTCCTCTTTTAGTTGAAGATGTCATCTTTATTAAAGAACTCCTCTCTTTATGGAGGTAGATATCTTTAGACAAAAATCTCTTCCTCCCCCTTTGATAGCTACGTATCCTTGATAAGGATCCCTTTACTCTTGTTGCAATATATCTCTTTTTTAACTATCTCTTCCTTTCTCAAAGGTTTGTATCCTTTATAAGGATCTCCTCCCTATCTTGGGATACGTGCTTTTTTTTTGTTAAGGATATCTCCTTGGTGGTGAATGTGTTTGTACTTGATATGGATCTCTATATTCCTTAAGATATCATAAGGGGAGCATATAAAGCCTCATTTTTGCTTATGCTTGGTGCATGCTACAACACTCATTTTGAGGGCTCGTATCACATCTTTGCTTGGTGCACACTGCAACACCCATTTTACAATCACATTTTTAGATTACTTAGCCAATAGAGGTTTTATTTTGTAATATTTGTGTTTAGTGCACACTGTAACACCCATTTTACAATTGCATTTTCAGATTATTTAGCATATAGAGATTTTTCTTTTTAATCTTCATTACTGTGAATTAACTAGCATTTCAGACCTTTCTAGACTTGTTTGACTCTACTTGTTCTAATTACGGATCACACAATGTAGTGCACCTTGTTCTCCAATAGAATTTGTACCTCTCCCTCTTTTTCATGGATCACCTAGCATAACACAACTTGCTAGCTAGTAGAATCTATGATACAATCATGAATCACCCAACATAACACACCTCGTTTTCCAGTGGTATTCATGGTTTAAATTTCCTCATGGACCCATAACATAATATACCTTGCTAGTTATTGGATCATGGTTTCTTGTCTCATCAACTGGTGTATGCTCTTGCTCTTTTTATATGACTACTTGTGCTCTTGCAATGATATAATTGTTGGACTTGTGTGAATATTATTGTCATTGATGTCAAACCAGGTATTCGGTTTGGTTTGGATGGTATATGCAATTCACTGTTGTCAATCTTGGTATCTAGTTTGGTCTCGATGTTGTATGCAGTTAGTATGTGTAGTTTTAGCTATGAGTGGGTGATGTGTGTTTTGGTATTGCTATAAGATGTGATAAGATGGAATTGATCTAATGGAGTGATTTCCAGAAGATCCCTATCTCCGAAATTTTGAGTTATGTTTACATTGGTCCCGGTATCAGTTACGTGTTCTGGTATCAACTATTTTGGTTATGTTAGGAGTACATCTTCATGTCTCATGGTTTGGTATCCTTGGTATGTGTGGAATCTATATTTTGGAGTTTGGAGATGTTATGCTTGAGTTTTGTGATAATGGGTCAGTATTTATGGGTTTGGATGACCCTATCCCATTTCGGTAATTAAGGTATATGCATCGATAAACAAATTATGTAAAAGGAAGCGTCTAAAGATCTTGTGAAGGTCGACCTGGTTATCTTGTTTATGTTCAAGGCTTTATATGGTCACGTGTTGTTCTAGGTCGGCTAGGCCGACACATTATCTCGGTGTATGAGTACTCCGACATATATATATATATATATATATAGGCATGGAGTATGTATATGTGTGAGTGTTGTGTGGAAGTAACAAAAGAGACATAGTAGCAAGGATAGCAGAAAAGCAGAATATGAAGTGTGAGTTGTGGACAACAAAGACAGTTGGTGCAGAATCAGAGTGCAGATAGTGTTCTGGTGCTGCAGTAATCCTTCACCAGATCTACTATAGAGTTTGTGAATTGTGATATGAGATTAACCTTTGAATTGATCTCATTCATTTGAAGATGCAATCCTCTTCAGTTCAATCATTCTTGTTGTAGTGAGCATTCCAGCATTAAGTCATTTTTGTATCTTTGTAGTGAGCTGTTTTTGTAATCTGGCAGTGAGCCACCCTTTTGTAAAACACTATATAACTAGTTATATTCTCTTGAGAGTTAACACTCTCTATGATTTTTCCCAGTTGGGTTTTCTATGTATAAAATATGGTGTTTCTCTTGTGGTTGTGTTTTTGTGTTTAT
The DNA here is from genome assembly GCF_030272615.1 of Cryptomeria japonica. Taxonomy (NCBI): domain Eukaryota; kingdom Viridiplantae; phylum Streptophyta; class Pinopsida; order Cupressales; family Cupressaceae; genus Cryptomeria; species Cryptomeria japonica. The sequence continues at coordinate 935,854,447 of NC_081407.1, read as the reverse complement.
TCTACATTTGTTATTTCATGTGTGTTAAGCATAATTGATGATTTTGATATTTCAGTAGAAGGTTTAAGTTTGGCAAAAGTTTAAGAATCTGTGGGAATACTGATTCACCCCCCCTCTCGGGATTTTGGTCCCTTCAACCAATCCAACAATTGACCTATCAAAGCTTTGGTCCCTTTCTTGAAAGCTTAACCGCTTGAGGGAGATCCATGTTGGTTTAATTATGGCACCTATGTGCATGAATGAAGAATTTCAGCTGGATGAAGACTTGCAAACAATTCTTGAAGATTTGGAAAGTGTTGAATTAGAGAATGAATAATTGAAAGATAATGTGAAGGTAGCAAATGAATATGTGCAAAAGCTAAGAGAGAAAATCCAGAAATTCAAATTGAGGCATAAGGAGGTTAACAATCAATTGAAGCAAGCGAATGAGACTATTAAATATATAATGCAAAAGATTAAGGAGAAGGACAAAATTGATCAATCTCTAAAAGAAACAATCAAGTTACAATCTGAAGAATGTGGAGAGCTAGAACAAAAAGTGAAGAAGTTGAAGGTAGAAAATAAGGTCCTTGATAGTAGAAAGCTCCTGGAAGATTTGATCAGCATGTAGAAAGCTCATTTGGACACGACTGGACTTGGTTTACAACCCGATATGTGTTTGGATCATAATAATAAAGAAAAAAGCAAAGAAGTTAAACTTGAAGATGAGAAGAAATAAAAAGATGCAAGGAAGACCAGGAATCATAATACTAATGCAAGAAGGCCACTAGTTCATCAACATAATGTGCAAAGGTACCCATATTTTAATGGTTATTGTTTTCAATGCAATAAATTTGGACATAGGGTTGCAAAATGTAGAAGCATTCAATGTTATAGTTGCAAGAGATTTGGTCATAAAGAAAATCACCATAGAAAACATATTGTGAGTTAGAATCATAATTCGACTGAAGCAAACAAAATGAATTACAACTTTCATGGATATTTTTATGCTTGCAATAGCTATGGTCATAAAGCTAATCAATGCAGATATAGATCTCATTTGGTAAATAAGGTCATCAATTGTTTCAAGTGCAAGAAGTTCAAACATTATGCTAATCAATGTGGAAATGGAAATGTGGAGAAATATACAGAGAAGAGTGTGATGAAGAATGATGAATCAAAAAAGAAAGAAAATTTAGTCTGGAGAAAGAAGGAAGTGAACAAAGGAAGCAAGCCTGATGTACCAAAATCCGATGCAGGCACCGATTCCTCTAATAACTAAGTATAGTGATTTGGCTTAGGGGGATTTCTATTTTGGAGGATAAATTTTTCACTCTCTCCTGTTTGAGTGGATCATATCATTGATCTGGCGTGATTGTGTCTAGAGGCTATCTGGTAATTGAAGAACTTTTGTTGACATCATCTATAAGACAGTTCTTGGCGACTAAACCCTAAAAAGAAATATTTTTGGCAAGATAGTATTGGTTTTTCAAATTCGTTTTTTCATTGTCAATCATTTGTGCTTGAGAATATTACAAACAGTAGAAGAGCATAAGAGCAAGAGGAAAGAGCACACAATCTTGGAAAGCAAAATTATTGTCAGAGAATCTAGCAACACAGAGTCTTAGGTTTTGGAAAAGGTGTTCCTAGATGAATTTAACCTAGACAAAATCAGGAATGTTGAAGTTGGTCTGAGTGATGTTGAATTGCAGAGAGTTAAGGAATTGGAGAGCAAAGGTCTAAATATATGGACAAAATTCTCTTGGTTTGATAATGAGGAATTTATCAAAGTGATCCTTAGTTGTGTGCGAGATGACAACATCGTGTTGAATATGTTGGAATCCAAGAACACTGAGAGGGGGGTGAATCAATGTTCTACCAGATTGATCAATTTTAGCCATATTAAAACATGCATTCACCAACCAGTATACAGGTACATATAGAATTGGAAGAAGTAAATCAACCAATAAGCCAATCACACAAATGAATACCATAACACATAGAATTATGCGTGGAAAACCTCAAAGAAGAAAAACCACGGTGGGATTTGTGACCCATAATATCAATCCACTGGCCATATGAAGAGATATTACAAAATATAGGGGTGTGCACTTGCAGGAAGGCTTACAACCTAGAGCACACTGCTCAATCACTAAAGAAGCCTCACTGACTACATACAAATCCAAACTACAATCCAGAGAAATGATTGAACTGCAATGATAGCATCTTCTATGCCTGAATACAGTTCTGGTTAAGCTCTGTATGTTCTGGTCTGAAACCCTAAACCCTTACCAAAATACCCTCTTACATAAGATCCTCACATGCATGATCTCTCTTATATATTTTGCATCTCCATTACATATCCATATCCTTGCCTATACATATATATTCTTGCATATTACAAAATGATCTAATCAACTGACCTATATACCCTTTACAAACTATCATGCCTTATGTCGGCTTACAAAGAAAATTATAATATGAATATACATGTCAACTCAATAACATAAACACATGAATATAAAAAAATTTATCGATGTCGGATATCCCAAATAATGTCAGCCTCCAATACCGATAACCTGAATGTGAACCATGTCGGTCTGCATTGTCGGTAACCAAAGAATTCCTTCCAACCTGCTGGTGCCTATGTCAGTGAAGTGTCCGTCGGTAGACAACTAAACCAAAATATGAAGTCGGAACATGTTGTCATGTTTCCATCAATGACAACATATTGAAACCAACCAATTGAGTGTCAATTGCCAACAATCTCCCCCTTTGGCATTGATGGCAACACTCGTGTGAAAAATGATCATGGTTTCCATCTGTCGGTTTCATCCTGAGCCTACTCCCCCTGAGTTGAATATCCATCTAAACAAAATACTCCATACCTCTTGAATATTTTTCACGTATACTCCCCCTTTGACATTAATGCCAAAAAAACCAAAAAAACACCAAAAATAGGGACGAAGAATGAAAGATTGTACAATGAATGTCCCAAAACACCTTACCGGAGCTAGATATATTTGAATTTTTTTGGATAGGCCTTCTCCAAAAGCTCTAGATAAGTATCCCAGCTAGATTTTAAAGTGTCGGAAATAGATACAAGTCTATTTAGCATATGGGCAAATGACTCTTTCTCATTAAGCTTTGTCGGTGTGGGCTTACCAACCATATCTATACACTCCTTATTATGTACACTTAATGAATCCAACCGGGGACTCACCAATCCTCTAAGACCTCTTGCTCTCCTTATGATTTTATCTTTTTCCCTCTCAAGAGCTAAAACTTGAACTTCCAAAACCAAAATCTGACCATCTATAGATGTAGTTAAATAGTTTGATCCATCAAAAGAATTAACTATACCTATTATTTCCTCCTGAATATCCTTAATCTTTTTATTTGTATCAGTTGTGAGCAAACCTGTATTACAACATACTCTATAAATATTAGTACACTGCCTTAATGCATTATCAATCAATTTTAACTTATCATTAATCTCCTTCCTCTCCAACTCAATCATTTGATCAAATGTAGCTCTATTTGCCTATGTAAACCTCTCTAGTGCCTATCGGTTTGATATATGTTGCAAAGATTGAAATTACTTTGAATGTGCTCTATGATTATTTTAAGTTTGTCGGATGGGCTTGCTTCATTGTCAAATTTGCACTCTGGGACAAGTCTATGCAAAACAATGATAGACTGATCAATAACATCTTTATCCATAGATCCTTCCTTCATCATTTTTTATGCAGTCGTCATCATGAGTTAAGTAAAACTCATCTCAGATATGCTTTTCTTTTCAACCTGCGAGGTGTCAATTGACAACAATGATGGGCTCACTACAAATTCCCTATCTGATTCCCCTTTCTTCTCCTTTGATGGTTTAACTTTTATAGCTTCCTCACTTGCACCAGTGGCTTCACCACTTGGTGCAGTCTTAGTAACTTCCACTTCCTCCTTAGGAACCGTGTCCTCATCCTGTACATTCTGATCCGGAGGATTGTTGTCCTCAGTATTAGTAACCTGTACATTTGCAACCTTTATATTCTCTGATTCTGTCGGTATCTCAACATTTTCCTATACATCAGTCTTTATCGGGGGCTCTATATCCAATATCTTAATGTTTTTCAAAATTGAGGGTGAAGTACCCACAATACCTTTACCTTCTCCTTCAACCAAGATATCTGTAGTATCTATCTTAGGTTCCGGTGAAGTATAAAAACCATGGTTTACTTCAAAGAACTTAACTCATGCCTTGTGTGACTCCTTGATTATCTCATTGACCCTACGTAACATAAGACTGATTATTCTATGCTTGATGTTAAAGATTTTCCTACCTGCTACTTCAAGTGTCTTGTCCATCTCCTTTGGAGTAATAGAAACACAAACAGATAATAATTCCTGAATCTTTATATGCCTGTTCTCTTGCATTGCTAATAATCTTCTAGCATCTAAAATGTCATATAATTGTGCCAGTATTTGGTCTTCAATTTCTAACAAGGCTTTCTTATAAATATCCAAATACAACAAAACTGATTCCTCTACTTCTCTTTGTTCAACATCATCCAAATGCTCATAATAAAATTGCACATTCTTCAACATACCATCTTTGGTTATTTCATTAACTAATTCTGCACAAGTCTTGGGTGGAATAATAATTAAATTACTAGATACAAGTGTAAGATCGGTGTCATCCTTCTTCTTCCTTCTTCCAGTACAGGATGGGGCTGAAGGTGTTTCTTTTGGTGCTTGTTTTTGTGTCGGTACCCTGATAGTAACTTTCCTAACTAGTTGATTCTTTGCTTCTACCTTAGTCTCTTCAATTTTCTTCCTTAATACCTTCTTGAATGCTAAGGGTGTGTCATCGTTAGATCCAAATTCAACTGCAATTGGCTCAATGAATATTTTTGGCTCTTTCCTTTTCCTGCCTTTCTCCGAAACAACATCAATCAATGCCTCAATGTCCTGTGAAACCTTTTCAACAAGTTTACTTGCCTTGCCCTCCTACTTCTCTCTCTTCTTTCGGTTGAACTCAGTTTCAACCTCTTGCTTTTTTTGCTTAGCAGTACCAAAGGTTCTTATAGTTTCATCTATAGGTACATCAATTAGCATCTGTGCATATGCATCTAGAATCTGTTTATCAACTTCATAACCCATTTCCTCAATCCAAATCTTTCCGGGCCTTACAACTTCCATCAAAGTTTCATCTTTCTTGACCATGAAGAATAACTCAGTTGAGTACTTCTCAACAATGTGCTTTGGAACCCTCTCCCTAGAATTCATAGCCTTCTAAAAATGCTTTAAAGTAACCCCACACTTTGTCATCTCTGTGACTACCCAATGTAGCAATTGATTGTTTGAGTTGTCTCCCTACAGGGATATTGAATGCCCATTGTCTTTTCCCAAAACCGAGAGTCTCATTGATGAAAAACAACATTAGACAGACAATTAGGTTTTCATACTGGAATGTTCCTTTCTTCTCTCCTTTGATCTTTCCTAGGTTAATCAATAATTCATCCAACATCCAACCACATAGATCTAACTTCTCATTCTCCCTCATCATTTTATGAGCTACATAAATGTAGGAGCTAGAAACAGAAGTCGGTCTGTTTGATTGAGTTACCTTGTAGCCAATGACCATGCTTCTGAATCTGATATCTATGTCGGTGATAGTACTAATCCTCATTGATTGCTTGCCTGATGTTGCATCGGTGATCTTGTTGACCTGATCATTAGAAACCTTCTTCTCGGGACGTTGTCCAACCTGCGGTAAACCGGTGATGGCCCTGATGGCCTCCTTCAAAATCTTATACAGTCTGTCTAACCAGATAAATTATCCATGCACTCTGCTCAAAACATATCTAACAATCTCATCTTCAAATTATAGAATATCCATAATGTCGGTAAACCCTAGATCCTCAATATGTTGGTACTGGGGCTTAATCTTTCCAGAATCTCCCATTAACTCATTCATGTACATGTTCTTAATATCACTCATTCATAAATCCTCAATATGAAAGTGAATGTAAGCTCTGACATCTTCAACATACACGACTCCTTCCGGGACATGAAAAAATGTGTCAACCGAATCGTCCAGGGTAGAAATATGCGGATATCGCTTAAAAATAGGCCTGGAACAGTCCTTGACTTCAACTACAGTAGGATTTGCAATAAACATAGGTTCAGATGATGATCCCGCTTCCATGATGAAAGACAAATACATGTGAATAGTTGTCAGTGAAAACCCCTAAAGACCTCTTCTGATCGCTGGTGAAATCGCTCAAGATGATATCGATCGCACTGATTCGCCTTAGACTTCCTCTGAATCGCTTTGAATTGCTCTGAATGCAAAGTGATAAGAAATGAAGTGAATTCATTCTTTTAACCTCCAAGAAACCCTAAATCCGTCATTGATATGAATGACTTTCGATGGAAGATATCGGATCTTGATTAAACATCTCCATGCCGGATAAGCATCTCCAATGTTTGGAACATCTTCCAAAACCTCTTCTCAGGGCATATGCATTATCTTCATGAATTTTGTCTACCCCTAAGGCATCTGTCTTAGTTACTGGATGAGCTTCCTGTCGGTGCAGGAGCAACCTCATCTGTCGCTTGAGTAACCGGTGCATTTCCATATCCTGATTGTTCTTATGACTTCCTCACCCATCTCTGGGTATGATCTTACTAGATTTTATTAACCTTCTCTTTCCCTTTCTCATTTGATCCTTCATTACCAATCGGTGGATTTCTGCTTCTACGGAACTTAGCAATATGTCCAACCTCATTACATGCATAACATGTAACATTGTTCTTTTGAATTGCTTTGCTAAAACCGATATAATTGCTTAACCTACACTAATTAGCCATATGTCCAAATTTTCCACATGGATAACATTTAACATTCATTCTACAATCTTTTGTCTTATGACCATACCTATTACATTTAGAACACTAACCACGAGCATACTCAGGGTTCTGATTTGCTCTATCTCTACATTGCCTAGCCATGTGACCAAACTTATTACAAACAAAACATCTACCATTAAATTTATAAGCATTAAGCTACCTTATAGGTGCCTTATGGTTTTGATCTTCATTTGTAGTACCAGAACTCTGACCTTGTTCAAATCCAAGTCCATTGGAATCTCCATTCTGCCAGTGTCTTTTCAATAACTCATCTAGCTGTGCTGAACTAACCTTGAATTTTTCTTTATACTCACTTGCAATAGCCAGATCATCTCTCAGAATTATCATTTGTCTCTCAAGTTCTTGTTCATTACTCTAGGCTTGTACTAAATCAGTTCTCGACATATCATTTTCATAAATCAACCTTCCACATTCTTCAAATTTGTTCTTTAGAGATACAATAAGATTTTCTTCCTTTTTCTTCTGGTCCTCAATTTCTTTAGACATCCTCATAGTTATAGCTTGCATTTCATTCCTCATAACCATGTTCTCCTGACTCAACTTCAAACATCTCTCATTAAGTGCATCTTTCTCTTCATTATCCTTATTCTGCAAAAGTTCCTTCCTCCTAGCCTGAACAAATGATAGTCTCTCCTATAGGACAAGAATGAATTCCTGAGCATAATTCAATTCATCTTGTAACTTCAAGTTCTTCAATCTTTCAAAATCACAATCTTCAAGTGCTACCTCAAGTTGCTTCTCCAAACTCATATCCATGGATTCTAGATTCAAGATCTTCCTCAAGATGTTAAACTTCCTCTGAGGCACAAGGCTTCGATACCCATTGTTGGAATCCAAGAACACTAAGAGGGGGGGGTTGAATCAGTGTTCTATCAGATTGATCAATTTTAGCCTTATTAAAGCATGCATTCACCAACTGGTATACCGGTACATATAGAATTGAAAGAAGTAAAGAAACCAATAAGCCAATCACACAAATGAATACCATAACACATATAATAACACGTGGAAAACCTCAAAGAGGAAAAACCACGGTGGGAACTGTGACCCACAATATCAATCCACTGGCCATATGAAGAGATATTACAAAATATAGGGGTGTGCACTTGCAGGAAGCCTTATAGCCTAAAGCACACTGCTCAATCACTAAAGGAGCCTCACTGACTACATACAAATCCAGACTATAAACTGGAGAAATGATTGAACTGCAATGATAACATCTTCTATTCCTGAATATAGTTCCGGTTAAGCTCTGTCTGTTCTGTTCTGAAACCCTAAACCCTTACCAGAATACCCTCTTACATAAATATCCTCACATACATGATCTCTCTTATATATTTCACATCTCCATTACATATCCATATCCTTGCCTATACATACATATTCTTGCATATTACAAAATAATCTAATCAACTGACCTGTATACCCTTTACAAACTATCATGCCTTATGTCGGCTTACAAAGATAATTACAATATGAATATGCATGTCGGCTTGATAACATAAACACATGAATATCAAAAACAATTGCCGATGTCGGATCTCCCAAATGATGTCGGCCTCCAATACCGATAACCTAAATGTGAACCATGTTGGCCTACATTGCTGGTAACCAAAGAATTCCTTCCAACCTGTCGATGCTGGTGAAGTGTCTGTCGATACACAACTAAACCAAAATATGAAGCCAATTTTTTTTCCATGTTGCCATCAATGACAACATATTGAAACCAACCAATTGAGTGTTAATTGCCAACATAATAAACCCTATCCAATCATGAAGGAGGTTATCTTTGTGATCACTGGTTTGTGCGACAATGGAGAGGTTCCAGCTAAAAAGTCAGTTAAGAATAGAGAAGTGGAAACTCTAACTGACGTGAAGGGTGATCAGCGAGCACTAATCATTGACAAGATCATCAACCCTATGGTGAGGTATGTTGCTTATGACATATCTTATAAGATCTATTTCAAGAATAGGGAAGGTTCCACTTCAACAATTGCAGTGTATGTGACACGTATGCTTGTAATGAAAAATAAATAATTTGATTTGTGTGAATTGCTTTGAGAATTGTTTTCTGGAAAGTATTAAAATGTGAAAAGAGCAGAATTATCCCTTCCAATTTGGTTCATTACTTGTGTGTTTGGTCATGTGTTGGATCCTTTCCAAAAAAAGAGAATGTTATATGGGAATTTGGTGTCCCGATTGCAAGAAAGATATTCAGATATTTGAACAGTCTAGATAATAAAGAGGAAGTTTGTAATGCATATTTCAAATCTTTTATGGACAGATGGAGTGTTTGGTATCCCCTATTTTTGGTTCTAGAGTTTCTTCCTTAGAAAAGAGGAAAAGAAGACAATCTATTTATGTCAGTGTTTCGAAATCAAAGAAAAGCAAGAAATATTCGTAAGAGAGATATTGTTGTAATTGAGGATCCAGAGTCTCCTGTAGCTAAAGGAGATTCAACGGTTGTAGAGGAGGAAGCTAGAAAATCAGACAGTGAATCAAATTTGTTGGAGTTAGTTGGTAGCATGGATGGAATCAAGAAAATTGGCGTGATGTGGCTGACCTCGGTTAAGTCAGATAGAATTGAAAGTGTTATGTTGAATCACTTGGTCTAGAATAGCATGAGCATCAAGGATATTAGTAATTTGCTTCTAGAGTCTCTAAATGAAGTTCTTAAGGAGAAGCAATCCATTGAGGTTGGAGTATCTAAGGAAAAAGGAATTGATATGCATAATCTGTTAGGTGAGTGTGTTGATGCACATAAAGCTTTATCAGTATGCACTGAGGAATTGAGAGATTGTATCTGTGGTGCCAGCAGAGTCTACAAGTATTGTATCTCTTGGCTGACAACTACAGTGAAGCACAAAGCCAAAATTAATGCCATTGAAGATGAATTGAGTGCTTTAGGCAAATCTTTTGATTTCCAGGATGACAATGATGGTGAGAAAAGGAGAAGAATAAAATCTATTAAGGCTAAACTCTTATTCTTGCAGAGGCAAAGAGAAGACTTTATAAGTATGTATTGGAAAGTGACAGAGATCGTTGAAGCAAAGTTGGAGCATTTTTCAACATTGCTTGGCAATACATTTGAGTATGAGAAAAACCAATCTATTGTTCATAGCTTCTCCCATGTTGTTGATATATTAGTGGAGTGTAGAAGCCTTTTAGTTAGCATTAAATCAGCCATGAATTATTGGGAAGTTCTTCTTATGAAACTAAAGGAGAAATACAAGCTTATCTTTTGGAAGAAGAGCAACTGAAGGTTCTATCTGGTTTGGTATTTAGTTTTGACATTTTTGCAGTTGTTTATATACTCTATTTTATTTCTTTTCTTTTTTCATAAAGGCATTCTTTGTCCTTGGTATTAAAGGGGGAGAAAGGTTTGAAGTTTTTGGATGTATGAGTTAGGGGGAGTTGAGTTATATGCAGATATGTTTTGGATATTTTTTGTCATCAATGAAAAAGAGGGAGATTATTGGACTTGTGTGAATATTATTGTCATTGATGTCAAACCAAGTATCTAGTTTAGTCCTGATGGTATATGCAATTCATTGTTGTCAATCTTGGTATCTGGTTTGGTCTGGGTGTTATATGTAGTCAATATGTGCAGTTTTTGCTATGAGCAGGTGATGTGCATTTTGGTATTGCTATGAGATGTGATAAGATGGAGTTGATATAATGGAGTGATTTTTGGAAGATCCTTATCTCCAAAATTTTGAGTTATGTTTACATTGGTCCCGGTATCAGTTACGTATTTTGGTATTAGCTATTTTGGTTATGTAAGGAGTATATCTTCATGTCTCGTGGTCTAGTATCCTTAGTATGTGTGGAATCTGTATTTTGGAGTTTGGAGATGTTATGCTTGAGTTTTGTGATAATGGGTTAGTATCTATGGGTTTGAATGATCTTGTCCCATTCTGGTAATTAAGGTTTATGCATCAACAAATGAATTATGTAAAAGGAAGCGTGTAAAGTTCTTATGGAGGCTGACTTGGTCATCTTGTTTATGTTTAAGGATTTATTGGGTAACATGTTGTGCTAGGCCGACACATTATCCTGGTGTATGAGTCCTCTGACATAAACATTTAGAAACTGGCATGCCCAAGAAGTGTGTGTCGTGGAGTGGAGCCTGTGTTGCAGATTCTCTATCTATCCATTTTATTTTGGTATTTCGTAAGGGCCACATTGAATGGTTTCAAATATCCAGCCTAGGCCTTGTTTTCTATGTTTTTCTATGTATCGCTCATGCGTTGAACTAGTATTGAGTTAGTTTTGATATTGGGCTATTTCAGGCCCTTCCTTGCGTAACTCTGTTTCTTAGAGTGTGTCAAAACATAATTCATTGGATCATACTTATCTTCAAACCGTGTTCTCAAAATAAAATAAAAACTCGTCACTCAAACAAAGTTACTTCAACAAGTCCTTTCAAAACACAACAGTACAAACAAGGTCTAAAATTTTCACAACAGAAACATGTTACTTCTTGTGATCATAGGTTTTACTAGAGTTCATAATCCTTGCATAAGTCCTTACATACTCGTCATAATCTTCACATACATCCTTGCATAGTCCTTATATAGTCTGTATATAGTCCTCATCTAAGTCCTCATTTACGTCCTTATATTACACAAGTCCTTACACAGTCTTTACATAAGTCCTTACATAGTCGTCATAATCTTTGCATAAGTCCTTACAAAGTCCTCATATTAGAATAAAGTCTCAAAAGTCTTTGCATAGTCCTCATTTTAAACCTGCAATATCTTACGATTGAGTCCAAATTCAGGGTTAATCAAAATCTGTCAATTGGTGTCTGAATCATTTCAAACCTTGTGATCAATCAAACTCTTAGAGTCTTTAGGTGTATCTAGTTCATCTTTTTAGGGTAATCTTAAATTCCCCCCCCCCAAAAAAAATAAAAATGCAGGTGCATTTTAGTTTCATTTTAATCAAACCCAAAATCACAACCCAACCATGTCTATCCCTCAAAACAATTCACATGTTCCTCCAAAGAATAATCACATACTAAACATTCTCATAAAGGCTTTCCAAAAAACTCTTTCCAAGAAAGATCAAAATCATATACTGGTGTCTAGAAATGGCTTGTCCTCTCATAAAACTGACTCTCAAGTAGTCCTCATATCTCCCACCATTTTTCCATCCCATGATTAATCCTTACCATCTCTATCAAACAATGCATCCAATGATGAAACCTTTCAAGGGCTATCCAAAATAGAAATCCAAGTCGGTCCATTTTTTAATACAAATCCCTTACACAATATAGAAATCCTAGATCTAATGCCACCATATGCTCCATTTCCAATCAAACCTACTCCAAAGAGTCCCATTCAAAATCCTTTCTCATCATGCCAAATTGTTGAGTCCTTCCAAGAGTCTCCCATGCATATCAAAACTCCTACCTCGTGTCAAGAGGATAATCCAAAGTCATAAAAAATGAGTCCCGAAATAAACCAAGATCAATATACCATGACTCTCCAATATAATCCAATTTTTGATCAAGATGCACTGCCTGATCCCATGAATAACATGCACCTTAAATGATACTACATCTAAGGGTTGTTTAGTTTAGGTTTCATTTTTTGCATTTGCATATTGTTTCTTTAGCATTGCATCGCATATAGTTTCTTTTCAAGTTGCATTATAGTTTCATCCTCATAGCATATAGTTGTTGCTTTCAATATAGTTGCATCAATAAAGTAAGGAGATTGTTTTAGGTAATCACCTGTTTGCACTCAAGTGGAGTGAGGGTCATCCCATTTATTAGATACTTGTGCATAAAGTTTTTGAAAAGCTTAAGGTCATTCATCTTCAACGTCGCATTATGATTGAGCTTTATCTTTGGTTGGGTATAATTTTCACTATTAAGTCTTGTCACCCAAAGTCTATCAAATGCTATATCTCACATACATTAATCGTTTGCCCTAAGTCATTGTAGATACCTAGTTGATCATATGACTAGTGAAAAATCTAAAATTTTATTTCACTGCCACTATAATCGACACACCCATGTAGGTTTCATTACTTACAAGCCAATGCAATAATATAAAAGAAAAAGAGCTATGCCAATTTAAATATCAAAATATTAAGGCAAAAGAGAAAAATAAAGAATACAAGAAGTGCATTAAAAGCTTGGCTATGGGAACATGTGAGTAACTCCATTATGTTTATGGACGCCTATTGGCAATTAAGCAATATTCGAGAGATTACAGTGATAACCTTGTTGAGGCTATAGACATATAGATAGAAATGAGGCTCTATCTAGGATGCTTTTGGGGTCAAAATAACTTACATAGCTAGTCACATAGGATTATAAGGGTCTCTAATGGTTTTAAAGGTCAGAATAAATTCAATTGCACGCACATAGGCAAAAGAAGGCCAATTTTTTTGAGAATCAGTAGGGAAGTTTTCCACGTCTCCATTTATAAATTCAAGTCACTTAGTATGTTAATTTGCATGGTCCAAGGTCTTTGAGAACATATTGAACTCCTATCTCTAAAATGTTTACAACTTTTAATTCAATTAGTGCATTACAGAGTGATAAGCGCTTACAATCACCCTTGTTCAAATAGGAAATGCATTTTTAATCTTGCATATTGCATAGGCATAGTTTCATGTCAAAAATTTCATTATTTCCATGTGCACTTTGTAGATCATCATATCATAACAGGTCTTCATATTGGGGGCATAGCTGAAAAAATCCCTAAAAATCAAATACAATCCTAAAAAAATCCCTAAAAATCATAAAAAGTGTTGAAAAAATCAACCAAAAACATTTAAATACAATCCTGAGAAAATACCAAAAACATCAAAAAATAAAAAATCAACCAAAAACATTCATATACGATCCTGAAAAAATCCAAAAACATCAAAAAAGCTCTTAGAAAAGAACTAAAAATAAAAAATATAAAAAAACTTGCAATAAAATGTCTTGCAAGAATCAAACACCCTACAAGATATCCAACAAACACTTCACAGAAGTTATCAAAGGATGAAATTATCTTATCAATAACCTGCAATCAAATCAATCAAGTTGTCTTATCAATCTATTAGCTATCCATATCAAGTGATCATTATCTTGTCTTAAACAGAAGAGGATACGCTCAAAATCAGGCAGACGAGTCTTAAACGGGGTCCACACTTTCTGAGGCAATCAATCAAAACGAAGACATAGATCAATATGGCTGTAGGATTTTGTCCTAGTTAGTCTTTATCTTTTATCAGTTGGTGACAGATCATGTTCCTATGCTACTCAAGGATGTCCACAAGTGACTAGAGGAACTGTGATGGGCATTCTCTTTTCTTTGTTTGTTGTTTGTGGCGTGAACCAATGAAGTTCTAGGGCAATGGTACATAGGGTGTCTATGTTGGTACATTCATTTGGTAAATATCCTATGCAAAAGTCAAGGGTTGTTATGCTTGTGACTATCTCACATATGTCGACTCTTGGCACTATACCCATAATGGAGGGGTTCACTCCTTGTCTGCTACGTGTTTGTTTTTGCAATGAGATATCTTTACACCTTGGTTCCTTATACCCTTGTGTGCAAAGCTCCATTGTTACATAATAAGGCTCAGTGATGAATATATATTGCGCTATGAATAAAGGCACACAAGTTTGTGTATCTATCATCATAAATCTTTTCATTTTCTCATCTTATCTTTCTCTAATTTTGTCTCAAGATCATTCTCTCATCGACTGTCTTTATCTCTAATCAACTAACCATTCTTCTATCTCACATTCTTTGTCTTTCAAGAGATCATTCATGCCTTTAATGCAAAAAAAATCTCTCGAGGGGGCATTATACCCTAATATCATCGGGGCATACTGGGGCAGGAATTTTTTTCGTTTTCTTTGAAACAACGTCAGTTCAACTTTGTCTGAAAGAGAGGCAAATGTAGACACCTAAAACTGTCTCATCGCTAACATGCTAATTATTTGTCCTAATTAATTAAATAATTTTTTAATTGTTTAATCAAGCTAATTCTTTTTCTTCTGAACTAATTTAATCTTCATGCTTCATATTACTAATTATTCAATTACCAAATCTATCATCGATTAATCATTTAACCCTTTTCTAATATTAATTAAATATTTAGTTTAATTAATTATGATTTAATACCTTTATTTAAATAATCTTAATTGTTTAATTAAATTCAATTTCCAAATAATTAATTAGTTTCTTTAAATTATTTAATTAGCTAATTCATTCTTTTAATTTAAATTCCAATTTCCCCAAATTCTATTTTCGTCCAATTTCAATATTCCTTTAAATTCAAATTCGAATTTCTCCAAATTCCAATTTCACTTAATTTCACTACATGTGCATTTTAATTTCATGATTCAAAAATCAAATTCAATATCATGCAAAATCAAAATTGAATTCCTAAATCAAGTTCAGTATCATGTGAATCAAATTGAATTTCAAATATCTAAATTCAATATCATGCAAATCAAAATTGAATTCCTAAATCAAGTTCAAATTGCATGCAAATGGAATTTATATATCCTACAACACATGCTAAATTAATAACTAATTGATCAATTCAATAAATTGATTAATTAAATAAGTTATCTCTTCAATCTCTTTTTCCATCTTCCAATCAACTTTTTTCTGAAAAAGCATTCAATCAGTCATCTCCCCAGTTAACTCAATAACTATTCAATCTATTCATTTTTCAATTCAATCAATTAAGTTCCACCGCCAAATCAGTAGTTCAACTATCAATCAACTTTTTAGATCACTTGAGTTCCATCTCTCAATCAATCTTCCTCGAAAATCTATGAATTCAACATCAATTCTCCATTTTCAACAATCGCAAATTTTGAATCTTTGTGCCATTTTGCAAGTTAACAACTCAAGGATGAGAAGAACAATGAAAGTGATTTGCATTTGTGCAACAATGGGTTTTACTTGATTTATTTTATAGCCTTGTTATCATGCATGCTTACTTTCTTTCATTCATATATATATATATATATATATGTATGTATGTACGTATGTGCATACATACACACACACACACTCACTCATATATATACATATATAGAAGCAGGTAATATGTGACATATGGGTATGCATGGAGTATGTATGTGTGTGTGAGTGTGTGTGGAAGTAGCGAAAGAGACATAGCAACAAGGACAACATAAAAGTAGAATGCGAAGTGTGAGTTGTAGACAACAAAGACAGTTAATTCATAATCAAAGTGCAAATAGTGTTGCAGTGTTGTGCAGTAA
Organism: Cryptomeria japonica; assembly: GCF_030272615.1. Taxonomy (NCBI): domain Eukaryota; kingdom Viridiplantae; phylum Streptophyta; class Pinopsida; order Cupressales; family Cupressaceae; genus Cryptomeria; species Cryptomeria japonica. Next base: position 935,838,285 of record NC_081407.1, on the reverse strand, counting down.
TCCTTCATCGGATCTGTTGCAAATGCTCAAGGATAGTTGTACAAAGATCTTTCACCGGATTTGTTGTAGAGTTTGTGAATTGTGACATGAGCTTAACTTTGGAACTAATCTCATGCATTTGGAGATGTAATCCTCTTTAGTTCAATCATACCTATTGAAATAAGCATTCCAACAGTAAGCCGTTTTTGTATCTTTGCAGTGAGCAGTCTAACAGTGATCCATTTTTGTAATCTGGCAGTGGGCCACCCGTTTGTAGAACACCATATAACTAGTTATATTCTCTTAAGAGTTAACACTCCATGTGGTTTTTCCTAGTTGGGTTTTCCACGTATAAAATCTGGTGTTTCTCTTGTGGTTGTGTTTTTATGTTTATTCTACATTTGTTGTTTCATGTGTGTTAAGCATAATTGATGAGTTTGATATTTCAGTAGAAGGTTTAAGTTTGGAAAAAGTTTTAGAATTTGTGGGAATACTGATTCACCACCCCCTCTCAGTATTCTGGTTCTTTCAACTAGTCCAATAATTATGAGAATGGTATTAGTGGTTGAGACATTTTGATTATAGAGGTCTCTTTAACTAGTTGACTTGGAGCCTTTATTTTTAGTACTAACCTATTTTGTGTATCTTTTTGTTTGCCTTGTTTGCCTTTTGTTTTGTTTTTCTTTGTTTTGCATTGTGTTGTATCCTTCCTTGGATGTTGATGTGTGATCCTAAGCTTGGGGGCTTGTTCTCTCAACTTATTGACATCTTATCCCTTGTTAATCTTTCTCATAGTCTGTCTGTCTGTCTGTCTGTCTCTCTGTCTCTCTCTGTCTCTCTCTCTCTCTGTCTCTCTCTCTCTCTCTCTCTCTCTCTCTCTCTCTCTCTCTACTTTATCATGTGTATGACTATAAGTTTATATTCTCGCTAAAGTGGGGGCTAAATAAAATGTTTGTAACCCTTTTACAATTTCACACTCCTTTTTAGGACCTTGCTTCAGTGTGTCCTCTTATAGCTCGCTTTCAACCTATTTCTAGCCTTGTCACTACCAAACTCTCGTCATATGCTTATTTGGTGACTGAATCTCTTGTCTCGGGACATTCTACTATGCGTTTGCCTTTATTTAATCCTTTTTCTAGGTGGACTAGGGTGCCTAACGCCATAGTCCCTCCCAAAAGGGCCCAAAATCAAACATGTTGGGGTGTCAATTCCCGCCATTAGTTATTTGATCCCGATATTTTAATATGACAATTGGAAGTTAACCTTAAAGAGGAAATACCTTTGATCCCTACATAAAGACATCCTCTCTAATTCATTTTCATATCCACATTCTAAGCAAGTGCATTGAGCAATAATGTTGAGCGTCTTAAAATATGAGCATTATGGAGCAACAAGCTACAACAACCTACATGCAAGTGTATTTTCATGGTTGGTCTTGTCTTGTCATGCCATGTTATTGCATCAACCCTTGAAGGTCTTATCCAAAGAGCATTAAATCACCACCATTATCAATATTGAGGCATAATCTTGTCAATTCAACATTTTACTTCAGATTTAGCCTTTACCCTATCAAGGGTAAGCACTCCTTTCTAATCACCATTGTTGTCAGTGGAGGTTAATTCCTACCCAAGGTTTGACTTAGACAATCCCCTATACTACACAATACTTTTCTCCCCCTCTTTTATGCATACATTATTCTAGATCTGACGATAAAGAGTTGCATATTTGCATAGAGCATATTGAGACATAAAATTCTAGATTTTGAATAGGTGAAAACCTTTGGACTAAGGACCATCGCTCCATAGTTTGACACTTTTCTAGTAAAATTTCAGGAGAATGATCTACAGGGCATCCTAACTTGGAATCCATAGTTGTCAACTAATGAAGACAACCTTAGGTCTAAAGTGCCTAGCTCTATTGACCAACACTTTCAGGCTTAGATTTTAGTGACACGTTCCTTTTTGCACCTCATTTCTAGATCCGAACCTACAACCTGATTTCTAGTCCTGTATCTTTTCGTTTATGTCGATTCTTGTCAATTTCCTAATACTTTACATAGTTCTTGCATCATTTCTTATCTTCCTCATATCCAATCATATCAATATCAAAAGAGAACAATCAACCATAATACCCAACCTTCCTAAAGAACTGAAGTTGAACCTAATTAATTATTATCTAACAAATAATGAAATTGAAAATGATTCCTTGTTTACATATTTAAACTAATACACTAATCCAATCCTTTTCAATAATAATTTAATATAACTTCTAATTTAAATATATACATACTCATCATATTATGATCCACTTAATAAGGGAAAGCCCAAGCCTCTTTTACCGAGGCCCCTTAGTTTTAATTTTTAAGGTTTATATTCGAGCCAAGGGAAAGCCCAAGCCTCTTTTGCCGAGGCCCCTTAGTTTTAATTTTTAAGGTTTATATTCGAGCCAAGGGAAAGCCCAAGCCTCTTTTGCCGAGGCCCCTTAGTTTTAATTTTTAAGGTTTATATTCGAGCAAAGAGAAAGCCCAAGCCTCTTTTGCCGAAGCCCCTTAGTTTTAATTTTTAAGGTTTATATTCGAGCAAAGGGAAAGCCCAAGCCTCTTTTGCCGAGGCCCCTTTGTTTTAATTTTTAAGGTTTATATTCGAGCTAGCTTTGCCTCGTTATGCTTTGCACATCTCAAATTGCAATATCTTTTATAATCACTCTAACACCTCTCAGGCAAGGGACCAAACCCCAATCTGTCGACTAATTTTTTGTAACTATTAAGCCCAATTCTTTGGACAAGAGCGCCCTAGATTTCCAGACACAATAAAATACCCAGTCCTCTGTGCTTAGGGCTTTGCAACATTATTGTTGTTTGGGTTACAATGGCAGGAGAAGGAGAGAAGGAGAAGCCACAATTTGATCTGGACGCCAAGTGGGATACTTGCCTTGACATTACTCTTCGCCGCTTTGTCTACTCCTCACTTGCTGGCGCATGCTCTGCACTCTTCCTCTTCCGTAAGTCTTCTTTTTCTTTCCAGAACTTCCTATTCAGTGCAATTCTCTCCTCTGTATTGGGTTTTTCTTTTCAATGCCAATATGCCCGGTAGTCGAAAACCTCATATCTTTTGTACTAGGAAAAAAATTTACCACACTAAGTTTGTCAGAAATCTACGATACGGTCAATTGTGAAATTTGTTCAGGCACCATCGCTTGGGATATATATTCGCCAGGGTTTCAGTTTTGATTTGTTTTGGTTTACATATGTTGGATAGCCTTCAGCTTAGTTGCCACGATCAAAAGATATTTATTGTGTCAAATTTACGCTAATCTTGTACAGTGGCAATGGTCCATCCGTGACGTTTAGTGTGGTATTTTAACTTCAATTCTTTATTACTTCTCCTGGGGTTTGAACAATTGACATCCACTATGCAAGCACATTTGCTTTCACTTCTTAAGATCACTCATAAGTAATCTTATAGCTTTCATCAACAATAACGAAAACAACACACTCAACATGTAGAATTTCAAGAGTAATGTCAGTCCTCAAATTTGTTCAGGACAATTATGAAGTAGAAATATTCTAGATGACTTATGTTAAAACTATTTGTACCTGAATCAGGTGCTCAGTGTCACACCATAACCTGAATTTGCCTCCTTTGGCTTTTTCTGATTGAAGAACAAGCAGCCTGTTGATATCTGTACTGCATTGATAATTGGCCCCTTTATCTCAGCGGCAAGGATGGAGGGGAATCTATCTCAGGGTTTTCATACAGTCTTGTCTTTTATTTTGTATGTTTTGAATATTGAATCTTGGATGGATTTCCACCAGTCGAACTGGAAATCTTGGGTGAGGTTATGAGCTGCATGAAGTGCAGCATGGGATCAAGCTTGGCTCACATTTTAAAGAAATGTAAACATGGGTCACCCCTGGAATAGAATTTATGATTGATAGATCATAATCTTGCTAAATGTCCACTTATTTCAATGAGAGAGGCTTTTAATTGAATCAGGTGCTTGCCGCTTCTTCACAACCCCATGGAAATGATAGTTAATTGAGTGTTATGGGATGCCCATCAAAGCTATTTTGCTTTGGACATTTGATTGGGAATCCATTGGCAAAAGGTACCCTATCTTTTGATAGGTAAAATGAAAAAGGGATAACAATGGTCTTCTAAATGAGAAAATTAATATCTTCAGCTATGGAGTATTTACTTGGCCGTCCATAGGGAAAGCTAATGTTCACTGGCTTTCATTGACAAATTTTTTATGAGAAGAGAGCAGAAATCAAAATGGAACGTCATCATTATCATAGCAGTTAATATTCTAGTAAAAGAAATTTTAAATATCACTGTATACATATATTCTTAGCCCCAATTAACAAGATCAAATACATCAACTACAGTGGACATGATAGGAAACAATTTATCAAAAGATGTTGAAGTTCTAGTTAGGTTATTGTTGAGACATGGACCGGCTAGGACTCGAACCTAAGACCTTCCATACCCTGTTGGAGTGCTCTACCACTGAGCTACTGGCCCTTCTTGGACTAGTCCATCGTCGGTCCGGGTGTGGCTTATTTCCAACACCAACACCCCCCCATAAGCCACACCTCTCGTGTGCTTGGGGCTCCTAGCCTGGACCTGGCTCTGATAACATGTTGAGACATGGACCAGCTAGGACTCGAACCTAGGATCTTCCATACGCTGCTGGAGTGCTCTACCACTGAGCTACTGGCCCCTCTTGGACCAGTCCATCGTCGGTCCGGGTGTGGCTTATTTCCAACACCAACAGTTATAACCTCTCTCACATCATGATCTTACAATAGTTCCAATTTTTCACCAAGTCTGCCAGCAAATTCAAAATGTATCCTTAAGCAAACTAATATCTCCACAAACTGAGAACCACAATCAGTCATCACATTGTAAAACTAACTTTAAATATCTAAGTTGCTACATTTGGTAGGGGATCAGGTACATGTTTGTGGTTTTTTTTTTTTTTGGTATGGTGCATTTGGGTGTAACATGCTAAGTTTTTTGACCAATAAAAGAATGAAAAAGTAACAACAAAACATAATATATTCTTGAAACATAGAACTGAAATCTTTATTTAAAAAAAAATACAATTACAAAAAGTATCTAACATCATAAAGCAACATAGAGAATACAAATGAAATCTACTCTACATAATCTTATTTCAAAGGGGTACAAGAGAAGAGTTTAGAATTTACAGCTTTAGGATTTTGTTGTGACATTTTCACACATCGCCTCATTGCAAATGGGGACCCTCTTTAGGTAGATGTTATGCTTACATTGCCTTAGCTTAGGAGTGATTTCCTCAACCTTTACCATTTTAATGAGAGTAAGTTAGCTCAATCTGTCAGGGTTGTGGTGAGTTAAGATCAAGGCTATCAAAGATGCAAAATTGTTGTCAAAATGTCGATGTTATCAAAGAATGCAAAAAATTGTCAAACTGTAGAGGAGTCATCTGGAATGCTAAATTGTTTGAGTGTTTACAAGTTAATGTAAATTTTGTGATGAATAGGTGAAAAGTCCCTATGGAAATTAAATCTTCACTCTTGAGATTTGGAGTAAGGAATGATGATGAAAATCTAATTTGTACCTATGGAAATCGAATTTCCCACCTTGGAGATGAACAAGCAATGTGAATTTGAACAAATTGAATGAATGAAAAATGGGGATCAATTTGTCCCTATGGAGGTCAAATTTCCACTCAAGGCATTGAAAAAACTAATTAAAAAATTCATAGGGACAAATCAAGGAAAGTCAGGAATCAAAAAGTCCCTATACACATGGATTTTCCACTAAACACCTAAAATCAAATTACCTATGAGAAATCACGAAAAAATTGTCAGAGTCACTGGTGGACTCAATCTCCCAAGATCACCTGCAAAACCAAGATCAACCTTGTACACAAGAGCAACAGAGAGGATGAAATGCCGAAATGTGGTCCAATAATAGAATGATGATATTATCACACTCCGAAAGATACAATATGGACAACACTCCCTTGTATTGATTGAGTTGATATGAACTCATCCGAGTTAGCTCTGAATTAGCTCATAAGAGAGAGGTGAGTGCTGATTATATAGAAAAATGTGGGCACATAATTCCAAGAGGAATAATAACTCCCAAATAACCAAACTAGGTGGGAGTTGTGCCTACTTGGAAAATGCCAAACATGTGGCAAACCAACTTAGGTAGGGACAAACAAATGGTTATGGGGAGTTGGCAAATGAGTTCAAAAGAGGGTGTGCCATTCAACCACCCAAATGTGGGTGCGAATGACACATGTAAATGTAGGACTATGCCACATGTCCTCATATAAACCATATTAATATAACCTAAGTATGCTTAATAATGTGTAGGAAAAATAAATATAAAAAAACCTACACTAACACCTTCCTTTAAGCATAGCTTAGGTGGGTGAAAAGATGCCATAGATGTAGCAACACACGTATCCTCAAAAGCAATAGTAGATGGAGGAGATGAAGTATCAACACGTCTCTTGAACCTCAGTTGAAAGAATACCAAGATTCACTTGACCATACTGAATCTCCTCAAAAGTGTCCACACTAGATGCCTGAGTGTGTACATCCGCCAAAGGAACAACAGAGGAAAAATGTGAGAAGGTGTATACTCAAGATTGATGATCTACCTCCCCAACTGCAACAATATCTTTGCTATGCAAATCTCGAATAATCATAGAATTTGGAGTGAACTCAACACTTTTCCCTTCCCCACCATGTGTGATTTGATAGATAGAAAGGATATTTGTTGACAATGAGGGCACACAAAGGACATCATTGAATGATCCTTTGTCTATGTCAATAGACCCTTTCCCACAAACACTCATATATGTGTTGTTAGCCATTAGAATGTTTGGTGACGAACAAGTTTCAAATGAAGAGAACATACTCTGTGATGAAGCCATATGATGTGAAGCTCTAGAATCAAGGATCTATCTCCTTGACTCAGAATCCGCCATTGCAACCAATGCTTTCCCCTTTTGTTTCTCTGACTTAGAATTAGATGAAGATGTTGAATCCTTTGACATAGTTAATGGTAGATTGATTTTATTCTTTGTCAAAAGATTCTTCAACTCATCAATTTGTTTTAAATAACATGGATGTTCATCATGCCCAAATTTCTTGCAATATGCACAAGTGGGCTTCTCCTTTTTAGATGATTCCCTTTTCGAGGAAGAGGACTTAGATTCTTTCTGTGGCTTGTTCTTTTTCTTCTTTTGTTTTTGATCAGGATACCCTGATTCTTTTTGTACCTTAGGTTCACTAGCAATCAATGCTTGTGATTTGGAATTCTTGATGATACCCATTTAAATTAGCTTCACTTCCTCTTGGATTAGAAGATCTGAAAATGCATCAAAAGTGGGCTGAACATATGCAGTTCCCATAGAAACCCTGTTGGTATGAAAGCGAGAAACAAACACAGAATACTCAGGACCAAGCTTGGATAACACATTGAGAATCAATTGTAAATCCTCCTTAGTAATCTTGCAATCTGTTAACTGTGTTCTTAGTTACTTTATCTTGGAGATATAGTCTTGGATGTTGTTGCAACTTTTTGGATCAAGATTCATCAGATCATTATCAATTTGATAACCCCTAATATTGTTTGTTTTACCATACAAAATTTCAAGAGTATCCAAGCCTCCTTAGGTGTCTTGCATGATTCAAGATGAAATTGTAAATCAAAAGAGACTAGTGAACAAATGTGACCAAGAGCTCTCTCACGATTGATCTCCCATGCTTGAAGAGCATTTGCATCAGTAGGTGCAGAAATAGATTCTTTGACATAGCCAGTGCAACCTTTTTCCCTTAGATAATTCCATACTGATTTTTTCCATGTTTCATAATTATATGGAGTTAGGAGTTCAATTTAAGTTTTCCCCATTTTACTATCACACAACAAAGCAATCAGAACACGACAAGATCACCCCCCCAAATTCACTTAATCAATGATCCCCTCCAGAAAATATGATGGTGACACTTTATAAATCAGTGCGTTTACAATGCTGGAGCTGTTTTCCAGAGTTTTACAATGTCCAAATGTGGACTCAAATACTGAAGATACAATAGAATGTCAGAATTACAACCTCAAAACAACAACAATGGATAGTTCTCGAAAAAATATTAACTTTCAAAAAAAGAAGCATCTCGATCCGAGGTCGTATGTGAAAGTTATAGCCGTTTGAAGTTGAAAAAACTGAGATTGTCCTTTAGAGCTGATGAAAAACTTGTTTTTCTGGAAAATCCGGATCACTTGAGCAAAATCTGATTCCACCATTGTGGAGAGCACGAAATTCTGCCCCAAATAAAAAAAATTGCTCACAAAATGGACCCTGGATGATTGAGATATCACTTTCAGAAGATTGGATGAAAAATGCAAAACACCAATAGAGATGGGTCCAAGTTTGCACAAATCAACCTCTGCCAAATTTAATGAGGCTGCTGCTAACGGATGGAATATTCTTCAACGAAGATTCTTAGGCTCTTGAAAAATGACTAAAATTTTTCCTGCTTCAAAACTTTTTATATCAAAATTTGTTTGTTTAGCCTTCTGGACTCGATCATGATGTCCTTTTCAGCTGAAAATGCACCTAGCAAAAGCTCAATGCTGAGTTTCTCCCAAATTCGAGAACGGGCTTGCAAATCTGGAAGTTGTGATACCATGTCAAAGTCATTGATGGACTCAATCTTCCAGGATCACTTGCAAAACCAAGATCAACCTTCTACACGAGAGCAACAAAGAGGATGAAATGCTGAAATATGGTGCAATAATAGAATGATGATATTATCACACTCCAAAAATACAATATGGATCAGCACTCCCTCGTACTGATTGAGCTGATATGAACTCATCTGAGTTAGCTCTGAATTAGCTCATAAGAGAGAGGTGAGTGTCGATTATATAGAAAAATGTGGGCACATAATTCTAAGAGGAATAATAACTCCCAAATAACCAAATTAGGTGGGAGTTGTGCCTACTTGGAAAATGCTAAACATGTGGCAAACCAACTCAGGTAGGGACAAACAAATGGGTATGGGGAGGTGGCAAATGAGTCCAAAAGAGGGTGTGACATTCAACCACCTGTTGACGTGTATTTTGTACACAGCCTAACACAGAATAAAATACCCAAGGGTACCTTATCCTCTCTTGAATAAAGTTTTCGAATGCTGAAGATATCGCGAAAAGGATCAATCGGAGAAACTTCAAGGTTCTCGTATGTAGGGTTTCTACGTGTGGATAAGCTCCAGTGGTATGATGTGATTTGCTGGAATCACAAGGGGACTTACATTTGATGATTGAACTTCTGATTTGCCTTTGAATATTGCTGGAACACAGGATCTTACTGCCTTAGATTTGAAAAAATGGAAAAAAGATGAGGGCGAAGAGAGGATCTAATCCTAATACTAAGAATGTAGGAGCAATGATTGATCTTTGATGAAACTCTAACTAGGTCTTGTTTTGACATCGCAGGACTATCTCCACAAGGCTAGTGCGATCTTCGAAGGGAAGCTTTATGATGTTCAAATCATCACTGCAGTCATAGACACCATCAGGTTGATGCATATCAATGAGGAAGCGACAATTGAAGTTAAGCTTAAGCTGAATGATTCCAGTTGACTACGCAAGGCAAGTCTGCAATCAACAAACTGCTAGTAGTATGGATATACGAATTTCACCATCAATCAAGCACATTTCTTCCACTCATCTAATAACATGAAATCAAATATGAGAAGTATAAAGACCATGCAAATTGTCGAATCGACCCATAAATTTCACCATTTCTTCAATGAAGTTACAAGTCTTTTACAACAACATCTTGGCAACAATCTTTGCCTTCTCTCTCTACTCTACTCTAATTACTATTCTATCAACTAGCTAACTACTCTCTATTTGTCTTCTAACTGCTTTCCAACTCCTTCCTAACTGCCTTTACAAATGAAATGCCAGGGCTAATATAGTGCCCTCAATACAATTCGATGGCTTAGATCAATTCGAGATCAATGGCCAAGATTTTACAATGAAAACCCTAATTAGGGTTTGTTACAACCATTACATGACATTTAATGCTTGACCAATGATAAAATTGTATTGCTTGGACACATGTCCTCTCTAGAAAATTCAACCAATGGATAGCTGGGGTAGGTACATCGGAGTTTGTGCCACCTTCCATGAGTTAGGTACATTGAATCTGGACATGCTGAGGTGGACCACACTGACTGGAGAAGTGATGACTAGGATGCCACCTCGTCTGACACTTGGAACTTGGTAGATATTCAACTTGATGTTGTTGAGAAGCTAGCTTTAATTAATTCTTCTGGAACTATTTGCTTCTTCAACGAACCCTTTGCTTTGACTTCTTGTGTCCTTGATTTGCAGGATGATGATGTACCTCGCCTTGGAATACTGGATTGGAAGAGGTCGCCCTTGTCTTGATGATGCTGGATCGAAGAAGGTCGTCCTTGTTGATACTAGGCTGGAGGAGGTCGCCCTTGTCCTTGCTTGATCCTCCTTGATCTGGCTTGATTTTCCTTGATGAGAGCCTTTCGACTTGTAAATCCTTTGAGCTTGGGAGTCGTCATCTTGATACCTACACAACATTTCAAAATTAGTAACATGTTTTGCAACGTGGAAATATAAACTAGAAAGAGGATTTAAGTTTTAAATTAGGAAACCTCATGATAAATCTTTGAATTATCATTTCCTAAATTTAACTAAGCCACTTGAGATTGAAAATTGAAAATTGAAAATTGAGACTAGGAGAATCTCGCCATACCTCCACTTGGGAATTAACTCTAAGAAAAGATGCAAAATTAAGCAAGTTTGCTAGGCAAAATGTGGATCGAAGTCTTCAAAATGTGCTTCTTCTATCAACTTCACCACTTCTAGCCTTCAACGTCTTGAGGAAAATTCGCTCCACCTCTAGCCTTCAACTCGCACTCCTTCTTAGACCAGATTTCGCACTCCTTTATTGCTCCTTCAAAATCGCACTTGGACAAATGATTGAAAGATGGATTAACATGCTCAACACACCCCTCCTATATAGGCGCTCATCTTGATAATTGCCCCTAGGCCGACTTGGAAAATAGGCCCAAAAAACAAATAAAATTTAATAAAAGAGGGGGCCGACCTTGCAAAATAATACCCCAAGCGCTCCCTTTTTTATTATTTAATTTAATAATAATTAATTAAATGCCTTTGTAATTAAAAACTTCGATTTTTTAAAGGCTTTAAATTAATTATTGAAAGTCCACGCGCTATTTTTTAAATACCAATTTAATTAAATCTTTCACATTTTTATCGAATTTGGCATTTTAATGTAATTCAAAAATATTGGCGCCTAAGCATGGGAGGAATAAGGGACACTAACCATATCGCTCTGGTCCCTGGGAGAGGGACAGGAGCGCTCCTTCATTTTGGCCTTGTTTTTCTTGTTTTTCACGTTCAGAGTCTTGTCTTAGACGTCCAAAATAGCATTTTAATTGGGAATCTTGAGCTTAACTCGTCCCTTTTGTGGAAGGAGTGTGCTTTAAAGTACTTTCGCCCTGGTCCCTTGGTGAGGGACAGGAGCGAACTTGCCTTTTTCCTTGGGTCTTTGTCTCTTTAATCACCAATTTATATCGCAAGGCAAGTAACAATGTTATCCATTTATTCCATGCATACTTTACTCGTCCTTTACAATGCAAATTTGATATTTGAGTGAATATAGCCCTGGTCCCTTGGTGAGGGACAGGAGCGAACCTTTGTTCCTTGTGCTCATCCTTGTTTATATCAACTTGCAACTGTCTTCACGGTGCAAAATGATGTTCTTTACTCCCTTTCGAACACTTGAAATGTGAGTGGCAACTTAAATTTGGACACACTTGAACATTTCGCTCTGGTCCCTGGGAGAGGGACAGGAGCGAACTTGGGCATTTCCATCACCTTTGCGGTCTTTGATACTTTACTTCCTCTCCGAGGCGTTCCAAACATCATAGCCCCTTTGTGTCTTAGCTTGGAGTGATTTAAGCTTGGAGGGAATATTAAATAACCTTGAGTTCGCCCTAGTCCCTGGCTGAGGGACAGGAGCGAACTTTCACTTGTAGGCTCAATCATGCTTTGCTAACTTTTAAAACCACCTTCAATGGATCCGCTATGCTCCCCATCACTCATCCTTGACATGTAATTTGCTTCATCTTGGCGAGAGATTTGTCTAAGGAAGAAATTGCTCTGGTCCCTGGGAGAGGGACAGGAGCGCCTAGGACAATATGGGCTTCACTTGGCGTTTTTACAATCTTCACATTATCTTCAACGGACTCGTTACGCCTCCTTTGCTTGCCTCAAACTTAACACTTACTTGATCTTCGCCCAAAACCTGTCTTATAAGGAAAATTGCTCTGGTCCCTGAGAGAGGGACGGGAGCTATCACTTAAATTCGCCCTGGTCCTTGGCAGAGGGACAGGAGCGATCTTGCTTCTAGGGTCAATTTTCCTCATGATTGCGCTTTCAAATTATATTCAACTGATAAAATGTATCTCCTTTGATCTTCTCAATTCGCGAAATCGTTCAAATCTTTCAAGGACAAGGCAATTTTGGATTTCAAGCTCCGGTCCTTCAGTGAGGGACAGGAGCGATTTTTGTCCTCCAGGCCCAAATGCTTCACTTTTCACCATGAAATGTCTTTGCTAGGGAAGATATCATCCTGCTTCATGCTATGAATAAAAGTTAATGTCCAAAAAAGGTCTAAAATTGTGCATATAAAGAAAATCGCTCTGGTCCTTCAATGAGGGACAGGAGCGAATTTGACCTTCTAGGCAAAAACTTCATCATTTCATTGCTTTTGATCAAGTCTGGATGCTCTATCATGCTCATTTTACCCTTCACCATGCCTTTGATGTCTCAATTCGTCCAAACAAGGTCAGGAATGGCTCAAATAAGTATTATCGCCCTGGTCGCTTGGTGAGGGACAGGAGCGCTTCGCCTTGGTCCTCCTGAGAGGGACAGGAGCGAAATTCGCTCTGGATCCTCAGTGAAGGACAGGAGCGAAATTTGACTTTTCGAACTCTCTATCAGGATAACTTTTATGGAATATAACATTTAAGTATTCTTATACTTTAAGTTATATTCCATATATACTTTCAGGATGTTTGAGAGTGGTTTCAGACCTCCAGGAGTTATATTGCAAAATCTAGTTTTTTGAGGTTTTTCAGTTTCCAGACTTAGTCAAATTTCAGGATCAGGACATTCCAGACTTAGCCAAATTTCAGGATCAAGACATCACTCAAGCCGGACTTGCTATCCATGTGATCCCCTTGGCGACACTCAAAATGCAAAGGCTAACCGACAAAACCCTAAAAACCTAAAAAGACAAACCCTAAAAAGCAAAAAAAGCAAGGGTCCCCATTTGCAATGGGGCGATGTGTGAAATGGTCACAACACCACCCAAATGTGGGTGTGAATGACACATGTAAATGTATGACTATGCCAAATGTCCTCATATAAACCATCCTAATATAACCTAAGTATGCTTAATAATGTGTAGGAAAAATAAATATAAAAAAACCTACACTAACAAAAATAGGGATTAAATTTTCCATTCACAGCATGAAGAATGAATTTCCTAAAGGAGATTGCAACATAAATAAGGACAAAATTAGGGAACAAAAAGTCCCTATTAAGGTTGATTTTCCGTTTGAAGAAAAAGTTGCTATGGGTAAGGTGAATTTCATAGGGACTAATTTTGTCCCTATTAAGGTCGAATTTCCACTCAAAGGGATTAAACTTGCTAAGGTAATGTGAAATTTCATAGGGACTAATTTTGTCCCTATACACATCAAATTTTACCAATGAGCAATCAGAATTTGAAATGACATTTATCCTTGTGCGTTGCAAACTAAGTAGGGATGAATTAAAGGTAGGGACAAATTTGTCCCTATGAGGTGCAATTTTCCACCCTATGAATGGGACTTAAGCACAAAATATCATACAACCAACTGAAACGTATGGAACGAAATCAGGACATAGGTCCTAAAACAAAACATTTGGCTTCAAATCAAAAGGTGTCAAGTATGTAGAAGATAAATTAAAGCATAAAGACCTGAATCAAACGTGTGGAGAGAAGAGGTTTGTGATGCCCCCATTCAGGATTCTCCTTGATTTAGTCCCGAGACATCAATTTTAAATTAAAATGAGAAATATAATATATTAATGAACTTTATTAGAACGCAATACATTCTTTTATAATATTGAATTTAAAATTTAAGAATAATCCAGAAAGTAGAACTTATCTTCATAATTACTGCTATCAATTCTTCTCCTTAAGTTGCTCGACAAGTCAGGTATAAGCTTGCAACAATACTTTCTTCTTGAATGTGCTATAATCCTTAAGGAAGAAAGGCCTAATCCTTAAGGAAATCAACAACACAAACATCGCCCTGATACCTAAGAAACCAGATGTAGCCTCTTTCACGAATTTTAGGTCCATATCGCTCTGTAATACAATATACAAAATCATAACAAAAGTGATGGAGAACAGATTAAAGTGGATTCTCTCAAAGATCATTTCGCCAAAGCAAAGTGGCTTCGTTCCCAACAGAACATCTCAGATGGAATCATCATAGCACATGAGATTTTGCACTCGATAAAGCTAGAGAACCTCAGAGGTATGATTCTAAAACTAGATGTGAAAAAAGCTTATGATCATGGTCAATGGGGATTCCTCATTTTGATTCTTAAAAAAACTGGCTTTAATGATCAATGGATAATTGGGTTTTCGGGTACATATCCTCCCCCCGGTTTTTTGTGCTTATCAATGGAAGCCCACGTGGCTTCTTCCAAGGGGTTAAAGGCCCACTTCAAGGAGATCTGTTAGCTCCATTTTTGTTTGTAATAATGGCAAATGCTCTAAGTAGGAAGATCTCCGCTCTATCAATTTCGGGGTCTGGGACAGGGATTAATGCTATCCCCTCCCTTCCCCCCTTTTCTCACCAACTTTTTGCAGACATGATGCTGTATGGACAGTCTTCCTTAGCTAAGGCCACAAGGATAAAACATGTTTTGGAGGAGTATTGCAAAGTGTCAGGTCAGGAGGTAAATAAGAAGTCTAGAATTTTTTTCTTCAACATAGGGCAAACAATGCAAGAGAAGAATTGCAAGGACTTTTTGGTTCATAATTGATAAAATCCCCTATACATATTTGGGTGTTCCTCTTTTCTCAGGAGCAACAAAAAATAAGATTTTGTTTTGATACAGTTGAAAAATGTAGCAAAAAAACAAAATGCTGGAAAGGAAGATGGCTAACAATGGCTGGAAGGATAACAATGATCAAATCAGTGCTGATAGCAATCCCCATTTATATGTTATCTAGAGTGGAAATCTCTAATCACTTAGTGCAAGATATAACAAACATTTAAAGGAAGTTCATGTGGGATGGGATAGGGGATCACCATAAAATTCCACTAGTAGCTTGGGACATATTCAAGCAACCTAAAAACAATGGAGGTACAGGGATCTGGGATATCATGGTTCAAAATAGAGCATTAGGGGCGAAATTTATTTGGTGGATGTTTAAGGAACCCAATGCTCTATGTTGCCAAGTTTTACAAAATACGTACTTGGATGAGGACACACCCATGCGCATCCTAACAATAGCTAACCCTCCTTATGGATCTGCGATTTGGAACTTAATGGGAAAATGCAGAACAATTATAATTTGGCACTTGTCCTAAAGAGTTAGAGACGGAAGACAAGCAAATTATTCTTGGAACGGTTATAAGCTACTAATTGAGATCCCATGTTTGGACAGGGTGAGGGAGAGAGAAGAGCAAGTCTTTGGCTGGAAAGTTGGAGACTATTTGGAAGTCCCCCAAATTCATGGTTTGGTAGAAGCTCGATGGAAGGAATTGCAAATGTTTGATGAAGACAGTTGAAGAAATTTGACAAAAGAACTCTCAAAGAGGCACATCTTATTAACTAATTAGGAGGATGAAGTCTTTTGGTGTGCTGCCAAATCTAGGAAATACTCTCTAAAACTTGGATACGAGCTCTTGTTCGGGGAATGGGATCAGTGTTCCTGGAAGACGGAATTGTGCAAAACAGAATACTCATAGATGAAAGATTAAAAAAACTTGGTTTTAATGGCCCGTTTTGATGTCCCATGTGCTTAAAGGATGAGGAAACATTAAATCATTTGTTTGTTCGATGTGAAGTAGCCCAGGAATGTTGGAACTTTTATCAAAGTAAGTTCAATTTTTATGGTCCTTTCTTGGAGACCTTGAAAGACATTTTCACAAATTGGCCGGTTTTACATAGGAGAACCTATTGGGGTGGGTTATGGTATGCAGTTTTGGCATGCTGATTTGGCATTTGTGGAAGGAAAGAAATTCTAGAATTTTTAATGATAAAGTGACAAAGGTGGAAACTTTGTTGAGTCGGATATAGGTGGCAATTAGTGAGCATATAAATGCCAAATCAGCAGGTGGCCCTCACCATTTGTTTTCCACATGGGATGATGAAATGTTAAAGGTCTGGCCCCATCTCATTCCCCCAAAGGGAGACTTGATATATAATAATAATCACCGAGCGAATGCAAAATGGCTCCTTCCTCCTAGAGGCCGCCTAAAACTAAATTTCAACAGGGCCTCCCCTAGAAATTTGGGATTAAGCAGGGCAGGTTTTATCAACAGGAACGACAGAGGTGGGTTGGTCTGGGGAGGATCAGTGAAGCTGCTGATTGGAACCAATGACGAAGTAGAATTTTTCGCCTTTCGACTAGGTTTGCAACTCTGCAAGGACAAAGGGCTATCTAATTTGGAGATAAAAGGAGACTTATTAAACGTCATTTGAGTGGTGATAACAAAAATAGGTCTAAGTTGGAAATCAAACATGTGGACATAAAGTATGCTAGAGATCCTGAAGGATTTGGGGGAATGTACGATTAGTCCTATCTTTAGGGAAGCCAATGTAGAGACAAACTTCCTTTAAAACTACACAATTGACCAAAATGTAGCATCAATCATATCGAGTGATTGTCTGGTTTGGAATGGTCTTAATATTTCAACTATCATTGAAGAAGGGAATCGATGGTATCCGGATTTGTTGACAGATAGTAAGATCACGGGGATATGCATGCATCTATTGGCTTGTTTTTTGACAGCGAAAAAGAAGGCGCTTGTCTATAAATCAAGGCTTCTCTTGAAAGCCTTCATGCGTTGGTTCAAATGGCGGGGTCGTCTAGCAAAGGGGAAATGGAATTCATTGTAATCCTTGAGTGCAAGTGCTCTTGCAAGCAAGGAATAATGGATGAGCAGCTATGAGAAATTTTCGTCTTCGAAGGCGATATAGCAGAGTATGTGACCCGCAAGATTATCTGTGACAAAATGTTGGAGGGCCCGCATTCACATAACTTGGAGCTCTTAGAGCGATTTGTTTATAATGTTGCAAGGAACATTGGAGATCATTTTGATGTGAAGAAGGCCATCGATTGTGTGGTATCCCCAAGCCTGCGAGAACTAGCTGCCAATGCTCTAAGAAAGCTGAAAACGAGTTCTTTCTTTGGCTTGGTTGGGGATGCATTCTGGATTGAGGAGGTGATCAAAGACAAGGACAAGATAGACATAATGGTTATAATGAGGAAATGCTTGAGGAACAATAATATGGAGACCTATGAGTACATGACTGGAGAGAATGAGGATATGTTTCCTCCTGAGAAGTTGGAAAGAGTACAAGAGGTCATAGAGGCCACTAGGACTTTGCTCTTCACACTTTGTGTTGATTAATGCAATTTCTTCTCTAATGAAAAAGGTGCTGCCCTTAAGCAGTAATTTGCCCCAAATATATATATATATATATTTCATAAATCTCAATTATTTACATAATGGTTAGTAATCAAACATATAAGTACAAATACATATAATTGTTATAATTCATTAGATAGGTCTAATCACAATAGAGATTGAATGAAGGAGCATGATAGGATCGACCCAAAGAAATCTTCACACTGAGCCCAAGAGCAGACACTCACCCTCTTGGCCCCAAGTGGTAGGCGCCTTAGACATCCAGCATGGGGTGGTCTACCTAGTGGGATGCTTTTATCTGCAGCTCCCATCCATGTTTCCTTATTCATCCTCTGTGAGAGTATGATGGGTTTCAATCCAAGGCTTTCCCTACAAACCAATCAACACTATGGAATCCCTCGAAGAATCATATAAGGCATCGGGAGCCTGTTCTTTCCAATCAAACCCAAAAACACATAATGAACACTCAATCATTTGGCCTATTGGCCCCACCTTGGGGGTTGGCGTACTTGATGGGAGTGTCAGTGTTGCTGCATCATCATGTATTTCTTCCTTCACTCCATGATGGGATGGTTGGTTGGATAAAGTATTGAAGGAATCCTTACTAATATAGTTAATTATCTAAGTTACCGGTTTGGGTTCGGGAGCGGGTTCGATGACGCGAACCTTGTTCATGGGTTTGGGCAATTTTTTTTTGCCTTTTGGGTTCGTGGGTCGGGTTTGTTCGTGAGTGTGTGTGTGTGTGTGTGTGTGTGTGTATATATATCAATCAAAAGAAATATACAAAATTACAAATCTGAATACATTTAATAGTATGCTACTTCATCATTGAGCAATGCCAAATGCCAATTCAATTGATAGTTCAGAATTTCAAATTAATTTTTTAATGTTAAAAGTCACTATTATGTGACTTAACCCAGCTGGTCGCCTGAGTCTGGCCAGGGTTCACCCCAGGATGAACCCAGCGTGGACCCAGGGTGAACCCGGACCCATGCGGACCTGGTCTGTGTCACGAGGCCAAAAGCCACAAACCCGACAACTTAGTTAATTATGCATATGTTAAGAATTATAGCAAGAATGATAATATACATTAGAGGCATCATATTAATTACTTATTATTTCCAAATATTATTAAATTGTAGATATGCTAAATGGATTAACCAGACAAGTATTATGTGCTGTGCATCATACCAAGTACTTGTAAATATCTAAGTCTGCTACTACTCTTATTAATTCTGAAATTGATTATCTCTCCCTTGATCAATTGATTTCCTTGTCTGATTCGATGCCCTTCTTCTCAAATGTAGATCCATCTTATATAGCATTCAAGAGGAGGCGTAGAGTCATCCCTCTTTGCAAAGGACGTCTTTCTTCATAAGGAGGTGTCTCTTCCACTATTGATTGCTGTCCATTCAAGTCATGGCTGCCTGGAACCAATTGATTAAGGCTGTTGTAATTTGTTAACATTCATTTGTTTATGATTAACATCTCTTTGCTTGTAATTAATAGCTCATTAGGGTGATCGCACCTTAGCAAGGATCATTAACAACTAATCATTAAGGTGGTCGCACCTCATCATGACAATATTTTTAATGTGCACATAATCCTTGTAGCCTAAGACAATTTTCTGTGAGCTGCCATCTTCCATTCTTGGTGGGGTCGTGACAAGTGGTCTTCAACCTTCATCAAAAGGATCTAGATCAAGGTCATTGTTTGGTTCAACATCATTTGAACCACAAGTAAATGGAGTGCCACTCGCACTAGGTGTATCTTGTGTAAAGAGTCTCATCATCATCATCTATATTGACTCTAGCAAGCTCTGCAATAGATTCATCCAAGTTGGTACGATCAGAGACTATGTCCCAATGCTTCATTGCCCCTTCCTTGTAGTCATCTTGCTTGTGTGATTGCAAGTTGGAATGGACATAAACCAAGGCTTCTGTGTTTTTTGCAGCCAACTGGTTTTGTTTTGTTGAGTAGATAAAGGAGTACATACTCCAATTTTGTTCAGCAGAAGAACTTGCAACCTGTTGAAATTGGAGTGAAAACCAACACAACTTAAAAATAAAAAATGCAAAAGAAATTAAAGAATGGTAAGTACTAAAGTCTACATTACAAATGTTAAAAAACAAAAAATAAAATAATACTTGTGATAGAATCTTGTGATAGAATCTTGATTGCAATTGGTTGAGGAACAAATAATCTTGCCCATGGAGGTACCACCATGTACGAGCATTTTATTTGTTTTGGTCTCTATGAGTACAAATACTATTATCTTGTCTAAGATGAACCTGCCAAACTCTTTCCTAACATTATCCACTACTTTTGTATTTGAGAAGAGTCTTCAAAATGCCAACTATAATACCCATTAGCAACTTAACTATCTCTATATGGTGTAGTTCTCCCTAGCAAAGAAAGCATATCTACACTATAGCATTTGGGGGATAATGCATATGCAAGGAGATGCAATGGTGTGTTCATCTTGTTCCAACGATGACAAATCATTTTTCCACATCTTAGAAAAACGTTTCTTTGGGATCATTTTATGTTTGTGCTAGGATCATTTTATGTTTGTGCTATAATGACCTTTATTTTTTCTATCATGGAGTCAATGCCATCATAGATTTCCCCCAAACATGGCCAATATATATCAATAAACTTGATCATACTCATGATAGGCATAGTGAGACTCAAGACAGTCCACACAAGCCCACCAATCATCATCTAGGATCAATGACCTGACCTTTTGGGCCCTCTTTGAATTTGATTGCTTCCAAATACCCCATTGATGGCTAATAACCATGGCACCCAATGCCTCTTGCACCTTCACAAGTCGTCTCAAAATGATTGTGTGATGGAAATTGGGTCTCAACAACCTAATGTTGTGTAAAAAATAAGTTATTAACACATTAAAATATAAGTAAACATTACATAAATTAAATTTAAAAATAAATTAAATAGTTAAATTGAATTTACCTTCAACAATTCCAAATTTGAGAAAGTCTTGAAAGTGCCTTGCGACATATGGTGGTTTGTCACGAACATTTGGATCTCCTCACCCCAATGGTATACAGCTTTAAGCTATTGAGTGCCAATTGTTTGCATCACCAAGTTAAGGGAGTGTATGTTGCATGATGTCCAAAAAATGTGTGCATCCCTTTCCTCAACCTAAGCACCTGCAGCCCTGCAATATTTCGCATTGTCTTTAATGACTTGGACAACATTTTTTGGAACCACCATCTCTATGGACTCAATTAGGATTATAGAACTGAAATCTACATCCTTTATTTGCCCCTCACAATCAACTGCCTTCAAAAACATTGCCCCTTTGGGAGACACTACAAAAATATTTGTTTAAGGTAAGTTTTTGCAATATTTCCATCCATTAGAAGTAATAGACACTTTTGTTTCAATCCAAGAATCCCTAATTGCTTGAGTGATGGCTCTACAATTTTTTTTCTTTTGCCAACAAGGTGGTGCACACCTTTTCATACCCACCTTTGAAACTAGAAGGTGCACTATTGATTGCTGCCACCATTTCTTGCCAATATGATCTCACCAAGTTGAAAGGAAGCCCCATTTGCATAAATGTGACGTGCAACTTTTTTATTCGCAATCTTTCTTCTTTCATATTGAAATGCCCTAGTGAATTGGCTTCTTTTGTGGAAGAAGGAGAGGGGTCTTCTTTGTGGATAGAGGGCGTCTCCAATAAAGGATGTTACTGAATATGTTGTAATGTTCCATTATTGCCCTAGTTTCAGTGTTGGCATTCTACACTCTTATGAGAGTAGTTGGTGTTGCCATTGATGGCAACCATCTGGCAACTCTAGCATTCATCTGGTAAGCCACCGACAGTTACCGGCACCGGCAATAGACATCTACATACACCGACAGACACTTCACCGACAACGACAACAATGCATACCGACACTCCAGCCGACAGGGAATAAACTTTTGTTTATTGCATTTAAATGTAATTATCTTTTGTAAAGCCGACATGGCATATTGTAAAAGACTCATATATATCTATGAGATCTTATAGGTCATTTTGGATAGGAATATAAGTATGCATGAAGAGAATATATGGATAATATTTTGTATAAGGAGATATAGTTGACAGCAAAGGTTTTGGTTATAGAATGAGCTTAAACTGGTACTGAACCTGACATAGTTGATGCTGATTTGAAGCAGTACTTTTGTAGTCAGTGTGACTCTTATTGAGCAGTGAGCTCTAGGCAGTTGGCCTTCCGGCATGTGCAGGCCCCTCATTGTAAGTAATATTTATTCATTGGCCAGTGAGTGAATATTGTGGGTCACAAATCCCACCGAGGTTTTTCCCACACCGGGTTTCCTCGTTAAACATCTTGTGTTATGGTGTGTTTTCTATGCTGTCTTTATTGTTCTTGTTTATTGCATTAATTCTTATTTACCGGTACATTGTTTTGGGATGCAAAGTTCTTAACAAGTTTAAATATTTTGCTAACCGGTTAGATACTGATTCACCCCCCCCTCTCAGTATCTTTGGGACTGTCATTAATCCTAACAATTGTTATTAGAGCCCGATCCTTTATTTTCAAAAGTCTAACAGCTTGAGGAAGATTCTGACACCGGTACAGATGGAGAACTTAAGAAAACAATTGGAAGGAGCTCTTGTAGACTATGATGTAGAGAAGTTGAAGAATATCAAACTTGAAGATGATCTAAGGACTGCACAGGAATTCATTCAAGGACTTCAGGAGAATCTTACTATAGCTCGAAATAAAAGAAAAGAACTTCATGAGAAGATGCAAAATGATAATGATGAAAAGGAAACTCTTAATGAACTTGTGAACAAGTTGAGACAAGAAAACAATACTATGAAGAATGAAATGCAAGATATGACTATGAGGTTTTGTAAAGACATTGAAGACATGAAGAAGAATGAAGATGACTTGACTAGGAGACTCAATGATCCTGGAAATGAAAATCTAAGACTCAGTCATGAAAATGATATGTTGAAAACAGATCTGATTCACATGCAACATGATAAAACTGAGCTTATGAGACAAAAAAGAATTCTGGAAAATGAGTTGGCTACTGCAAATCAACACAAAGAGAAATTCAAGAAAAGTTCAGAGGAACTTGATGATATGCTGAAAAGTTAGAAACCTAATGGAGATACTAATGGACTTGGATTTGAAGTTGGAGAAAGTTCCGGTACTGCAAACAATCATGATCACAGTAAACCGGTAAGACAACCTAGTGCTTATAAATTTAATGGGAAATGCTTTAACTGTAACAAGTATGGTCATAGAGCAAATCAGTGTAGATCTAGAAACAATCAGAACATTAATGCACCCATCGGTCAATGTTCCAAATGCAACAAAGTTGGTCATAATTTTGAAAACTGCAGAATGAATGTGAGATGTTATGTTTGTGGAAGATTTGGGCACTTATCTAATCAATGTAGAACACAAACCGGCATAGGATATAGAAAGGCTATTCAGAAGAATAATGTAACTTGTTATGCTTGTAACAAGATTGGACATATTGCAAAATTCTGTAGAAGCAAGACTTCACTGACAAATAATAAAGGATCCAGTTTGAAAGGCAAAGAAAAGGTAGATGAGGTAAAGCAAGAATTTTCAAAACAATGGATTAGGAAGACAGATCAGAATGTTGATGAGACTATCTCTGTACTGGTAGAATAGAGTATTACTCTACCGGCAGGAGATTCTTCATCCAACTGAGAAGTAACCCTTTGGGGGTATTGCAACAAATTGAATATCATGCAGATTACCCTCGGTTGATGGTGAGAAGATAGATTTCTTCTTTACTGGCAGATGTGTTAAGTTTTCACTTAACCGACGAGCATTTAATGCGGTTGTTGAGAGAAATTTCATTATAAATCATCGGATTTCCCTCATTTTTGATTCACCGAGCATTCAAATTAGCAGAGTGCGCGAAATCTGAGCAAACGCATTCAAGGCGAAGGTGTGAAGCGATTTCTTTCAAGCATTCAGACATTATCAAGCAGCTAAAGGTATTTTTCAATGGCTTCTTCTTCTGCTCCCGAATTTATTGCGAACCCTACTATTGTGGAAAACGTAAAATGCCCTAGGCCCGTGTTTAAAATTATTCCCGAAGTAGCTAAGCAAGATGATTCCATAGGAGCATTTTCGAAGATTCCTAAAGGTGTAGCTTATGCTGAAGACCCTAGGATATATATACATTGCAACATTGAAGAATTAGGTTCTGAAGAATTGTTGAAAATGTTTAGAACCGTAATTTGTGATGAAAATGACACTGTTAAACCCGAGCACAAGATTGTGGAGACTTTAGGTTTTGTTGAAATATTGAATATCCCTGAATTTCCGGAAGTAGTGGTGAGAATTGTCCTAAGTAGGGCACATGGAGAATTTCTATGGTTAGACTCTGTTTGCAAATTTACTCGGCAAGCAATTAGGGCAGTAACTGGTTTACCCTCAACTGGTAGCAGACCAGACAAAACAAAGAAAGTTCCTAACAACAAAGTAATGACCCTAATTGGAGCAATATCAGACAGTAGATCACTAAGAGTGAATGACATCAAAGACATCAATGTGAGATTCATAAGTATGATACTTGGTTACAAGACTACACATGCAAACAGACTTAATTCTGTTTCTAGTCTCTGCATTAATAGTGCTTATGAAATGGTGAACAACAATATAATGATTGATGTGTGTGAATGGCTGAAAGATGAACTCAGATAATTTGTAAAAGATTAAAGGAGACAAGAAAGGGACATTTTGCTTTGGTAATCTCTTAGTATGCTTGATGTTGTATTTCACAAAGGAAATCCTTAGTATAGGACAGAAAGACTTTGGATATGACATACCGGTAGGAAAACAATTACAGGGACGCTTTCACCGGCATGGGAATTGCAAAGGACAGTAATATAACTGAATACTTTAAAGCTTTTCAAGCTAAAATGAAAACCAGAGAAAGACTACCACAGAGTGTAGTGGACAAATATGACAAAGAAATCTGTTTTGTCATCAAGAAGGATGAAACATGGATGGAAGCTGTACTTCCTAGAACTATATGGGTAACTGAAATGGGCTATGAGGTAGATCTCAACATAATTGAGACTTATGCAAAAGCTTTGTTAGATGCACCAAGAGAACCAACATAAGAAGTTTTTAGTAGTGCTTAAACAATTGAAAGTGATGTGAAAACAATGAAGCAAAGGAAGAAAAGAGAGAAATATATAAGAGATGCATCAAAGCAGGTAAAGGAAATCAAAGAAAATGTTATGAACATTACTGGTATAATGGCTAGTGAGCTGGAAGGACTGCAACCGGAGGCACACATTTCACCGGTTGGCACATCTTCTGACAGTGAGATACCAGCTGAATTCAAAAGAGTTGAAAGGAAGAGAAAACCTTCACCGGTACCCTCTCCTCCACCCAAAAGAACAAGGACCTTAAGGAAGAAACAACAGACAGTAAAGCAACCGGCTAAGAGACTAACTCCCAAGAAGAAACAAAAACCGGTTATACCTTCATTAGATAATTTGTTAAATGAAATAACCAATGATGGCAATTTGGCTAATGTGAGTAAATTGTATAACACATTCAATGATTCAGACAAGGAAAGCATTGAAAACAATATAATTTTACATCTGGATATATATAAGAAAGTTTTAATTGAAGTTGTGGATGACTTGCCTAATGAACTATATAGAAGGTTAGATGCAAAGAGGATTGCAGTGATGGAATTGGACAAGAAACTAAAAGTTGAAAAACTTCTAGCTGTACATCCGGTTAACTCAAAAGAGGAGATTGATGACCTGATTTGTGAGGTTAACAGATCTGTTTTTGCTAGTGGTCACCGGCAAGTAAGTTTGATGGCAGGTACAGTAAATGAGATTGCAGAGGAGATTGCTGATAAATGGGATATCTTTTTTGTGGAAAAAGAAAAACAAGAGGAATTGAACTGACCAAAGAAAACATTCAAAGTGTATCAGAAGGATAAAGACAAAGGGAAAGGTAAATTTGGTGGAATACCGAACACCAAGATAACGGATAACTTGCCACCACCTTTGGTTACTGCACTATTACATACTGTTGATCCACCGGTTACTGAAAGTGAAGGTATCACACATGATGACACTAATCCTGAATCTGAAATACTATTCACCATGAATGTGGATACTCAGGAAGTGAATATTGTTGTGGATACGGACATTACAGAGGTTAAGGATGATAATGCTGACAGTGGCAACATTGCTGAAAAACCGGTAGAGACTGTTGAGGTTGAGATCCCAACAGAGCAATCATTACAAATTGAGCAAACATTACAAACAGAGCAACCATTGGATACTGGGAAGAATACTGAAGGTATAGATGTTGGCACAGAGAAACCTATTGAGACTGAGACACCGACAACTGAGCACACAGAGAAACCTATAGAAGCAGAGGTACATATTGAGGTTGAGAAACGGGTAATCACTGAGATACCTAAACAATCAGACAAACCTTTACTGGTTGAAATGCAAACTCAGACTGATCCACCGAAGGTTAACACAAGCAATATGGTTACTAATGTTGGAAGCACAAAGGTAATTAAGGTAGTTGGTCAGACATCCGGTACTTCATCAAGTGAATTCAGACCTACTAATGTAACAGAGGTACTCCTGGACTCAATCAAGAAGATAACTGACTGTAACACATTGGCCTACAAAGCAATTGATAATACCATACCAATTCTTAAATTGATTGCACCGAAATGTAACATAGATCATGTAAAGGATTCTTTAGGTAAATTGGACACATTGTCCAAATTCATTTCTGACAATGTAATAACGGTTGATAAGGTGAATGAGGACACCTTCAAAGAGAAAGTTGAAAAGGAGAAGGATAAATTCTTTGAGGATACAATAAAGAAGTGCACAGAACACATGAATACACTATTACCGACACTGTACACTACAATTTTGGAATATAAAGAGCTGTATAGAGAAACATGCAAACCACATCTTTTGACACAGGATATAGAAAAGGAGATAAGCAGAGTCCAGAAAGAAATAGATGACATAGTTGATAACATAATTGGTTCATCCGAACCTATATCAGTTATTGAGTAGGAAATAGCAAGTTTTGAGGAGAAATTGGAGAAATTTGAGAAAGAGAAGGCAAGGATTAAGGCTAATGCCAGAGACCTTGAGTATAAACTTGATCCCAAATTGGACAACCTTATCTCTCTGAGAAATGAAATCTCTAAGGCATTTCTTCAAGGAGAAAGATCACCGGAAGAGCACATGCATCATCTCACCAGCACGATCCAACAGACCGAGGCAACCTTGAACGACAACAACAGATTCATGTAGAGTCTTAATTTGGTTTTGGCAGACATATTTCAGATTGTAACCAACCGGTTACAAACTTTGAAGTGAAATTTTTGCACTCGTTTGACAATTTTTGACAACCTTTGTCATTGATGTCAAAGGGGGAGTAGTGGAGAGAAAAATGATTAATCAGAGGAGATCATCTTCTCAGGAGGAGCACATCTTTTTGGTAACTTTTTGGACTTCCGTTTTGGAACAGTTTTTTGATTTTTCTCATGAGTGTTGCCATCAATGCCAAAGGGGGAGATTATTGGCATTCTACACTCTTATGAGAATAGTTGGTGTTGTCATTGATGGCAACCATCTGGCAACCTTCTAGCATTCATCTGGTAAGCCACCGGTAGTTACCGGCACCGACAATAGACATCTACATACACCGGCAGATACTTCACAATGCATACCGACACCCCATCCGACATGGAATAAAATTCTGTTTATTGTATTTAAATGTAATTATCTTTTGTAAAGCCGACATGGCATATTGTAAAAGACTCATATATATCTATGAGATCTTATAGGTCATTTTGGGTAGGAATATAAGTATGCATAAAGAGAATATATGGATAATATTTTGTATAAGGAGATATAGTTGACAGCGAAGGTTTTGGTTATAGAATGAGCTTAAACCGGTACTGAACGTGGCATAGTTGATGCTGATTTGAAGCAGTACATTGTATTGGATTTCATAATCCACTTTTGTAGTCAATGTGACTCTTATTGAGCAGTGAGCTCTAGGCAGTTGGCCTTCCTGCATGTGCAGGCCTCTCATTGTAAGTAATATTTATTCATTGGCCAGTGAGTGAATATTTTAGGTCACAAATCCCACCGAGGTTTTCCCACACCGGGTTTCCTCGTTAAACATCTTGTGTTATGGTGTGTTTTCTATGCTGTCTTTATTGTTCCTGTTTACTGCATTAATTCTTATTTACCGGTACACTGTTTTGGGATGCAAAGTTCTTAACAAGTTTAAATATTCTGCTAACCGGTTAGATACTGATTCACCCCCCCCTCTCAGTATCTTTGGGACTGTCATTAATCCTAACATTCAGATCTAGGGTTTTAGATTAAATATGAATAACCAGTCAAGCAAAAGAGAACTCATGCATAGATCTTAACTACTGCCGTCACAGCCCTCTGTGATTAAATGAACAAATCAGGTCAGACAACTTCCCTACTACTCTTAGGAGTCAATAGTAATTCTGGATCACTTGTCTTAATTACATAAGCTGTATTATAAACAATTTAAGGAGGACAAAATATGATGTCTGATAGAAACAGTTACTGCGAGTAGCAATCAATGAACTTACATTTATCACAAAGATATACTTTCAGATTAATAGGTGGCATGATAGTAATGCTCCACTATTGCCCTAGTTTCAGATCTAGGGTTCTAGATTAAATATGAATTACCATTTAAGCAAAAGAGAATTCATGCATAGGTCATTACTACTGCTGTCACAACCCTCATTTGATTAAATGAACAAATCAGGCCAAAGAACTTCCCTACTACTGTTAGGAGTCAACAATAAATCTGAACCACCAATCTCAATTACATATATTGCATTATAAACAATTCAAGGAGGACAAAATATAATGTCTGATAGAACTAGCCATCAGCAATCAATGAACTTACGGCAGTTACAAAGACATACTTTCAGATTAACTGGCATGATAAGCTTGCCTTTCTTCCAGGCTAGCCACAACCGATATGGCCAACAAGATCATGCACAATTTCTGCCCTGTTATTGTTCTTTTTGTATATATACCTTGGAGTCGTCGCCAATCAAGTCTCCAGCTTTCCTCAATGATAGGTGCTGATTAGATATACCATCAAATCTCTCCTAATGGCATGCGCGGGGTCTGCAACTGAGGTCAAATTCCTTCACAGAGATGTGCGCTAGGCCTAGACAGGTAAAAACGTGACCATTGCATATGGTAACAACCTTCCAGAAAGGGCTTTTGAGTGGCCCAGCGGCTTGGCAGTGCTATAGTGATCTCTTCAGTCCTCCTAAGTGTGGTGCTCAAACTGAAAATCAACCCCTACACTAGGTTACAAGGAATTCCAGACTGGGATACTGGATATGCAAATTAGAAGGAAAATTGACATGATTGGGTCAGGGGTTTCGTCCCAACCTAGCTGGTTCCTAGGGTTTTTGTCCCAACAAGCATAACTTGTGATGTCCCTGATTTAAGGATGGGTCAGCAAGCCTAATTTTGGGCCCTTTATCTTCCAGTATTTTAATTATATTTAATGAATGATATTTTTGGTGTCAAGGGTGACTCGCAAGGCCTATTTTATTCTCTTTTCTTGGGTTGACCTGTTTTGCCATCACCTATAAAGGAAGAGGGCGATCTTTATTGAGGGCATCATGAAATATCAGAAATTACCTTGAGCATGGTTGCAGACTGCATGGGACGAAATCCTCAGGTGGTATTCTCTAGGTAGGACGACACCCCTGCCTGGTTATCTCTTGCAGCTCTAGTCTATTTCTTATCCACATCCAGGTGATATTGCATCTTCATGACACCTAGGAAAGGAGAAGTGACACAGCTGCAGCCCATTCATAGCTGTTGAGTCTTTATTGAATTCCACAGGAGATCTCAAGGGCATAGGAACATAGATGGCACCCCTCTGAGGCGCCCTAACTATATCAGGTTCGTCAGCTACTGGAGCAATTATGGCCTGTAGAATATGACTGCTGCTATGACAATCTTTATATAAGGTCAGATTACTGTTATTGAGAAACTTATGTAATACCAGATTTTTGAGTGAAAATCAACCTTGTGGATCTGTAGTTTTAAGGTGCATTAGATTGTTGATATTCTATCTGATTTGGTAATCTATGAATATTCTGAAGTTAATAACACTGCATGATATCTATTTCTGAATCTACAGTTTGCAATCAGATTGTCTTTAAGTTAATGACTGTATCAGTATAAAGGAGGAATAAGGAATTAGAATCATTCAGATTTCAGGCTCATTACAGTGGTATCAGAGCCTGGCATCCTACCAGCCTGTGTTTGCTTCATGAGTGATAGAGATCTGAGGTATCTATAGAGAGAAAAGGAGGCTGCCATGGGCGACAGATAAGCAAATCCTCAAGAATTCATTAGGGAGACCAAAGAGTTCTAGATCAACATGAGGGATACAATGATGCACCAACCCCTCATTCAATTTATAGGCACTTGCCCACTAGAGGCACCATCTCCTCATTCAATTTTCCTCCTCGAATGTTGCTTCCACAGCAGATAATGGTCATTTATATATCATGCTTATTGCCCCATATCTGTTTGAATGTTCTTCATATTGATTCTACTTATTCCATTATCTTCTTGTGAATTCTCTCTTCAGTGTATGACAAAGTCTTCATCAAATCTGACTGCACATATCTTTTCTTTAACAGATCTGTTCTTGAGTGATGTATCATATATGCCTTCTTTCACGAACTAATACTACTTTAAGTCTGCTCAAAACTCTCTTATAAATCTACCCATAGAGTCTTAACAAAGCCTTAACAAATTTGTTCTCTTCTTCTGAAATCTGCTTAATGTTTTCTTCAACAGGCTTCATGAATCTGCTCCAAAAATCTGCTTTTGTCTTCTATATATAAATCTGCTTCAAATAAAAAATGATATTTCATTATATACTTCATTTTTCTTCAAGATCTGCATATAACCTTTTATAATCTATATGTTCATCCTTATATATCTGCTGATCTATTTTATTTATCTTTTTCGCTCAACACTTGCACACCCATCTACTCATACAACTCTTCAAATGTCTTTTATATATGAGTCATCTTTATTAAAGGAGATGTCTTTTTGATAAACTTTTTATTTTTGAATTGCTAACCTTTAATCATAAACACCACTTTTTAGTATGGACCGCTGCCCTTTTAAAAAATGTGTTAGAACCCTTAAATGTTATTTCAATAATCATTTGCTGTCTAATAAAGTCATCGCTGTTCCTTACTTTGTCCTATTTATTTTTTGTTTTATTCCAATTTTGTCCTATTCTTCTTGTCTTCTTGCTGCTGCGTGAAAGCTTGACCACTTTCGATGTAATGGCCCACTTTTTGCTGTTCATTATATATGTTAATATTAATCATACATATTGCTTCTTCATACAGATCGCTCACCATAAGTTAATTTGATTAATCTGAAACCGTTCATTAATCATATGTAATATAGATCGAACCTATATGCATCACTGTCAATGTATCCTCTAACCAATATCAATCTTGTATGAAGTTGACTGCTGTATGAAGTCCATAGTTGCTGTTATTAACACAGAACTAACATCATTGCTGCCTTATCAATCTTGTAGTGATTTAATGAAGTCGGCTTCATTCCTTATTGTTGACGGGTGTTTTGTGACCACACCAACACAGAATAAAGTTTCCAACGGTCACTCTATCATCTCGAGAAAATTTTTGTGTATGCTAAGATTGCGGAAGATCATACAAGTGATTCAAAGGTTCCTACTACGAACTTGTGACTTTGTGATGGATATGAACATGTTTGGCTTGATATTTGCTGGTAAACCAAGGGGGACCTTACGTAAAGTGGAACAATCCTTTAAGAAGACTTGAAAAAATTGAAACTTCAAGGAGTTATTACGAATGATTTGGCAATGATAAGTGTGTTTGGAACATTTTCTCAATGAAATATGTGGAAAGTAAATAGGAAAGGGTTTGGAGAGGTTCTAATCTAAATCTGAAGAACTCAAAAGACAACAGAGGCTTAGGTGAAATCGACCACACTCTATCTCGCCAACTTCAAACAACTACGCAAAGGGAGGTGCAAATTTCAAGGGTTGTGCAAAAGATTTTCATATCACCAATGAACACCATCAAAGAACCACACTCATTCGATGATCGAAGTTAAACATACACATTTAAGAAGCTCAATCCAACTTTGCACTACAAATAGAAATCATCTATTTGCAAAAGGTATGAGCGAATGGTCTCACCATGAAACAAAGTTATCTATCCTATTCATCTAATTGCTTGAAAGAAATCTAACTACTTGAGGAAGAGAAATCATGCAAACTTCAAAATAACACAAGTAAACACCAAAATCCAATGTATTACTCTTATTATCTTGATAGCTTATAGCAACAATCTCGTACAAATTCTCCCTCTCTTTACAAATGAAGGGGTGAACCCCTTTTATAGGCCCCTAAATGAAAATGGACGGCCTAGATTACAATGAGATCAATGACTAAGATTTGCCCATGCAAAATCGTCATTAGGGTTTGACCAAAAATGACCAAATGTGGCGCCAAGTAGTGGGTAAGACAATCAATGAGGAATCACGGCCATTTGCATTTAATAAACCATCATTCCCAAATAAGGTGTCCACTTTGCATTAAATGACCCATTAATCCATCAAAGCGCCCACAATGCATTAAATGACCCATCACTCCTATTAGAATATTTAATTATATTTTAGTCACCTATATTTAGTTCCTTGTTTAATGATCATTTAGCTTTTAAGCTTTATTTAGCATTTAGCTTTTTAGTAGTTCACTTTAAACGACTTGTTCTTAATTTAGAACGTCGTCCTTGTAATCTCTTTATAAACGTTTGTATATTGTTGAATAGATTATCCGATTATTGAATCAGTCATTCAATTTATTTTTCATGGTATCAGAGCAAGTCGATGGGATTCTTTAAAGTTTGGCGAATTTTTTAATAAAAATTCATGGCCTTCTTTCTGGAATATTTTCCAAGATTTTTTTTTATTGTTTTTTTATAAAAAAACGATTTTGCCTTTTTAAAGGCTTTTTGAGGGTTTCGAGGGTTTCTGGTTCATGGGTGAATTTCTTTGTGCTGGGCAGCAGTTCATGTTTTTTTTTAGGGTTCTAGAGATTTTTGGACCTGCAACCTGGAGTTTTTTTTTGCAGATTTAAAATTTTCCTAGGGTTTCTGCAATTTTCGACTAGGGTTTTAACCCTTCAGTTCAAGTTGAAATTTTATTTTGGTTGCAGATTCTTGGTGGGTTTTTCGAGACCTCAACTGGGTCGTCGTCATATTTTTCTGGGTGCATTGTTTTCCATGCCTCAATTTTTGAGCTGTCGGATTTGCATTTTGATTTTAGATTCTTGGTGGGTTTTTGGAGAGCTTTTCTAGGTTGGTCTCAGATTTTTCTGGGTCCCTTGTTTTC
This sequence comes from Cryptomeria japonica, assembly GCF_030272615.1. Lineage (NCBI taxonomy): Eukaryota > Viridiplantae > Streptophyta > Pinopsida > Cupressales > Cupressaceae > Cryptomeria > Cryptomeria japonica. The sequence goes on along the minus strand of NC_081407.1, from coordinate 935,804,965 downwards.
CATGCCTCAAATTTTGTGCCAACGAATTTGCCTTGGAATTAAAAAAATAGTCACGATTTCTGCTAATTCTGTTGATGTCGGGGATTTTGGTGTCTTTTGGGCGCCGTTTATGTTGTACATCCGACCTAGGGTTTCTGCCCCTTATTTTTTGGGGAAAAAAATAGTCAATATTTTTTCTCGTTTTTTTTACAAAAAAATCAGAGGTATTTTTTTTATTTTTTGCAAATTATTATTTTTTCTGATTATTTTCAAGAAAAAATTCAGGTTTTAAGTTTGCAGAAAATTTTAATTTCTGGGTTTCTTCCAAACCTCGAAATTCGCACCTTACAATTCATGTCAGAATTCTCCTCCAGGGTTTCAGATTTTTTGTGCAATTGCTTCTATTTTGATTTTTGCATCAGATTCTTCTGTCTCATGCTTTCACTAGGTTGACCTCGTTCAACCTCCATTTTTGTGATGGCATTTTTGACCAACATCATGTTGGAACACAGTCAAAAGTTCAACAGCTGCCACAACACCTGGAAACAGTGCATGTTCACGATATCTGAATATCGTTACCTTTATCAAATTGATTTAGGCTAGACCTCGTCTTACAAGTCCCAAGATTTTCACGATTTTTTCTTGAAAAATTGTCTGTCGTTTTTTTTTATTTTTTCCACAAAAAATCATGGGAGGGTTTTCACGATTTTTCCTCAAAAATTGTTCGCAGGGTTTATAATTTTCCCCTAAAAATTATCTCATCTGTAATCCACGATATTCGTGTAAGATTTTAATTATCTAGGTTTTACCCTTTTTTTCCACAAGAATGATGATTTATAACCTCAGATTTCTTGGTTTTTCGATTTTCTCCTCAAAATCGTAAATTCTCTTTTCGAGGGTTCCTATTTCAGGGTTTGACGGTTTTTTCCTCAAAATCGTGCTTTGTTGCAGTTAGTTTGGGTTGCACCTGCTAGGGCGAACATCTGCAACCGTGGTATCTTGCAGTCAGTTTTGGAGTTGGTACTCTTCTGCAAAAGGGTTTGCCGATTTTTCTTCAAAATCATGGTTTCAGGTTTCAGTTTGGTTACCCAACGTCAGGTTGGATGGATTCTGGTAATCTTGGTCATTAACACTTTTCAGATCTAGGGAGGGTCTCCACCACAACAAAGTGTTCTTTTCATTTGTGATCAAAAGACCCGCAGTGTCTTCTGTAGGGTAGTTAGTAGATAGAATGACCATTAAGGGATTGTATTAGAATATTTAATTATATTTTAGTCACTTATATTTAGTTCCTTGTTTAATGATCATTTAGCTTTTTAGTTAATTAGCTTTTAAGCTTTATTTAGCATTTAGCTTTTTCTTTTTAGTTAATTAGCTTTTTAGTAGTTCACTTTAAACGACTTGTTCTGAATTTAGAATGTCGTCCTTGTAATCTCTTTATGTACGTTTGTATATTGTTGAATAGATTATCCGATTATTGAATCATTCATTCAATTTATTTTTCAACTCCATCATGCATTTAATAGATTCTCGTCCAAAATAGGACGATCATTATCTCTCTCCTTGACGACAAATGCGATGAATCTAGTTATGATGGCCTCGAGCTCTCCTACGGAGACACTTGGCACAGCCTCCAACTTATATTCCAACATAGCAGTATCCTTTTCACACTTGGAGAAAAACTTCTCCCATCTCGGCACAGTCTCTTGGGTCTTGTGCATTATGCTTGAGAACAAGGAACCATTCTCTAGATGTTCTTTTGAGAAGGATTCCATGAAGAAGAATTCAACCAGTCTGTCATTCAGGTTATCCACTGTCATTTCCTCGTTAGTTAGTCTTTTTGCGAACAATGCCTCAACAGTATTGAGGATTTTTTCTTGAACTTTCTTGATCGCTGTCCTCAAAAGAGTTGACTCCATATTTGATCTTTCGAAGAATTCCTTCCTAGTACTTACTGCATAGAACCACCAAGGGAAGTCATATGCTTCATTTTCCTTGATGACTTCTCCATCTATTAACTCCTACTTGGGGATCTCCATTAGTGCCTCAATACGTGGAATAGTCAATTCTTGATAGATGTGCATATCCTCTCATGAATTGTCCACGCCTTCCAATCTGCCAAAGATAGCTAGGATCCTCCAATAGAACTGAGCCAAGTCTTCAATGAATTTGCAAGCTGTAGTGAAGACATTCTCTACCCATTCCTTAGAACATTGGGCAATTTTCCTTATTTCTTCGAGTCCATCCACTGATTCCTTTGGGAGAGAAGAGTCAGGAACAAAAGTATGATCTTCCTTTTTTTGAATGAATGCATTAAGTGTCATACATACTTACATAAAGCTTTGTTCTCACTCTTCAACTTCTTGTTTTTCTCTTTCACTTTCTTCATCCGCTCCTTCAGTGCTAGGGGAGATTCATCAAATTCTTCTATCACTTGTGCCCTAGTAGCATGCCCTAGGTCAATTGCTGTAACATCATACTCATTTGGAGTGATCTCATTTCTGTCCTTGTCAACCCTGGGCACAACCACATGCAAAGTCCTGGATCTTGATTCATCTCTCATAACCTTAGAGAATTTCTATGCCATTTTCTTCTCTACTGACTTGTTTATCCTGTTCAAAATTCTTCAATCTCAAGTGCAAGGTCCATTTCTTCTTATGGCTCTTTCCTCATTCTTTCTTTTAGCCAATCTAGAGCGGCTGCTTGCTGATCCTGTATCTCAAGCTGTTCCTGTTCCCGTGTAACTTCTTTGAAGGGTCCTGTTAACGTGTTTTTTATGACGGCGTCCAACACAGAATAAAGTTGCCCAACGGTCACTTCACTCTCTCTTGATCAAAGTACGATTGCATGCTGATATAGTAGGAGAAACAAACAATTGACTCCAAGGTTCCTTTTATGCTGTGGATGTGACTCAGTTGGCCGATGTGATTGTTGGTAATCCAAGGGGCCTTACGTATGTTGAAGAAAATCTATGCAAGCCCGAGAATTTATTGACACGGATGATTTGCAATGAAGCTCTAAGTTTTAGATTTTCGGATTATGAAATATGCAGAAAGTAAAAGGAATAGGGTAGAGGGAAACTAAACTAAAGGTAATCTAATCCTAGGAACAAGGAGATGGGATAAACTTGTGCAAAATCCAACCGCGCTTCGCTTCGCCAGCAAAGCACAACTTACACGAAGGCGGTGCAATCTTCAGGGGGAGTGCTAATGATTTTCAAATCGTCAAAAGAAACCATCAGATAGAACAATCTCTTCTAACAATCGAAGTTGAACATACACTTATAACGAGGCTCAGACTAACTTTGCACGACATGCAACAATCAACTGCACACCAAAAGTATGAGCAGGAATTTGGCAACAAGCGATCCTATCAAATCCAGTTCATCTGATTGCATGAAAACAAATCTAATCTATGAAGAGAACGAGACCATGCGAGTTCCGAAACAACACAAGAACACACCAACAATTGAACAATGTATTAAGTGTTTGCTTCAAAAACTCTTAGCAACAATCTCTGACTATAGTCTCTCCTTACAAATGAGGGGGTCACCCCCTTATATAGGTCTCAGCCCAGATTACATGCAAAACCCTAATTAGGGTTTGCCCAAAAGATTCTCCACACATGATGCAACAAGGTGGGAATCTGCATTGACTAACCCACTATGCCCACTTACAATAAATTTAAAAGGGCCTAAAATAGCGCCCATGATGATGATCATGCTCGGAATATAACTGACGTCGTCATAAATACCCATCACTCGTCAAGCGACGGCGACATGCAAAAAGAATCCGTCATAAAACCATTATGAGGGGACGACATTCAAGAAGATTCCCTTATCCTGTGGTGGCATGCGTTGACTGGTCTCGCGCCTAGTCAATGTTCCCTTCAGCCATAAATATGCCATCATGGTTCAGTGAAAAGACTTTCGTCCAAAAACGGACGACCATTATCTCGCTCATTAATGGCGTAAGTAATGAACCTACCGACGACGGCTTCCAATTCTCCGATGGAGACACTTGGCACATTCTCGATGTTGAATTCCATCAAGGCAATCTCCTCTTCACTTTTGGAAAAGAAACTTTCCCAATCTGCCATGGCCTCCTGTGTTTTCTTCATCATACCGGAGAATGAAGAAACATTTGCAAAATGTTCCTTGGGAAACAAACCGACGGAGAAGAAATCATGTAACTGGGATTTCAAGGAATTCACTGTTATTCCCCCATCGCTGAGTTTCCTTGAAAATAAAGCTTCCATGGCACTGAGGATTTCTTCCTGTATCCCTCTGATGGATTCCTTCAAGGTGACGGAATCAAAGCTGAATTTATCAAGGGTGTTCTTCCTTGAACAGATGGCGTAGAACCATCGGGGAAAGTCGTAGGCTTCATTCTCCTGGATTAATTTCCCGTCTACCAGTGTTTGCCTTGGAGTCCTCATCAGAGCCTTGAGTTGGGAAATGGTTAAGTCTTGGTAGACATCAACATCTTCCCATAGTCCTTCCGCCGTTTCCAACCTACTTAGGAGGGCTACGAACCTTGAATGGAGCTGAGCTAGATCTTCTACAAATTTCCCTGCCTCAACATAAACATCCTCTACCCATTCTCGGGAATTCTGTGCCATTGCCTTTGTAAGTTCCGCATCGTCAATTACTTCCTTAGGAAGGAAGGGAGGGGGAGTGGATGAAGGACCTGCTTCCTTGAGGGGTTTCTTGAAACTCCTGACATACTCGCATAGAAGTTCGTTTTCCTCCTTCAGCCGCTTACACTTTGCTTTTGTTTTCAGCAATTTCTCCTTCATGGCAAAGGAAGAATCGTCGAAATCTCCCATTACTTGATCGGTGGAAGCATGGCCGAGATCCACCTGTCTGATGACGTAATCTTCCTGCCTGATCTCACTCCTATCCCTATCCACAGCAGGTTCAACAATGTGCAAGGTCCGGGCTCCGGATTCTTCCCTGACTACCTTGGAAAACTTCCGGGGGGCCTTCCTTTTCGGTGGCTGATCCATCCTCTTCAATAATTCTTCTAATTCCTGAGCAGGATTGGGCTCCCCTCTTGCTTCATTTCCCAACCTGCCTACCAACCAATCCGGCGCAGGGATGGAATGGCTATACTCCCCTGCATGCTCCTGTTCTTGAGATTCCTCTTCCATTTCGCCAGGAATAGTCTCTATGAAATTATCCTGGCGAACTTCTTCCAGGTGCGGGGAAACCTCTTGCCTTTGACTTCTTGGCTGATGACGGCCCTGTGAAGCATTGATGCTGAGTATATCAGGTGCTGGAACATTTCCTGGAAGTGGGCCTGTGGGATGTGGGAACATTTCCACTTCTTGTACGCTCGCGGAGTTGACTGGTGAATGTTTTCCCTTCCCGTCCTCGTTCTCTTTTGTGGAGGCTCCTCCTGTTGGGCTTCCTGCTGAACCTCGCGCGGGATTTCCTGTTGGGCATCCTTCGTCTTTGTTATCCTTGGCCTCTTTGGGGCACTTTTTCCTTTGTCTATCCAGGCCTCTCTTCCTGCTTGACCCTGCGAAGAGTCTTCAGTTGCCTCGCTGTGAGAATCCAGATTTCCCATCAGCTGGTACGTCAGAGGGACATGGTTTTCAACCAACTTTCTTGTCTTCCTGTCAATCCAGTGCTTATTGAATTTTAGCACTGGCCTAGCCAAAGTGGTCAAATCATCTACCTCAGGCTCCGACCAATCTGGCAACAGGATAGGTTGATCTTTTATCCTCTCGAATTCGGGTTGCATCAAATCTGAGTCTTCCTTCACCTGATCTGGCACCTGATGGATCTCACTTATTCTGATGGTGTCGAGGGGCAGTCTGGAGTGCATTCTTCTTCGGACTTCAAAGTCATCCTCGACACTGGCCCAATAATCCTCCAAGTGAAATCTGTGTATGAATTTGACACCGGCAACCTTCCTGATCTGGCTGTAAGGATCATATTGGGCCCTGGAAGTGTAAAATGGTAGTCGGTAGAATGCCAACTCGCTTGCGGCACTTTCAGCGGCCTCCAATCCTGGGCATATCTCCATGAAATCTCCCAAAACAATTGGGAATTCAATAGATTGCTTCTTCTTCTTTTGCAACTGATCGTAGGCAGTCAATTTCCTCATGAGCTCGAGCAATATAAGCTTATCTGATGGATATCTAGGCAATTTGTAAGATTGGAAGGAGAAACCCTGTGCCCTGATGTAGGTGAACTTGGGGAACAGCAGGAACGCGGCGCCATACTTCTGGACCAAAGCACTTGCTTGCGGAGACAACCTCATGTGCAACTTATTTTGCATAAGTCGTGTCAGGTACATGGTGAAGGTGTCATTCGCCAACTTGTAAGAATTCACGTTGTGGAGATGTAGCTGAGGATAACATTCATGCACCTTTAGTTGAGCTGGCCCACAACCCATGATTCCTCTTGCTGGCAGGCCATCGAATCCACCCCTTCGTGCCAGCATATAGAATAGGTAGGAACTCATGAAAAAGGACTGAGACTTTTTCTCCTGCAGGTTCTTCAATTGTTCGTGCAAGTAGGGGCTGATCTCAATCAATGTATTAGAATTCATGATCTCGCCAATGTAGAAGAACATCCAAGGCTTGAAGTTCACCATGTGCGAGCATCCCATTACTCTGCTCAACATTTTTATCATGTCCACATATTCCTGCTTGAACTCGAAGATTGTGAGAGTTTTGGGCATCTTGGACACGTGTACTCTAGGTTTCAGCAGCCATTGCTTGTTGATCAAATCAGCACACTTCGTGGGACCTGCTTCATAGACTACTTGGGCTTCGCTGCTGGTCCTGTATGTCATGGAGTAATGTGAAGGGATTTCGAAGGCTTCACCAATCGCCTCTGGAGTCAATGTTGCCAGTAACTTGCCATCTGGCATTGAGATCGTCTTCCGCTCCAGATTGTAACGTGCGGCACATTCCAAGACTAGATCTGGGCATTGAATGGCGGGAGGAAAGCTAGCTGCTGCAACTATTCCGCTTCTCACAATCTGGACAACTGTCGGAGATGGATTGTGTCTTGCAGTTCCGAACATTCTTATCTTGAATGCAGCCTAGTTGAACATGCCGAAGTTGGTATCACTGATCTCTTCCCATCTTGAATTCAATCGAGAATGGGGGAGAAAACCCTTCGTCTCTGCCTTGATCATTGCTTGCCTGGAAATAGTAGCTGTCTAGCTAGGTTCCGCCATCTTGGGAATATTTCAAAATGATGAAATAGAGACTAAGTATAAAAAAACTTTTCACTTCTTTACTCTTCCTTTCCTGAATCTCGCACGTGAAAAATGAAATGTTTTATCCAACTTATATAGAATTCCCAAGAGGCATCAAATTAGTAACTGCATTTATGGTGCGTCATACTTTCCTTAATTAGTATGACATGCAAGACAGTTTCCCATGCATGTGAGTTCGAATTTAGAACCTTCCTTAAATGCTCCCAGTCACGCGTCATGTTTTGGAAGATTCCTCCCGCCAACTCGTTGATTCCATACTTTCCAATTTTGGAGGGAGATTGTAGGATCTTTCTCGGGATTTGCTCAATTCCACTCCGACTTGTCATCTCGTGCCGTCGAAGGAACTTTCCCAACTTTTCTCCATTTCCCTATTTTTTAGGGATCTTCCTAATTTTTAGGAGTCAGGTTCAATGGATGGGGAATTTCGTCCCGATTTTGAATCTATAAAATTTTCCATTTTTGGTCGGGATTTGGTGTCTAAAAATAGCATATTTGAAAATTCGCCCGAGGGGAATTTCTGTTTTTAACCTTCCTTGACTCCTTGGATTCCGTGCCTTAGGCAAAATTTCAAATTCTCTGCTTGGGTGAAATTTTACCACGCCAAGGATTCATGAATTTTCCACTTGTGAATGCCTTCATGATTTCAGCGCCCCAGACCAGACCTGGGCGCATTTTCACTCCGTCCATGGAGAGGCGGAAAATTGTGCCTATGAATGACTTCTTGATTTTAGCGCCCCAGGCCTGACCTGGGCACATGTTTGCTCTGTCCATGGAGAGGCGGAAAAATGCACTTGTGAATGCCTCCTTGGTTTCAGCGCCCTAGGCCTGACTTGGGCGCATTTTTGCCCTGTCCATGGAGAGGTGGAAAATTGTGCCTGTGAATGACTTCTTCATTTCAGCGCCCCAGCCCTGACCTGGGCGCATTTTCACCCTGTCCATGGAGAGGTGGAAAATTGCATTTGTGAATGACTCCTTGGTTTCAACGCCCCAGACTTGACTTGGGCGCATTTTCACCCTATCCATGGAGAGGTGGAAAATTGTAGTTGTGAATGACTCCTTGGTTTTAGCGCCCTAGACTTGACTTGGGCGCATTTTCACCCTGTCCATGGAGAGGTGGAATTTTGCAGTTGTGAATGACTTCTTGATTTCAGTGCCCCAGGCTTGACCTGGGCGCATTTTCACTATGTCCATGGAGAGGCAGAAAATTGTAGTTGTGAATGACTTCTTCATTTCAGCGCCCTAGGCCTGACTTGGGCGCATTTTCACTCTGTCCGTGGAGAGGCGGAATTTCCTGCTTGTGAACGACTTCCAGACTTAGAATATTTTGACCTTCCATTTCAGGGATGATTCTTCAGATTTAGCCATTTTAGACCCCTACCTGTCTGCTTTCAACTTTCCAGATTTAGAAGTGATTGTGCATGTTGACTCTCCGTCGTCTGCTAGCCTGACCCTGCCACAAATAGACTTTCCCGAAATAGAAACTTTCCAAAATGTCAGAGTTAGAGCCCAATACAGGGCGCAGGATGACTTACTAAAATTAGAAATTTACTAAAAATAGAAATTACTAAAAATAGTAAGTTTGATTTTTTGGCAAAATGGCGACATTCTGGGACTCGGAAAAATCCCTAAAAAATAGGGACTTTCTAAAAATAGAAAGTTACTCCGTTTGGGCTCAAATTTTGCTGGGAGGTCCCTTGAAGGGTCCTGACTCCAGTCATATGCTTAGTTTTTCCAAAACCCTAACAGGAACCCCTAAAATCTAGGACAAAAGGCAAAACCTTAGAAAAAGGACAAAATAGGCCCTAGACCTCACAGAATTTGCTTGACAGAGAAGTAGATTAACCTCAACTGACTCCCAAACACCTGTAACGCGGAGAGATTGAAGAGATTGCCACTAACACACACAAAACGAAAGCCAAACGACCGAAAAGGCCTAAAAGCAAAGGGGGGTCCCTATCTGGGATGGGGTGATGTGTGATTAGGTCACAACAGGTCCTAAGTCTCCCATTTTGTTTCTTTGAAACAATCCTAAACATGTTGCTCTGTATCTGGAGGAAGTTCTTGCTCTTCATTTCTTTGTTGAACATGCCTTCGAAAAGCATTGGCATTGAGTATATCTTGTGGTTGCGAAATGTCTTGGACTTCTTCCTGGAACTAACTTCTTGCAACTTCTCCTGTGAAGATATCAACTTCATGTACACTTGAGAAGCTGTCAAGTGACTATGCTTCTTCCAACCTTTGCCTCTTCCGTTGGAATTCCTCCCTTGGAACTTCTTGCCTTTTCCTCGCTTGCGAATTCCCAGGAACACTTTTCTCCTTTCCACGTCTTGTCCTTTCTTGTGGAATTGCTTCCTCTTTGGCTTGAGCTCTTGATGACCCTTCAGTGGCCTCATCTTGGTATTCCAAGTCTCCCATCAAACTGTAAGTCAGGAGGGCGTTCTTTGCCTTTAATTTATTGATATGACATTCAACCAAGTGCCTTTTGAATTTCATAACTAGTCGGCTCAAGACATCTAGATCATCAACTTCTAGTTCTGACTAGTTAGGTGCTTGGATGGGCTTATCCTTTTCTCTTTCATAATCCTAGTGAACGATGTTCACATCCTCTTCTACCTGATTTGGCACTTGGATGATTTCACATATTCTTATCAACTTAAGGGGCAATCTAGAAAACATTCTTTTTTTGATCTTGTAATCGTTCTTGGTGTTGGCCCAATAATCCTCCAGTTGCATCCTATGCCTATGCCTTATGCCAGCTACCATTCTTATCTTATCATACGGATCAAAATCCGATCTTGCGATGTGAGGTGTGGGGTGGTAGAATAGCAATTCATCCGTTGACTTCTTTGCTGTTGCTAATGATGGGCACAATTCATCATAATCTCCCATGACAATTGGAAATTCAAGCTTGCCCTTCCTCTTCCGTTTCTAGAATCTTGTCATAGGCAGTTAGCTGTCTTGTCACTTCCAACAACACCATTTTATTGGTTGGATATCTTGGGAGCCTATAGGGCTGGGCAGAAAATCCTTGGATTCAGATGTAAGTAAATTTTGGAAACTGAATGTACCAAGCTCCATACTTCTTGACCAACTTCCTCTCTTCTTGTGACAACCTTGTGTGAACACTTCCTTGTAAAGATCTGGCAATGTGCATGGTGAAGGTATCACTTGCTTTCTTGAAAGTAGTGTTGTACAGGTGCAACTGCAGATAACATTCGTAGACCTTCAACCGTCCTGGACCGCATCCCATGGGTCCTTTGCTTGATAATCCGTTGAACTTGCCCATTCTAGCCAACATGTAAGCAATATATGAGCTCATGTAGAAGGACTGGGACTGCTTCAAATTCCTCAACTGTTCGTCTAGGTTGTTGCTAATTATTTTCGCCTAATCCACCATCTTTATGACATCCATCATTTCTTTAATGAAGTAAAACATTCAAGACTTGAAGATGTATGCTTGTGGACATCCCATAATTCTGCTCATCATCAACACAAGATCACCATACTTTTGCTTGAAGTCCATGTTGGTGAGCTGTTTGGGCATCTTTGAATGGTGAGGCTTTGGCTTTTGCATCCATTTTCTGTTGATGATTCTAGCACATCTTTCTATGCCAAAATCATAAATCAAAGTTGCTCTTTCCTTGGTCCTGAACATTATGATTGGAATGCGGGGATTCCAAAAGCTTTGCCAATTGCCTCAATGGTGAGATTTGCCAAGAGTTTGCCATGAGGTGCCATAATTGTTCTTCTTTTGGCGTCATAATGTTTTACACATTCAATGATCAACTCTGGGCATTGTATGGTAGGAAGGAAACCGCTAGCTACTACAATCCTACTTATAACTATCTTCTTGGTAGTAGCTGATGGAGTATGTCCGTCCTGACCAAATAATCTCTTTCTGAATTCTTCCAACTTGAATGTTCCCAAGTTGGTGTTACTGACTTTTCTCCACTTTGAAATAGTCTTTGACTCGGGGAGGAATCCTCTATGTTCATTCTTGATTTGTGTCTGCTTGGAAGTGTTCGCCACCTTGCTTGACTCCGCCATTCCTGCAAAATAGAATAATTAACATTAAATTCATGCAAAGGATATCTTAGAAAAAATCCACTAATGGAGGAATTCCATGCAGCATATTCCTGACTTGGAATAAATAAAAACCTCCGAAGGAAAAAGAACTTTTGGATGATGAAAAAACCAGGCCCAAACTACCCTTCACTTTTTGCTCTTGCTTGAATTCTCAAAAATCCGATGTGAAAAATGAAGTCTAAAACCATGTTTAAATAAGAAGTTCACCCTCCAAGCTGCTAAGTTGGCGTTGAGACCAATTTGGCAACTGCATTAATTCATTCCAATCCTAGCTCATGTTTCTATAATGAGGGGGAGATGACTTATCGTTTCAGTGGACCCCGCTCGTCATACTTGACTTCAAAAATAGGAACTTCCATAATGCCTTGAGTTATTCTTTACAAGATTCTTTCTATCTCGGGCGCATATGAAATATCATGAAGGATTCTTGCCTTAGTAAAATTCTTGAGTTTCCATTTCTGAGGAATCCTTGAGCACACATCAATCCTGGAGGAGGATTTGTCAATACTTAGCAAATTCTATCATTTCTTCTCTTCTTGAAGTTGGGCGCATTTGGAACCTAGGGATGGAATTTTCCTCTTTATGAAGTTTTGCCATTTCCATGTCACGAGAGTGCTTGGGCGCATTCCGACTTGAAGGAAGAATTCCTTGATACTTAACCATTTCTTCACTGCTTGAATTTTGTTTCGCTTGGGGTCCAGAGGAGAAAAATTTCCAACACTTAGCCATTTTTTCATGATTTCCACTATCCGCATGTATGGGTGCATTTTGGCCTTAGAGGATGAATTTTGTTCACGAGGAATAATCCTCCTTTGCCATGGATTTGCGCCCCAAGAGCCTGCTTCTGGAGGCAGGAGAAGGAATTTCACATTTTTGGAATAATCCTCCTGTCCTTGGGAAATGTGCCCAAGATGAATTTCTTCATGCCTTGTTCTTTTCGAGGATGATTTCTAGACTTAGACAAAATTTGATCACCTGCCGGCTTATCTGCTTTTCCGGATTTAGAATTGGATATTTAGGAACTTTCTGCAGCTAGTGCTTTGCCAATTGCCAGAGATAGACTTTCCAAAAAAAGATTTACGAAAATATTAAGTTCTTCCTAACACCAAATTAGGGCAAACTGAGACACAGTGATACTAAAAATAGACTTACTAAAAATAGTAAGTTTGTTTAAACACAAAATTAGGCCAATTCGAGGTGCACTGAAACTTACTAAAAATAGTAATTCCTCAAATTTTGCTCAATCTTCATTGGTAGCTTCCTTGAAGGATTCTCTTTTCAATGCTTCACTTAGATTTCACAATGCCCTAGTTTAATGGCTTCATTTCTAAGTGTGAAGGATAAAAACCCTAAAATAGACAATACATGCTTCCAAACTTGGCCAAATTTCTCCAAAACACTTGGAGACTTTAGCCAAATTTCTCCAAAACATTTGGAGACTTTAGCCAAATTTCACCAAAACACTTGGAGACATGAGGATATCGAAGAAATTGCTGCCAGACTACCCAAAGGACCACAACCAAAAGACCAAGTGGACAAAAAATGTAGGGGTCCCCATTTGGAATGGGGTGATGTGTGATTAGGTCACAACATCTTCTGATATGGTTTATGTTATAGTTGATTCAATAGTGCTTTGAACTTCTCTATACGTAATTCACAAAAATATCTTCCAATCCGCCATCATGATTGAAAATTCTTATTTTAATGCTCTGTTATGACATTGTATTTTTGGAATCTTGTAAATATGTCAACATATCCATCGTTCCATCTTCAAGCTTCTTATCATTTAATCCAACACTTAAATTCCAAATGTTCTTTGTTCGACCACCATCAATCAGAATATGATTCTCAGTGTCACGTAGGCTAGGCTCCTCTTATAAGCTCTTTGTTGGTCATGGAAGTAAGCTCATTCTTGCATTCAAATATGCTATCTTTAGTCATGCTTTGACATCAAGACAATTATCTTGCCCATACCCTTTGACATCAGTGACAATATTCTAACAATCTCCCCCTTTGTCATTGATGGCAACATAGTTCTTTCTTCTAACTCCTCCATTCTATATCTCTCCCCCTTTGACATCAATGGCACATGGAAGTGCATTAAACTTCTATTCACAAATAGATCATTATGAAAAACATTTGTTCATATACTCACATCAAATGTAATAAGCATATACTTCTCCCCCTATCGAAGTTTCTCTAATGCTCCTCCTTGCTCTAATACTCCTCTTTCTTGGGTGACTTGCTTCTTCTATAGCTGTTCAAAAGAATTTGGAACATTTCCTTGAATTTCACAAGTTAGGAATTTTGTGCATGTTCAACTCTTCTCTATCTTTGGCTGCTAGATGAAGATCATCCTTTTGATCTCTTTGTCAGTGTCTTCTCACCTTCGTTCTCTTCCTCTAGTTTTCTGATCGCTGCAACTGAATAATTGTCTTTCAACTTTGCACTATCCTCTTGTATGGGAACCTCTTTTTTATTTTACTTTCTTCAAGACCTTCTAAAGACTATACATGATCCATCTCTTTCTAAGTGTTACTCTCAATGAAGCTTTCCTCTTTTATTACCTTTAAGGCAATATACTCCTCTCTATTGCTATTATTCACAATAGATCTGGATTGCTCATATGACACTTTAAGTTTGTCGATCCTTGATGCAATTTGCTCTTTTACATGCTTTAGGTTTCTTTTATAATTCTTCCTCTTGATGTCAATGCCACCATTCTTCTTATTCCTATAACTCTCACTATAACTTGTATGTATGTGCTTGTCTCAGAGGAAAGGTTTTCTTGAAATTGTCCTTTTTAACTTTAGGAGGCATCTCTGTCTTCTTGCTACCTTCACTCTTGATAGGGCTTTTGAAAGTGTCTTCAAGGCTTTTTGTCTTTCCCTTATTTGTCTTCTGAGGAGTCTTTTTGGAATCTTCCTTGAATGTCTGATTATCTTTATAGCCAAGTCTTGCTTTATTTGATATTGATCTTTGCCCATTAATGATGTCATCTAGTATTTCGGTGCTCTTTTCGAACTTGAGGCTTTTGTTCAACTTGGTGGTTGTTTTCTTTAGTTCCTTCCTTAGAGAAGCAATCTCAGATTCTAACCTTCCACAATTTTCTTCCTTGACTTTCAATTGGGTTCTTATTTTTTCTTTGATTCTTTTTCTTTCTTCAATTTGAGCTTTTAGAATATGATTATGTTTTCGGATTCATCAAGACTTCATACTAACATCTTATTAGATTCGACATTCTTTTGGTAGCTCTAGTTTCTGGTTCTTCTTTCTGAGTTTTTCAATCTCATCTATGGTGCGATAGAGTTCTTCCTTAAAACTCTCATCGTCATCGTCATTCTCATCATATTGTTTTTACTCATCTAAGTTAATCTCTTCATTACTCACAAGATGGTTTTCTCTTTCAAAGAATTCATCTTCTATTGCCAAGGGTGTTCTATTTATCACTTCATTACTTGCATTTGATGCTTTGCCATCAATACCCTGCTTGGTATTTCCTTTTTATTTATTTCCTTTTCTCTTAACAGTATGTATTCATGTATGTATGTATGTAGTCATTAACAGTTTATTTTTAATTGATGCAGCAGAAATCTGTTCTTTATAAAATTATAAACAGTTACAAGTGCTGTTACATTAGACCACTTGCATCTGGGTTTTATCAGCCCCACAATTAGCAAATACAAGAAAGTATCTAAAAATTAATGACTCATGGTCACAAATCTATCATAGCTAATTTGAAGTTGCAAGACTCGTATTTGATTTATTCTTTTTGAAGGCAGATGAGTTGGATATTCTGCACAAGACTCATGCTCCTGAACATTACTCACATACGCCCAAAGTAACCTAGGTAGTTTTGTGGTAGTAAGTGCTATATGATCCATCCTTAGGTACACTTCAATTTTTCGTGGATGATCCATGCTCAAGATATTTGCTAGTACTCGTAATCATATTCAGTAGTATGGTAATTATTAATTACTAATTAATAATAAAATATCAAAAGTACATCAATAGAGTGAGTTGTTGCATTTGAGGAGTAGGTTACTCCATGTCCTCAGTTTGGGATTTAATTGTTAGCACAATTATTTTCAAAAGATATTTCATGTAACAAATTTTTGATGTAAATTGGGAAATTGAGTATCAAAAAAGTTTTCTTTTTGTTTAAAAAAAATGCTTTTTGGGCATCCCGGGTTGTGGGTATGCATGTGTATGCCATGGGTTTGTCCTGGGCGAACCTGTGCGCTTGGGCAGTACCTGGAGCAAACATTTGGGAGTACCAGGACTGCACCAGTACCCGTAATGGACCAGGACCAGCGCTGGAGCCTGAGGCAAAGAATCCGGTAACATAGATCATGATAATGATGCACATACCTGTTGATGTGTTTTTTGTACACGACCAAACATAGAATAAAATACCTAAAGGTACCTTATCCTCTCTTGAATAAAGCTTCTCCGAATGCTGAAGATTTCGCAGAAGGATCAATCAGAGCAGCTCCAAGGTTCTGGTATGTAGGTTCTCTACTTGTGGATAAGCACTAGTGGTCGTTGTGTTTGCTGTTTCATCAAGGGGCCTTACGTACTTTCTAAGAAAGCTTGTTCTTGCACTTCCTTTTCAATGAGGAAACTGGATTTTCCTAATACTAACTGATGTTCCAAAAAGGGTAAAAGATAGGGGATTTGAGAGGGCTATATTAAACTAGGCCTAAGAATGACTAAATGGAGAGCGATCTTGGTGAAACTCTACCAATCTCAGTATTGCCAAAGAACAACAACTTTATTGGAATCGGCGCGATCTTCTAAGGGAATTCAATGATTTTCGAATCATTAATAGAAATGGATACTATCAATAAGATACATATCAATTTCTGAAATAATGATTGAACTCTTAAACTTTTTTTTTTAATATCTCCAGTTGACCACATAAGGCACGCTTACAATCAGTAAGGGGCTAGTGGTTTGGACTATGCGTTTTACCAAAAGATCAAACACGACATTTGTCACTCAATCTAATCCTAAAATCTAGATACTATCTCCACTAAGAGTGATTCAAGAAGATAAACAACCATGTAAAAAGCCACAAAGATTGCAATAAAACACCGTAACTTCAATATTTCATTGATCTCATAGCAAAATATAACAACAATTGTTCAACTTTCTCTCTTCACTACTTTTATCTCTGCTGCTAACAATCTTATTCTTCTTTCTTTTCTAACCCCTTCAAATGAATTGAGTGAGGGTTTATATATCACTCTCAAATACAATGAACGACTTGGATCTAAAGAAGATCAAAGGCTGAGATTTTGACACCTAAACCCTAGTTAGGGTTTGTTACAAAAATGACCCTATTTAGATAAGTATTATCACTCCATAGCCAATAGAAATTGGCACAAATAACGAGGAAACATAGCCCAATGAGAATTGAATTGCCACATCATTTCATAACAACTTTTCATCTAGAATTTTGTTCCCTTTTCTATGTTCTTTTTTGGCATATTCAATGAATCTGGACGTAATCCCTTCGATCTCTGCAATGGGAATCTCATGCAGGTTCTTCATCCGCTCTTCCAAGTGAAGGACCTGATCAAAGGCTGCAAGAGGGGTCATCTCCCACCTGTGCTCTAGTTCTTTT
Organism: Cryptomeria japonica; assembly: GCF_030272615.1. Taxonomy (NCBI): domain Eukaryota; kingdom Viridiplantae; phylum Streptophyta; class Pinopsida; order Cupressales; family Cupressaceae; genus Cryptomeria; species Cryptomeria japonica. Next base: position 935,788,033 of record NC_081407.1, on the reverse strand, counting down.
GTTCTCTCGATTAGGAACATAGTAGCATACATCTGATCTCGCTGCTTTTCTGTGATCATGTTCTCCTCTTTGCAAAAAATAACCTTGATCCTATCTTCCAATTCTTGGATATCCACATCTGTTTCGATCTCTATCCTTCTGTCAAGGATTGTACATAATACATCAAACACCTTATCCTGAATAGGATGGATAGTATCCTCCAGTCGGCTGCATCTACTATTGATGTCCTCGAATAGAACTTCCTTCATTTGGAACAAAGTTGACCATTGTAGAAGATTATGGGTTCCTCCACCAATTATCTTCTCTTGTGCTAAAACCTGTCTTGATGTCCTTACCACCTGTAATACAGGGATGACAATATCTCTAGTGTGAGTGAAGGCATCCACAGTCACCACTAGATTATGAATGATCTCAAGGACTTGGATAGCTCTGTGGAGTGTCTTCATCATTCTTGCTACAAATTCCATGGCTATCTTGTAGGATCCATCAATCCATGTACTCATGAGTTGGGCTAAGTTCTTCATCTTTTCTGCCTCATTTATTGACTCAGGAGGGAGTGCTTGCAAGGGTGAGACTGCTGGATCTTGTCGTCTTAACGGCTGATTAAGGTGGCCAAAATAATTCCTCCAAGTGTTAACCTCTTTTTCCAACTTCTTATTCTTTTCCATTTCTTCCTTTAGTTTATCATTAACTACTCTCACTGAATCGGTCGCTTCTTCCATGGCTTGCTCGGAGGTAAGTGGACCAAGATCAAATGTCTCTAAATCATATTCTTTTGCCATAATCTCATCCTCATACTTGTCCACTGCTGGTGTAGCTACATGTATCTTCCTGGATACTGCATCATCTCTAATTACCTTTGACATCTTTGTAGCTTTCTTCCTTTCGATCTCTTCTTGAGAGTTTCCTAGAAGACTTTCCAAATCAAATACTTGCTCTTCATCTTCAACCACAACTACCCTCGTAAGTCTTTCTTTTAGCCAATCTAGAATTGGAAGATTTTCTCTCCTTTACCTGTATTTCCTCAGGCAAAGGTCCTTCGGCTCTGAAAGGAGATCTTGCTTCATCATCATTCTTTTCTTCTTGTTGCTCATTAGCACCAACTTGGAGAGGAAGAGATTGACTTGACGAGTGTTGAGGTGTTCGTCGTTTGCCTTGTTTATCATTTTGCACTGTGGATTCCATAGACTCATCTACTTCATACACCTTCTCTCTTTGATCCTCTCCTTGACCTATCTCCTTTTCATGTCTAGAAGAAGTACTCGATGGATGATCAGGATTCACCTTTTGTTTCTTCTTGGATGGTTCTCTCTTTTCAGGTCCCTCCTTTCTCTTTGACCCCTTGGAATGAGAAGTGTTCTCACTTACACTCGCTTCTCCTTCTTCTGTTCTTGCTTCTAGGCTGAATGTCATGGCTACATTCTGTTCCTTCAACTTTTGATGCTGGACATCTACCCATCTGCGAGTACAACTCAAAACTGGGTCCATCAATGCTCTTAAGTCTGCGACTTCTTGCTCATCCCAATCTATCTTCACTTCCTTGTCTTCCTTCTTATAGGAGGATTGGAGATATCTACCACTGTCCTGTGCTTGATCAGCTACTCTATAAACCTTACATTTCTTGATAAGATCCAAAGGTAATCTAGAGTGCATCTTCCTTTTTACCTCCACATTGTCCTGAGCATTCATCCAGAAGTCCTCCACTTGAAACACATGCCTGTACTTCTTCCCAACTGTTTCTTCCATATGACCATTAGGATCAAAATTCTCTCTTGAGGCAAAGGATGTGAATGAATACAAAGATAGTTCCTTTTCTGCATCTTCGACTGCTTGAGAATTAGGACACACTTCAACTGAATTTCCCAGTGAAATAGGTATGGGGATACCATTCCCATGCTTATGTCTTGATGCTTTAGCACAAGTTGCCAACTGTCTAGTCACTTCAAGTAATATAATTCTATCCGTAGGATATCTTGACAACATATAAGGAGGTGAAGGACATCCATGGACCTTAATGTAGGTGAATTTAGGAAATTGAATGAACCATGCACCATGTTTCTTCACGAGTTCTTGTGCTTCTAGAGATAGTCGATGGTGGATCCCTCCTTGTAAGGTCCTGGTGATATGCATTGTGAAAGTATCGTTGACTAGCTTATAGTAATTCTTAGGTGGATGATGCATTTGAGCATAAGAATCACATACTCTTATCTCTCCGGGTCCTCTCCCAACAACTCCTCTGTGTGGTAATCCTACATATTCAAAACATCTGGCTAAAGAATATATAACATATGAACTCATGTGGAATGACTTAGTAGGGACTAGCCTCCTCAACTGGACATCTAGGTTGTTGCTAATAATTCTGGCCCAATTGAACATTCCCTTTTCTTGAACGATCACTTGTATAAAGAAGAACATCCACTTGTCGAAAAAGAAGGCTTGAGAGGCACCTATAATCCGGTTGAGCATGGTTATCAAGTCTCTGAATTCCTCTTGGAAATCAATTCTGTGAGGCATATTAGGTATCTTATTCAAGCGAGGCCTACTCTTGAGTAACCAATTCTTATTGATGAAGTTCAGACAGGTATCAGGGTCATCTTCGTAGATGGACTTAGCTCCTAAGCTCTTGTAGATCATATCTCTCTGTTCCGAAAGATGAAAAGCTTCATTTATAGCTTCTTCTGAAAGATAGGCGAGGATAGTTCCATCCTTGGCTACGATTGTCCTTGAATGTGAATCATAGTGCCTGGCACATTCGATCATTAGCTCATGACATCTGACTGCAGGAGGGAAGCCTGCGTCCTTGATGATACCACTCTCAATTATCTTCTTGGCTATGGGTGATGGCTTGCCGATGTAGGGTGCTTCTCGAAACTTCTTCACATTGAAGTTCCCTAAGTTGGTGTCTCCAATACTACTCCATTTGGATACGATCCTCGTCTCCAAGTCGTCACTCCTTTGATCTTCTTTAATGAGAGCTTGCTGGGTAGCAAATCCACTTGCCTTGGGAGCCGCCATTTGCTACCTACAAAAAGGCTTAAGTTAGGTTTAGGTATAGTACCCTAGATAGGTGATTTGAGATCTTTTAAAGAAACAATTGAACTTTAATTTGAAAATAAAATGATAAACCCTTAAAATTATGATTTTTCAAATTGACATCACCTACAAATCAAGCTAGATTATTGAAGACTTAACCTTAAAAAATTGATATAGAAATTTGAATCAGATCTTCAATACATCTTCAAATAATCGGATTGTACATACCTTGTCCTTGATTTCTAATTATCAACCTGAAAAAATGGATAAAAAGGGAGATTGCTGCTCGATTCGCCTTCCTTCCAAGTGATATTCAAAGGGGTACAAAAGCTTCTGGTCTGCACCTCAGGTTCGCCTTTGCAGATTCAGACCTTGACCAGCCTTCCTAGATCAGAAATTCGTCTACACCTGCTGCAATTCGCTCCTCCAGTTCCGCTCCTCAAATTCGCTTAGGAAGAAAGTATGAATGAATGATTAATGCTTGCAAAATTTACTTTCCTATATAGGGCGCTTTCATCCTTTTCCCAAGAGGCTGACCTCTTAAATAAATAAATACAATTTAAAAAATCCATCTCCAAGGTGGCCTACCTAGCAATAAAGCTAAAAAATTATGTAGTTGGGCGCCAAAGAATGATTTTTTTTGAATTTTAAAGCTCAAAGGTCAATTTAGCCAATTTGACAATTGTTTAATCAAGGCGGATTTGCATTATTTATTCAAAAAATGAGGGTTGATTAACAAATTAAGAGAGGAATAATGTGTTTTGAATGTGACTTGCTTGTGAATCTTTTGAAGAGACATAGGCAACCCTAGTAGATGTTGAAGTTTCTTCAAGATTTAATGTTTGCCATTTTACTCCATTCACTCCATCTTTCCATTATTTCACCATCTTGATCCTTAACCTTTCAATGTTCTTGCCATCATGAACTTGCAACTTGTCTTCAAACAAGGTGAAAAAATAGGGATTTCAAAGGACTTCGCCCTGGACCCTTTGGAAGGGTCAGATGCGATTTTCATGATTAGGTCCAAATTGTATCATTTCTTTACCCCAAATTGCTTCCCAAGGCAAGTATACACTAGTCTTCTCTCTTCCAAGGCCTAGGAATTCATATTTTAGCTTCTATCATGAGCAAATTAGGTGATTTTGAGAATTTCGCTTTGGACCCTTTGGAAGGGTCAGGAGCGAAATTCATAATTTGCTTGTTTTCCCTCACTTAGCTTCATTCTTCATCCCTTAGGTTATTAATAACAAGTCTCTGGGCTTTAAAATTGATTGGGAATGCACTAGCTTGTAGTCTGGAGCAAGGAATAGTGTCTGGTGAAGAAATTTGCTTTGGACCCTTTGGAAGGGTCAGGAGCAATTTTCTTCCTTTAGGTTGAATTCTACTTTCTTCTTACCTTGCTTTGTCATGATTTTCACCTTTAGATTCCTCTCTCATGAAGAAAACACTTGTTCTATCCTTAGGAAGGCCTGAAAGGAGAAATTCGCTCAAAACCATGGCCAGGGACATGACCTATTTAGGATTTCACTTTGGACCCTCAGGAGCGAAATCCATGTTCTAGCTCAAAATCTTCATTTTTTCAAGTCCGATCTACCTCAAAAGGCAAGAATACATCATTCCACTTCCATCCACGCCATAAGAACCAAGGTTTTGACCTCATCTAAGGGGAAAATAGGTGCTTTCAAGAATTTCGCTTTGGACCCTTTGGAAGGGTCAGGAGCAAAATTCATGTCTTGGACAAAATCCTTCATTTCTTTTGCTTTCATTCACTTCCTAAGGCAAAAACATGTCAATCTTCTTCCAAATATGCCCAAGGAACTAAGATCTTGGTCTAATCAAGGAAGAAATGGGTGTCTTCTAGGAATTTTGCTTTGGACCCTTTGGAAGGGTCAGGAGCGAAATTCAAGATTTAGGTTGATTTCACACTTCTTCCATTCAATTTACCTTCAAATTTGATCAAACTCACCTCTCCTCACCACAATTGAGTCCATTTGCCATCCACTTAGCTCAAAACAAGGTCTTATCAATGTCTTGGGCAAAAAAAAGGGTCAAATTGAGAATTTCGCTCTGGACCCTTTGGAAGGGTCAGGAGCGAAATCCATGATTTAGGTTGATTTTTACCACCCCATCGTCTCAATTCACCTTTCAAAGGCAAGAACACATCAGAGTCATTCCAACCATGCCCTAGAAGTCCAAAACTTGGCCATAACAAGGAGCAATATAGGGGTTATGTGAATTTGGCTTTGGACCCTTTGGAAGGGTCAGGAGCGAAATTCATCCTTGAGCTCATTTCTCACCTTTTTTCACCCTTCCTTGGCTTGGATGTAACTTCTCAGGGCTCCCCCTATCATCATCCAGTTCAAATTGGCATTCACTTCAAGATTTTGTGAAGAAATAGGGTCTTATATGAATTTCGCTCTGGACCCTTTGGAAGGGTCAGGAGCGAAATTCCTCCTTGTGCTCAAATTTTGACTTCATTTCCCACATTTCCTCATCCAAATGAGTGTTTTGCCTTCACTAATGCCTAGGAATGAGCTAGTTGCTAGTTTGGGTCAAGGTGGAGTGTTTTATAGAGGAATTCACTCTGGACCCTTTAGAAGGGTTAGGAGCGAAATTCCAATTCTAGGCCCAATTTTCTTTGAGATTGACTTGACTTTGCCTTAGACTCGACCTTTTGATGCATTTCCTTTCATATCCTTGCAAATTCTCTCAACCCCTCTTTGACTTAGGTGAAATCTTAGGTCCTTTGTGAAATTTCGCTCTAGACCCTTTGGAAGGGTCAGGAGCGAAATTCATGATTAGCTCGAGTTTCTTGACTTTTTCCACCCATCATGCCTTAGATTCATCCTCTTGATTCTTCTCTTTGTCATTCAAGTCTATTATTTGTTTATTGGCTCCATTCAATTGTCTCTGACTTGACAGAAGACAAGACTCTGACCTAAAAACCTACAACTTTGACCCATCCTGACTCAAACCCTTCAACCTCTTTGCACAATCTATACATTTTCCATCTCCTGAAAGGTAAGATCCTTCTAAGATTACACCAGGGTTCAAGGCAGACAACACATGTTTTTCCCAAGCCCAGGTCAAATTTGGCTTTGAAAGAAACCCTAGGTGAGTTCTGCAAAGGAAACCCTAACCTACCCAGCCCAGGCAACCACTAACTCACTCAAAACACCTAGCAAGCAGAGAAAAAACTAAACCAAGAGAAAGCAAGACCCAAAAAAGAGAGGGGGTCCCCATTTTGATGGGGCGATGTGTGAAATGGTCACAACAATACCTTAGGATCTGACATTTATGCATGCTTTTCACAAATGGCTCATTTTTTTTCTTTTTGAAATGCTAATGTCTCATTTTCTCAAGGCTCTTGTTTTATTTTTATATCACTTTCATTTGTTGTGCATTGCCTCATTCTTTTGTCTGCCTGTCCTCAAAGAGATTGTATCCACTTGTTCTTATGTCGCTTTTTCACATTAGATGATCCACTCCACTTAATCCTTTTTAATCTCTTTTGTAGTTAGTTAATCTACATTTTCTTGTGTGCAAAACATGTATGTGTTGTAATCATACTTATGTAGGTTATACTTGAGAAATTTAAAAAAGGCATTAAATCAGGAATGGTTTACTTGCATTTGACGCATTTCATTCTCTCTTCTACGAGACAAATTAAATAAATGGAGAGCTTTGATAAGGCACTGCTAGTTCTCCATTTTGGAATAGGATCACTCACTAACCATCTTGGAATATAAACTTATAGCATATCAATCTAAGGTTTATTCAATCATTCAGTCCATTCTATATCCTCATAAACACTAAAAAATTCAGTGTACAACAAATTAATGATGTCAAAAAGCAAGCTTTCAACTGTTCCAATATCATTGGACATTGGAGGTTTTAAATAATTTGAACCAGAAACAATTTATGCATCAACTATATTTCCACCATTGGGAAATGGGAAAGTTAGTAGCAACAATCCCATAATGGGAGTTTCTTTTGGAGAGGCTTTGGCCTTGGAAACATGCCAATAATTATATATATGAAGTCCCAAATTGAAGAGTTTCATCAATTATGCATGTTGCTAATGGATAAAGTATCATAAATATCGAACATAGCTATCGCAATTCAGGAAATGGTCTGCAAATATCTATGTGGACATAACTGTGGTAATTGCTCTGCCTACCATTCTATTAATTCTAGTCGGCTTATTAATATTGGATTTATTTTCTCTTACTAATTATTGTGGTGATTTGACAAGGAAATATTATATTCCAAATAAATGTTTTTGTATGGGTGTTAAGGTTTGTAGAATCCTAACTCTCATTGTGATTGATTGAAATATTCCAGGGAGTCCTGCAACAAGGTGGGCGGCTGTTGCATTTGGTGCTGGAGTAGGTCTTGGTTCAGCATATACCGATTGTTCTCATATCTTTGATGGATCTCTTCCGAAGTGGCCATTGCCTCCAAATGTTTCCTCATCATTTTCTTCCTCATCTGCAGAGGTATCATCTTATTTTGCTTGTTCAGGTTCTCATTCTAGTTATCCTCCTCTTTCCTTCAAATTTGGAGTAAGTCATACTTGTCTTTTTGAGTTTTCGTGAGTTTATAATCTGCCTTGTACATATCAATGAAAGTATCATGTCTAATATGCCTTTCTTTTAAGTTTGGATATTGTTTACTCTTTGAATGTGCTCAATCTATGTGCTGCCTTGTATTGTGTATTTGAGGTTAATCTTGACTACCAGCAATTAGAAAGATACGAAAGTCAAAAAATATAATTTTCTTCTTTATTTTGGAGATTGTAGTCTATCAAGTATGGACTACAAAAATGCAATAAATCTATGTTCTAATCGTTTCAAAGTCAAGGTACTTTCTTGCATTGCCGTTTCTTATTTTGGGCATGTATTACGCTGCCAAAATGATTTGGGGTGCATAAGCATTATTTCCTCCATGCATATGTTAAATTGCACGCTTCATCTTTGTAGATTTTCAAAAGGTTAATGATAATTTAAGCTTATAACATGCCCCTTTTTTAAACAGTGTTCTCATCAATAGATCAGACATGATTTTGAATATTGATTGATGTGATATTGGAAGTGGTCATGAAAGTTGTGAAATATGGGCAAGCTTCATAGCATAACTGCTGTGTTGTTTGGAAGAAAACCTAACTGCTACAGCGCCGTTTTTTCCCCTTTCAATGTTGTAATGTGCTCTGCAATCAGGTGACCTTACATCTCTAAGTTATATTAATAATTAAAGATTCTTGATATGCACAATCCAGGAGGCACCACTCGTCTCATATTAACTTATTCAAGATGTTTCACCTAATGTGTTCATTTCATTCCAATTTTTTCTCAGTTGCCACTTAAACTTTATTCAATTATATCTTATTTTGATGTTAATCACCTTGAAATTTCAGGAGAATGCAGATAGAATTAATCTGGTGATGAATTAGGTTTTATAGATAAGTACAAGGAAACCCGAGGTAGCGTTCTCGGGGTTTTTAGGGGCGTACCCATTTCTGGGACATCTTGGGGACGGGGGGATGTCCCAGGGTCGTCCACAAAGTTGCCCAAACTAGAGGAAATGCCCCCAAAATGCAGGGATATGGAGGAAGTCTGCAAGTGATGGCTGGTCAGCCCCGGGATGGACGGGCAGCTGTCCCTTGCAAAAAGTAATAGTTTTTCAAGTTAACTGATGAATATAAAACCTCATTTTAATCAATAAGATGAAATCACAGGAATTATATGTTTTCTGTCTATTCCTGCCCTGAGGGTGAAGAAATTTCTTTACTTGTGATTTCACAATGCATGTCCTCTTGTAAGGCTGAATGCATTGTAAATGTTTGTAACTCGGCAGGATTTTTAGAAGATTATCTTGGTTCTTTATTGGATTTGATGCCCATTAGTTTGTTCTGAAACAGATAGCAAAACAAGAAATTTTCTTTGACAGAAAAATGAAAAACAATTTATTCTTGGAGGCAGTGTGTTTAGAATCTCGAGATGTAGGTTTTCAAGTACAGTATTCAGCAAGTGGATGGTGGCAAACTCTCTACCAGGCCACAATGCCACATTTTGACTGTAAGCAGCAATAGCTATGCCCAAACACTTATAACGTTGTACTCCATGGTGCTCCATTTTCTCACAATGGTTATTTTTGTATCTTGCTCTCCCTTGATTTTTTGTTTTTCCCGTTCTTCATGTGCTCATTCTATTTCTTTTCTATTCTTTCACCAGAAATAGAGGTCTTGTCCCTGATCTATTGCATTTAAAAAAACACTAAAAAAAAACACCTTTTAATATTATTTTGTTGTGGACGTACACTTCCCAGCTTGCCCTAGATGATGATGTTGGCAACAACTATGAAGGAAAATTGAGAGGGGGGGGCGAGGTGAATCAGTTTTCACCGGTTCTACAAACTTAACCACAAATACAGATCTGATAAACTACAGCAATAACAAAGATAAGCAAATTGATAGCACACCACACAACACCAAGATTTTGACGTGGAAAACCTGGTTAAGGGAAAAACCACGGTGGGAATCTACTCACAATAAGATGATACTCTGCAGTAGTATGTGTAAATATTACAATGGAGAATACACATGCATTCAGGCACATTGCTCAAAAGATAATGACCCGAAAGGCTACAACCCTCAAGGAAGTCTCACTGACTTACAATAAGATTCGGACTACAATCTAGAAGAAATGAACTGCAATAAAAACATCTCCAAATGTTTGATGGCAGTTCCGGTTAAGCACAATTGTCTGCTCTGCAACACCAATCTCTACTCAATCACAATGCCGAAGGATGAATCACTTGTTCGCACATACACCATTCTCAGATAATGTAGACACAACCTCGATACCAAAATTACATGACAATACCACCTATTTATACAATTTATGAACCTTGACAACAAGGTCAGCTAAACCCTCAACTCACAATTACAAAATTACATCACACGATACAAAGATCGACCACCGGACCAATATAATGATATACATGACATAACATGGACCTAATTCAAATCACCAAACATGCAACACCACCGAAAATCACGCCAAGATCAACCGCAACATGCTACACCACCAAGAAAACCGCATAACACGAAGAACATCACCGGTTCAACAAAATCACCAATAATTCGCACAACGATCAATGCGGATCATCAAAACAAATAGGACACAATTAAGAAACACTAGCAAGCACATTAGAACCATCAATAACATTTGCACCAACACGATTTATCAAATCTTCATTTGTCAACGTCTGAAACTCAAGAACACTCAAACATCAACAACTGTCACGAAGAAAGATAACTTGCGTAGCACTAAATCACAAACCATTTGAAATGAAGATACACAAGACCATCCCAAACAGTCTCCCAAAGACTCAGCTCAAGATTTGATCACACCGGAATGTATCAGAGGAAATACTGAACTCTGCAAAGCACTGATCAGAAAAACAAACTACAAAACCGGATCATATGATATGATCAATTAAGCTTCCCAGATCACCAAAACCAATACAGAAGAATATAGTGATACTATAAATACTCTATACACCAGACCACAATCCCAATAAACCAATCTGCAACCACCGGAACAATAAATCACAGGAATATGTTGACATCAATGACAACAACATATCCTAGCAGCAACAATGTCCAACAATCTCCCCCTTTGGCATTGATGACAACATATGAATGTGAAAAATAATCAATGCAAAGAAAGAAAATAACTCCAACAAACTCCTCCTAAGATCAAGCAGATAAAATAGTTTTTCACATGCTTCTCTCCCCCTTTGACAACAATGCCAAAAATCTTAAAACAAAAAACCAAACTCTTCCCCTTAGATGAACAAATCATGATTCTCTCACCCATAAACAAATAATCAATCCGATAGACTACTTGTTGTGACGTATTCACACATCGCTCCATTGCAAATGGGGACCCCTACTTTTTTCTTTCTAGGGTTAGTTTTCTTTGCTTGGTTGTCTAGTCTTGGCTATTAATCTTTGTATTGGAGAGTTGCCAGAGAGATCATTAGGTAAGCAGGGTCTGCTTGAATTGAGGTGGGTCAGTAGGTGGTCCAGGTCAGGGTCTCTTTGAAAGCCTTCTCTGGGTCAGGCCTTGCTCTAGTCTTGGGGTTATGCCTTGATTGAGTTTAGGAGAGTCTTTGCATTAGAGCCTTGTTTGATACCAATTTTACCCTTCGAGGAGCAAAGAACATGAAGATTGAGCTTGAAAGCTTGAGAGTTGAATGAGGAATTTGAGCTAGATTGTCAAATTCGCTCCTGACCCTTCCAAAGGGACGGGAACAAAATCTTCCTTAGCTCCCTTTTGACTCCTATTCTAGACAAAAGTTTCACTTTAAGGCATGGATTGGGGGGAAATAAGCTCGAGTTCACCTTTGGAGATGCCTTGGACAAACTTAGACATGGAAATTTGGGGAAAAGGTCAAGATTTGAGCCTAAAAGACATATTTCGTCCTTGACCCTTCCAAAGGGTCAAGAGCGAAATTCGTAGATAGGTCCTGTCCTTCCAAAGGTACCTAAGCTAAAATATTAAGATGCACTTTTCATTCAATGTTTTGACTAGGCACGCACTTAAGGTGATTTGTTGGCGTGTCATAAGGTGAGGACAATTCGAATAAGGGTAAAGTTTGAGTGTTGGGATGATATTTAAGACTAATTCCTCAAATTTGCTGTTGACCCTTCCAAAGGGTCCAGAGCGAATTTCCTTATATCTCCCTTCTTGGTCCTAATTTGTCTCATAAACCTTATCCCTATGGTGTGATATAGCATGCATAATATCCGGCCTAGTCTGAGTAAGATATAGCTGTCCACCAACCATAGATCTGTACAAAGACTGATTAGCTTTCAGAGATTCATCATTCTTAGACAATTTGCGGCCAGTCACCATAGGAGTTCCAACCGGTTTGGAGTCATCTAACCCAAACTTCTTCAGCAGTTCCTTCACATATTTAGTTTGAGATATAAAAATACCTTTTCTAGTTTGTGAAATCTGCAAACCTAAGAAAAATTTCATCTCTCCTATCAGACATCTCAAATTCTTTCTATAATATCACCAGCAAACTTCATGCTCAAGTCATCATCTCCTCCAAAGATAATATCATCAACAAAGACTTCAACAATCAAAATGTTATCATTCTCAATCTTAAAATACAGATTACTGTCAGCAGTCCCTTTATTAAATCCTAATTTCAGCAAATACTTATCCAATCTAGCATACCGGGCTCTAGGGGCTTGCTTCAATCCATAAAGAGTTTTCTTCAGTTTACATACCATGTCTCCATCATCTGATAATGAAAATCCATTAGGTTGCTCGATGTAGACTTCTTCCTCAAGATCACCATTCAGAAAAGTTGACTTGACATCCGTCTGATATACCTTGAAATCTTTATAGGCAGCATATGCAAGCAATAGTCTAATGGCTTCAAATCTAGCTACCAGAGAAAAAGTTTCGTCATTATCAATCCTTTCTTTCTGTGAATATCCTTTGCATACAATTCTTGCTTTATTTCCGACAACTTCACCAGCTTCATTCAATTTATTCCGGAATATCCATTTAGTACCAATCACATTCTTATCTTTAGGTCTAGGCACAAGCTCCCATGTGTTATTCTTTTCAATCTGATCTAATTCTTCTTCCATAGCTCTCATCCAATTTTCATCTTTGCAAGCCTCAACAACATCTTTAGGTTCAATTTTGGAAATCAAACATACCTCTTCAGCAGCTAGCCTTCTTCTAGTCATCACACCTTTATTTTTGTCTCCAATAATTTGATTTTTCAGAATGATTCAGTCTTACATACTGTTGGTGTCTGTTTTATCATCTACCAAACATCAGGATAGGATACCCGAAGGTATTCTATCCTCTCCTGAAAAATCACTACTGATTCCAAGGTCTATATGTGCGAACAAGCGACTTTAGTGGAATAGCTTCTTGGGTAGTGTATGCTGAAATTTTCAAGGAGGACTTACGTTTGACAAGTATCTTGAACTGTTGGACTTAGATGGATTTAGCAATTTTAGGCTCTTCTTTTTTTTGGGAATTTTCTGGGATTTATACTTTCAAAAGAAAGGGGAAAAGAGATAGGGTTTAGGAAGGCTAATCTAATCCTACGAATTGTGGAGATGGTATCAACTGGATGCTTTCGAGAAATCAAACCTTGCTTCGCCACACTAGGGACAACTACACAAGGTCGGTGCAATCTTCAATGGGTTGTGCTTATGATCGAGATGTTGGGATGCACAGGGGATGGGCTCAGACTAACTTTGCACGGTAGAATGGAAATCATCCATTTACCAAAAGTATGAGCGGAAATACACCATCAATTGATACTTATCAAATCCTTCATTCAAATTAACAACAATGAAAGCAAATCTAAATTATTTCTAACTAAGTGTTGAGGCAATTGAAACCATGCAAATCATTCAAATAATAGAGATTACAAAGCAGCGCACATGCAATATATTATCTGGAAATGACCTTAAGCAACAATACATCAAAAACCTCACCCTTTTCAAATGAGGGGAGGCAACCTTATATAGTTTCTCAAAAATAAATGAATGGCTGAGATCAAACAGTGATCAAGGGCCAAGATTGAAAGTCCTAAACCCTAATTAGGGTTTCCCGAAATACTATCAGTTCAAGCAAATGAAAGAGTGACAAGTGGCGCAACTGCTAATTTTACTGAGGTGAGTGGCCACTTTCCTCTTTCAGAGATTCAACGTATTTGGACACCACGAGCTTGACCTCCTCTATGGTGACACTGGGCAAACCGCCAATTTGGAAGTCGACGAGATCCACATCGTCGGCGCACGTAGCAAGGATGCCTTCCCACTTCACTGCCTGGGTGAGGAAGTTGTCATCGATGGAGAGGAAGTTTGCAATCTTAGAAAGATCGCCTTTGTCAATCATCCCTGAATCTCGGAAGAAGCTTGTTTGAATCCTGGCTCTCAGGTTCTCTGCTTGTAAATGCTTCTCCCTTAGGCTTTCCTTTTGCCAGATCTCTGACGCCACCTTGAATACCTTGCCCAGGATCTCTCTAACCCTCGCCTCTGTCTTAAAACACTTGGTCTCGGATTTCTTCAGAACCTCAATCCGAGTGACCAGAGCATAGTACCATGTGCCGAAGTCCTACCTGTCTCCTGTCTGTATGACGCCTGCATCCACTAAGCTCTTCTTTGGCATGCCTCGGATAACCTTTAGGTGAGGGAGTATTTCATTCTAAAGACAAGGCTGGCTCATGAGAAAGAAAAGAGAAAGAAAGTGGAAGAAGAGAACCAGCAATGAAGGAAGTATGTTCTCCATCTTACCAGCCCGAAGAGGCTGTGGTGGAGTAGCTGGGACTTCATGGTTGAGCGGGCTGGTAAGATGGAGAACATACTTCCTCCATTGCTGGTTCTCTTCTTCCACTTTCTTTCTCTTTTCTTTCTCATGAGCCAGCCTTGTCTTTAGAACATTACAGGAGTTGTCAAAATATTGGACCTCCTGGTCCTGGGTAGGCTTACCCATCTCTATGGTGGTGATCTTGTAGTCATCTGCGGTGACATTGTCCCTAGTCTTCCCTTCTTTGGGCACTGCTATCTGGACTGTCCTGAATCCGGCATTGTCCCTCTGAATCAGGGAGAACTTCCTGGCTGGTTTGGGCGGTTTAGCTGCGGCGGGCTCATTCACCTTCTCCAGGAATGCTGCGGTAGCCTCCTCGGTTGAGTGGACCTCCTTGGGAACCTTGGCCTTTATTCTGGCTCTCAGCCAATCAGGAATGGTTGATTGTTCTAGAGTATTCTGATCAAACTCATCGTCTGCTTCTCCTGGGTTCGCTGGTATGCCATCCAAGAAAATTATAGGGGCTTCATCCTGCCCCCTGTCTGGAGTTCGGAAGACCTTCTCCATCACCTCCTCAACTGGCTGAGAAAGCACTCTTACTTCATCATCACTCACATAGATGTTTATCTCTTGTTCCCCAATTGTACTCTGATCGGGCGCAATGGAAGCAACACTTAGGATGGAGTGACTTTCGCTGGATTCTCTTCTCTCAACTACAACCCTTTTCCTTGTGCACTTTGTGAAGCTTCCACCCAACTCCTTTCTCTTCCGAGATCCAACACTTTCCGGATTCCGAGCATCTCCGGCGGAGGTACAAGGGTGGACGGACAAAGTATCATCCACTCCCATTAATTCATAAGTTAGAACCATACCTTTGGCCTTCAACTGTTTTGTCTTTTCAGATGCCCACCACCTTGAGTATTCAACCACTGACCTCATGAGGTCTGCTAGATCTGATTTTTCTCCCTCTGTCCAATCTATCAAGACTAAAGGTTCATTCTTCATCTTCTCAAAACCTGGCTGCTGAAGTTCTAGGCTTTCTTCCACCTGATCGGCAACTTTGAACACTTCCGTTGCTCTCACCATACTTAGAGGAATTCTTGACCAGAACCTCTTCCAGATCTCGAAACTATCGGTTGCATTAGCCCAATAGTCTTCCAGATCTAGTCTGTGCTCAAACGTTGTCCCTTCGATCTTCTTTATCCTCTGGAATGGATCGAAATCTTTTCTTGCCTTGTATTGGTAAAAGGGATACCAGGCCAGTTCTTTCTCAGCGGTAGCTGCAGCTTGTGATGATGGACATGTTTCCAACCCATTACCAATTGTAAGTGAGAATGTGCCTGCCTTCTTCTGCTTATCCCTTTGAATCACTATATACTCCTCCAATTGTCTCACAACCTCGAGCAACACCACTCGGTTGGTAGGGTAAGCTGGAAGCTTGTATGAAGGACCAAAGAATCCCTGAATTCGAAGGTAAGTGAACTTTGGATATTGGATGTACCAACACCCGAACCCACCGATGAAGTCCATAGACTCTTGAGAGAGCCTCTGGTGCAGGCCACCTTGAAGGGTCCGGGTAATGTGCATCAAGAAGGCATCATTCACCCTTTTGAAATGGAACTTCTCCTCCATATGGAGCTGGGGATAGCAATCATATACCGGGATTTGGTTCTCCTTGTTCCCAACTTCTCCTCTACAAGTGAGACCTCTGTCCCTGTAGGTCCTGGCTAAAGATTAGAACAAGTAAGAACTCATGAAGAAAGTCCTATTTGCCTCCAGATTCCTTAGCTGGCTGTCTAAACTGTCGCTCATCATACGGGCCCAGTCTATCATTTTTACTCCATTGATTATTTCATTAATAAAATAATACATCCAGGGTTCGAATGGAGCACCCTGAGGATTTCCTATTATTCTATTGAGCAAGACGATCATGTCCCTGTTGACGTGTATTTTGTACACGATCATACACAGAATAAAATACCCAAGGGTACCTTATCCTCTCTTGAATAAAGCCTCTGATTGCTGAAGATGTCGCAAAAAAGGACCAATCAGGGTGACTCCAATGTTCTTTTATGTAGGGTCTCTACGTGTGGATAAGCACCAGTGGTCGTTGTGAATGCTGTTTCATCAAGGGGCCTTACGTTCTCCAAGCTGCAGGAACAAGTTTTCCTAAAACTAACAATTTCTTCAAAAAGATCAAAAGGTAGGGTTTGCAAGGGATAAATTCTAATCTAATCCTATGAATGACCCAATGTAGGCTACTCTTGGCAAGATTCTACCAATTTCAGTATTGCCATGAAGTAACAACCCAACTGAAATTGATGCGATCTTCTAAGGTAACAAATGATTTTTCAATTCATCAAGGATCATGGACACTACCACAAAGGCACATATCCAAAGCTCAATAACGATTGAAGGTTTAAGTAATTCAGGTATCTCCAGTTGACCACGCAAGGCGTTCCCACAATTAGTAAGAAGCTAGTGGTTTGGAACGTGAATTTCACCAAAATCAAGCCCAACACTTAGTCCTTCAAACTTAAATACTACTTCGATTGAGAATGATTCAAGAAAACGAACAACCATGAAGATAGCCACAAGAATTGCAATAAAACACCATAACTTCAATATTTTATTGATCTCAAAGCCAAAATAGACAACAATTGTTTGAAATCCTTTCTTCAAACTCAATCTTGCTACAAAATAACTTTCTTCTCTCCAAAAAGCTCTAAACTTCTAACTATTTCTTATTTTCTCTCTAATCTCTAATTTCTTATTTTAAAATGAAAATGAGTGAGGGTATATATAGTATCCTCAATTACAATGAACGGCCCAGATCAAAAGAAGATCAATGGCTGAGATTCTGACACCTAAACCCTAATTAGGGTTTTATTACAAAAGTTCCCTTTTTATTGCACAACATTAAATGCATAGCCAAATATTTAATTTGGCACAAAAATCTAGGAAACATAGACCAATGACAATTAAGGTGCCATGTCATCTATAGCAACCTCTTTTCTAGAACCTTATTCCCTTTCCAATGCTCCTTTTTAGCATATGCAATGAATCTGGACACGATTCCCTCGATCTCAGCAATAAGAATCTCAGGAAGATTCCTCATTCGTTCCTCCAAGTGAATAATCTGATCAAAGGCCTTGAGAAGAGCTGCATCCCATTCAGGTTCGAGTTCCTTAATTTTCTCAATCAGGAGCATAGTAGCAAACATTTGATCTCTTTGCTCATCTGTAATCACATTCTCATCCTTGCAAAAGATGACTTTGACCCTTTCTTCTAATTCTTGAAGATCCACATTTGTCTCAACTTCGATCCTTCTGCCGAGAATAGTACATAAAACCCCAAACACCTTGTCCTGGATTGGATGGATGACCTCCTCTACTTGATTGCATTTAGTGTTGGTGTCCTCGAAGAGAACTTCCTTCATCTGGAGTAAAGTAGACCACTGGAGTAAATTATGAGCTCCTCCATCCCTTATCTTTTCTTGTGCTAAGATTTTTCTTGGTGTTTGCCTGATTACTTGAAGGACAGGAATGATAACATCTTTAGTATGAGCAAAGGCGGCTACGGTTATCATTAGGTTGTGGATGATCTCAAGGACCTAGATAGCCCGATGAATGGTCTGCATCATTCTTGTTGCAAACTCAGCGGCGACTGTATGGGATTTGTCAATCCAAGAGTTCATAAGCTGGACCAAGCTCTTAACTTTCTCTGCTTCACCAACTGATTCAAGGGGAAGTGCTTGCACAGGAGATACTGCTGGATTCTGACGTCCCAAAGGCTGACTGAGGTGGCTAAAGTAGCCTCTCCAAGCACTGACCTCTCTCTCAAGTTTTCTACTCTTTTCCATCCCTTCCTTAAGTTTATCTTTAAGTGCCTCAAATGAATCAGTTGCCTCATCCAATGCCTGCTCGGTGGTGAGTGGACCAAGCTCAACGGTTTCTACATCATATTCTTCTGCAAGGATCTCACCTTCATATTTGTCCACTGCCGGTGTAGCTATCTGCAACTTCCTGGACCCTGTCTCATCTCTGATCATCTTGGACATTTTGGTGGCCTTCCTCTTTTCTGTTACTCCCTGAGAATCTCCAACAAGGCTATCTAAATCAATCACATTATCTTCGTCTTCGATCATAATTACCCTTGTTAATCTCTCCTTCAACCAATCTGGAATGGCGGACCTTGTCTCTCTAACTTGTATTTCTTTAGGTAGTGACTCTTCTTTCCGGAGAGGAGATGTTGCTTCATCATCATCCTTGTCCTGGGGAGATTGACTTGATGATCGTTGAGATGCCTGTCCTTCTTCAGGTTTATCATTCTGAACCATTGACTCCATAGATTCCTCAACTTCAAGTGTCCTCTTCTCCTGTCGAGAAGATGTGCCGGATGAGCGATCTCGATTGGCCTCTTGCTTCTTCTTGGAAGATTCTCTTTTCTCAGGTCTTTCCTTCCTCTTCGCACCTCTATGATGGGGATTGCCCTCACTTACGCTTCTGGGGTGAGGATGGCCTTCGCTTGTGCTTCTAGGATGAGGATGGCCCTCACTTACGCTTGCTCCTTCTGCCGACCTTTCCTCCAAAGTAAAAGTCATTGATATGTTTTGCTCTCTCAACTTTTGATGTTGCACATCAACCCATCTGCGAGTACAGGACAAAACTGGAGTCATCAAAGTCTTCAAGTCCACAACCTCAGGTTCATTCCAATCTATCTTTACTGCCTTGTCCTCTCTATCATAAGAGGATTGGAGGTGCCTACCACTGTCCTGAGTTTGATCGGCCACTCTGTAAACTTTGCATTTCCTGATGAAATCCAAAGGCAATCTGGAATGCATCTTTCTTTTTACTTCTAAATCATCTGAGAGATTCATCCAAAAGTCTTCTACCTGACATTCATGCTTGTATTTTCTACCAACTGTCTCTTCTATATGGCCATAAGGATCAAAATTCTCCCTTAATGAAAAGAATGAAAATGAATACAAGGCCAACTCCCTTTCTGCATCATTTAAAGCTGGAACATTAGGACATACCTCAACCGAATTTCCTAGTATGATAGGTACAGGAATCCCATTTCCATGTCTGTGTCTGAATGCCTTCGCATAAGCTGCCAGTCGCCTAGTTACCTCAAGTAGTACTATTCTGTTTGTCGGATATCTTGGCAACATGTATGGAGGTGAAGGACATCCATGAACTCTGATATATGTAAACTTCTGGAATTGGATAAACCAAGCACCATACCTCTTTACAAGTTCTTGTGCCTCCTGAGATAGCCGATTATGAATCCCGCCTTGCAGTGTCCTGGTGATGTTCATTGTGAAGGTATCATTGACTAACTTGTAATTACTCCCAGGTGGATGATGCAAATGAACATAAGATTCACAAACTCTGACTTCTCCAGGTCCTCTTCCAATCGATCCTCTGTGAGGTAGTCCTGCATATTCAAAACTCCTGATCAAGGCATACATGATGTATGAGCTCATGTGAAACGACTTGGTAGCCTTCAGTCTTCCCAACTGTACGTCCAAGCAATGGCTAATGATTCTAGCCCAATGAATTGTTCCTTTTCCTTGAACTATCACTTGGATGAAGAAGAACATCCACTTCTCAAAATAGAAGGCTTGAGGAGCCCCTGTAACTCGATTGAGTAAGGTTATCAAATCTCTGTACTCCTCCTGGAAGTCGATCCTATGTGGTGTGTTGGGAATCTTGCTCAGGCGAGGACGACTTTTGAGTAGCCAATTCTTGTTGATGATGCTCAAGCAAGTGTCTGGATCATCTTCGTACATGGATCTAGCTCCTTCCAAGCTTTTGTAAATCATGTCCTTATGTTCTGGTAGATGAAGAGCTTCACTGATAGCCTCATCTGAAAGATAAGCCAAAGTGTTTCCTTCCTTGGACACGATCGATCTTGACTGTGGGTCATAATGGCGGGCACACTCGATCATCAGCTCATGGCACGGGACTGCTGGAGGGAAGTCGGCCGCCTTGATAATGCCACTCTCAATTATTCTCCTTGCGACAGGTGATGGCTTTCCAATGTAAGGGACCTCTCGAAACTTCTTCACACTGAAGTTTCCCAAGTTGGTATCTCCAATGTTGCTCCACTTCGACACGATCTTGGTCTCCAATTCATCGTTCCTTTGATCCTCTTTCATAAGGGCTGGACGACTGGTGGATGCTCCTGCCTTTGGGGTCGCCATCGCGATACCTACACAACATTTCATAATGAGCAATATACCTCGGAGCGTAAAAAAAGATATAGATTAAGTTTAAGCCTTAAATTTAGGAAACTTCATGATAAATCTTTGAATTATCATTTCCTAAATATGACGATTATGCAATTGGAAATTCAAAATTTCAAAATTTCAAAATTAGACTAGGAAGATCTTCACCATACCTTTCTTGGAGAACTAACTCTAAAAAAAGATGCAAAAATTAAGGAATTTGCTAGGCAAAATGTGGATCGAAGTCTTCAACGTGAGCTTCCTCTAGCAATTTTCACCACCCTTAGCCTTCAACGCCTTGAGGAACAATTCGCTCTACCTCCAACAAAGTTCGCACTCCCTCTTGGATTGAGATTTCGCACCTCTCCTTGGATCAAGATTCGCGCCTCTCCTTGGATGAGATTCCGCTCCTTCTATGGCTTCTCCAAATCGCACTTGAACAAATGAATGAATGATGGATTAAAATCGCTCAACACCCCCCCACTATATAGGCGCTTACCTTGGCAATTTCCAATAGGCCGACTTGGTGGAAATGAAGCAAATAATAAACAAAATTAAATAGAAAGGAGGCCGACCTTTATAAAATATTTAAAATAAAACCCCAAGCACATTCCTTTCATTTAATAAATTAATTAATTAATTAAATGCCTTTGCAATTAAATTTCGATTTTTTAAAAGGCTAAAACCAATTAATAAATGTTAGGCGCTCTCATTAAATGCCAATTTAATTTCAAAATATCTTGGAGTTTTAGCGAAATTGGCATTTAATGCACTTTGAATGATATTGGCGCCCAAGCATGGAAAACAATAGATATTAACAAGATCGCTCTGGTCCCTTGGAGAGGGACAGGAGCGCCTATACCCTTTGGACCTCACACTTCTTGTTTTTTACGTCCAAGACCTCATTTCTGACGTCCAAGATGGCATTTTTACTTAGAATTTCGAGTTCAATTTATCCAATCTTTGAAATGAGTGTATTTTAAAGCATTTTCGCCCTGGTCCTTGAGTGAAGGACAGGAGCGCCCCAGCCATTTTTATCAACTTGATGGCCTTTGTCACTTCATTCCTCCGTGAAACCTTTTAAACATCACTTTGACCTTGCGTCTTGACTTGGATTCGTCCGAATTTGGAGAGGAAGGTTGGCTAGTGTGCTTTTCGCCCTGGTCCCTTGGTGAGGGACAGGAGCGATTTTGTCCTTTTGTCCTTGATCCTTGTCTTTTTAATTGCCAAGTCAATTTGCGAGGTAGGCAAGGATCACCCTTGTTTGTTCTATGCATGTTTAACTTGCCTTCCAAGACAAAATGAGCTCCTCCAAAGATTATCGCCCTGGTCCTCCAGTGAAGGACAGGAGCGAATTTTATACTTGAGCTTAAAATTGTCGACTTTTGACGTTAACTCCTTATCCATCGTCCTCCTAAAGACATTTTGGACCTTGCATGACTTCGCCTTGATATGGTTTTGGAAGGAAATGACTAGTTTAATAGAAATCGCCCTGGTCCTCCAGTGAAGGATAGGAGCGAACTTTAGTCCATGGCGCAAATCCTCAATCATATTGATATCAAATTGTCTTCAAGGCATAAAATGTCATTGCTTACTCCATCTTGAATGCTTGAAACGAAAACGGCATCTTAGAATTAGGCACTCTTGAATATTTTGCTCTGGTCCCTTGGTGAGGGACAGGAGCGATTTTGCATTTATAAGCTTTGGTGTTCCGCCAACTTTCAAAATTGTCTCCAACGGGTTGATTGTGCCCTCTTTCACTCATCTTCAACATAGAATTCGTTCTAACTTTGCGGGAAATTTGCCTTATGAGGAAATCGCTCTGGTCCCTTGAAGAGGGACAGGAGCGCCTTGGCCATTATGGGCTCACTTTGCGTTTTGCAACCTTCAAAATTATCTTCAACGGAGTGACTATACCCTCTTTCCTTCATATCAATCTTGAAATTCGCTTTACTTTGGCCAAAAACATGTCTTGAGGGAAAATCGCTTTGGTCCCTAGGAGAGGGATAGGAGCTACCTTTGATATTCGCTTTGGTCCCTTGGTCAAGGACAGGAGCGCCTTAGTCAATTTGGGTTGATTTTCAACACCGTAGACGGCTCAAGTTATATTCAATGAACAAAGCATTCTTCTCCTGACCTTCTTAAATCGCAAAATCACTTAAATCTTGTGTGGACAACGTAAGTTTGGATTTCAAGCTCCGGTCCTTCAGTGAGGGACAGGAGCGATCCTTGTCATTTTAGCATATTTCCTTGTTAGTTGATCGCTCAAATTATATTCCATGGACAAAACGTGCCCTCCTTGACCTCTTCCAATAAAAAAAAAGTCTTGGCCCTGCAAGGACGATGCAACTTTGAAAAACAAGCTTCGGTCCTTCAGTGAAGGACAGGAGCGATTTTGGTCCTTAGGGTCAAATCTTCATAATTTTCATCTCAATTCTCTTTGCTGGGGAAGATATCATCATTTTGCAAGCTATGACCAAGAGTCAAAATCCCAAAAACGTCCAAGGAGATGTGTTTTGAGGAAAATCGCTCAGGTCCCTGGGTGAGGGATAGGAGCGAACTTGTCTTGAATCTTCAAAATTCATCGTTTTTTGAGTCTTCGAAATCTTCAAAATTTTCAATTCGTGTTCGACCATATCCCCTGGCGATCCTGCACAAAACAAATTAAGCAAGTCAATAACCAATTTGCACTAAAATATCACTTTCGCCCTGGTCCCTGGGTGAGGGACAGGGGCGTTTTCACCTCTATAGGCTAAAATATCCACATTTTTGGTCTTCAATCACTTGACAAGGCAAAATTAGGCCATTTCCAAGGCCAGGGGCAAGTTAGTAAACTTTCCAAAATTTGGTCAAAATTCACCTGGACAAAATTGCAAAATTTAATCATTGAAATGCTAACCCCTTTAAACCTAACTTGAATGTGCCCTCAAAATCATAACTGGACCCATCCTGAGACAATCTTGACTTCCTGGCAGGCTCATCTTATTTCAAAATTGCAATCAATGCGAGGGTGCTTAATAATCTGTCAAAATTGGACTGGACTTTGGCTTGAAGATATCAAAGGAAACCCTAAGGCTTAACCCTAATCCAGACGACTCACTCATTTAATTCAAAACCCTAAAGCAGAGAGAAGAACAGGCAAAATAAAAGCAAAAAAGAGGGCGTCCCCATTTTAATGGGGCGATGTGTGAAATGGTCACAACAGTCCCCAATGTCCTCCTTGAAGTATGCTCGTACTAGGCTCTTTCTCTGGAGTTTAGAGGCGCCCTTCCTCGACTTGTCTAACCAGGAATGATTAACTATGGCATCATATTCTTCCAGGTGATCATGGTACAGACTGTTAGCTTCATCCTTGGTCATATATACTGTGTTGTGGTACTTAGGGATCCTGAAGGCCTCTCTGATGGCCTCATTGCTAACATTCGCCAACACTCTTCCATCAGGTGCAACAATATCCTTACTGATGGGGTTGTAGTGTTTGGCACATTCAACTACTAGTTCATTGCACTGCATGGTGGGGAGGAAGCCGACAACGTGCACGATACCACTCTTCATCATTTTCCACGCAATGGTGGTAGGCACAAGGTTGTCCAGACCAAACATTCGCTTCTTAAACTCCCTCAGATTGATGTGTCCGAGGTTGGTGTCGCTGATGTTCTTCCACTTGGAAGTCATCCTTGACTCTGGAGGAGCATCTTTATCTACCTGGAACTTCATGGTGCTCAAGACCTGCAGATGAATGATAAAAACTTTAAGTTAGAAAAAATTCTGCAGAATTTCGAAAAAAAATAACGGGGTCGCAAAATGGCTAAGTGTTGGAAAATTTTCATTTTTTCACTCTCATTACTTAGCCACAAAAGTTGAATTTTCACCTCCAGACCCTTAGCCTTGAAGCTGGTTGAAGTCACCATCAAGTGTTAAAACTTTCGAAAATTTTCATACTTAGCCAAAAAAATTGAATTTTCACCTCCAGACCCTCGGCCTTGAAGCTGGTTGAAGTCACCATCAAGTGTTTAAAACTTTCGAAAATTTTCATTTTTAGCCAAAAAAATTGAATTTTCACCTCCAGACCCTCGGCCTTGATGCAGGTTGAAGTCACCATCAAGTGTTTAAAACTTTCAAAAATTTTCATACTTAGCCAAAAAAATTGAATTTTCTTTCTCCAAAATCATTTATTAAATTCTAGAAAAATATTCAGAAAATTCACAATTTTAATTTTACCTCTGACTTGGCTAGACTTTTCTCCAAAATATTGAGAAAATTCAGAAAAGATGCCTTTCTCCAGAAATCTGTAAGCCTTCTGCCAAAATATTATCCGACTTCCAGCAATATCTAGAATTTCCTCCAGATGATCTTCAAACTGACATACTTTACTAAGCTCTCCTTAGTAATTTTGAACTTCTTGTTGTAATAATGAATTTGACAATGAAGTATTTGTAGACAAGTTTTAAGAAAAACCCCTAAAATCATCCAACTCATACTTCTAATTCAAAAAAAAAACTTTTCATTTTGATTTAAGTTTGAAGATATTCATTAATCCTCCAATATTCCCTTTCAAAAAAAACTTTCCATTTTGAATTAATATCTTAATAAATTTTTAATATTCCCTCAAAAAAATTTCCATTTTGGATTTATTTTGAGGATTTTTTTTTTTTTTATTTAGATATTTCTTCATTTTGGATTTAATTTTGAAATCTCTGTGGATTTTGTGACATCATGTTGACTTTGTTTGACCTTCCATGTGTAGGTTGATTTTTTCGAATTTATCTCCATCTTTTCAAATTTTGGCGAACTTTGCCAACCTCTCCAAGGTATGGCGGACTTTGGCTAGAACTCCTTCATGGCCTCTCTTAACGTGAAAATTTGACTAAGGCATTGGGGCGGACTTTGATGTTGACTCCTCCATGGCCTCCTTTACCTTGGCAGACTTTGTAGTAGGCACCTTCAAGGTCTCCATCATATGGCGGACTTTGTAGTAGGCACCTTCAAGGTCTCCATCATCTTGGCGGACTTTGGCTATGACACCCATGGACCCTCCTAGCCTATGGGCGGACTTTACCTTGGCCTCCTTCATGGCCCCTCTTATGCCATGGGCGGACTTCAAGCCTTAGCACCCATGTGACCTCTCCAACCTTGGGCGGACTTTACCTTAGCCCCCACATAGCCTCTTCAGCCTTGGGCGGACTTCTAGCAAGGTTTCCACATGACTATGGCGGACTTTGGTGTCTTCTCCATCTTGGGCAGACTTCTAGTGCTTCTCAACCTTGGGCGGACTTTACCTTAGCCCCCACATAGCCTCTTCAACCTTGGGCGGACTTCAACCTTAGCCCCCACATAGCCTCTTCAACCTTGGGCGGACTTTTAGCTTGGCCTCTTCATGGCTGGGCGGACTTTGAAGTTGCCTCCTTCATGGCCCCTCTTATGCCTTGGGCGGATTTCAAGCCTTGCACCCACATGATCTCCTAAGGTGGGGCGAACTTTGACCTTTGCTCCTCAATGGTCTCCTTAGGTGGGGCGGACTTTGGAGTGGGCACCCATGTGACCTCCAAACTCATGGCGGACTTTAGGCAAGGCGCCCACATGACCTCCATTAGCATGGCGAACTTTAACCTCAGCACCCACATGACCTCTTCATCCTTCGTGATGGGGTTTGAACCTGCAGAAACACTTCAAAACCTTTGTTAGCCAGACTTAGAAGAATTTTCAAAGAAATTTCAAAATTTCACAGTTTAATCTAATTTAATCGGATTAACTTGAAATTTGAAATCCGTGCTTAGGTGGATCATTTGAAAAAGCAAAAAGCCTAAAATCTAGGAATTTTAGCTTTTTAGGTCAAAACTTGGAATTTTCGAGATCTGGTCGGAGCTGGTCGATGGTGCAAGTGTAAACCCTAGGTTTGCATCCCGGAAAAAGCAAAAAGCCTAAAATCTAGGGATTCAGCTTTTTTAGGTCAAAACTTGGAATTTTCAAATTTCGGTCGAAGCTGGTCAGTGGTGCAAGTGTAAACCCTAGGTTTGCATCCCGAAAAAGCAAAAAGCCTAAAATCTAGGGATTCAACGTTTTTAGGTCAAAACTTGGAATTTTCGAATTCTGGTCGAAGCTGGTTAGTGGTGCAAGTGTAAACCCTAGGTTTGCATCCCGAAAAAGCAAAAAGCAGACATCCCTAAAAAATAGGAAAAACTTACTAAAAATAGCCATATCGGGGATCGGGCTAAAAATGCCAAAAACGAAATTTCCTAAAAAATAGGAAAAAGCAAAAAAGCAAACTCTCTAAAAATAGAAAGTTGTCCAAATTCGTCCAAATCAATTGCGATCTTCGTCCTTTGGCCTCTCTAAGCCTAGGTTTGCATCCCGAAAAAGCAAAAAGCAGACATCCCTAAAAAATAGGAAAAACTTTCCAAAAATAGCCATACCGGGGATCGGGCTAAAAATGCCAAAAACGAAATTTCCTAAAAAATAGGAAAAAGCAAAAAAGCAAACTTTCTAAAAATAGAAAGTTGTCCAAATTCATCCAAATCAATTGCGATCTTCGTCCTTTGGCCTCTCTAAGCACTCTGGTGGCGTTCACACTTTGGAATCACATAACTTGCAAAAAATTAACTTTCAATTGTCAGGGCCTGAAATGCTCTGAACTGGACAAGGCTTGGTGAAACTGCAGCAAAAGGTCACAATCCACTAACAAAATCCTAGAAAACAGGAAAAGAGAGGGTCCCCATTTGCAATGGGGCGATGTGTGAAAAAGGTCACAACACATACCTCGGAGTCTTCTGATTATTTTGATTTTCAAGTTCCTACACCTCTCCATTGGCAGCAACAACATCCAGATTAACTGTCTCTACTGGATCGTTCTGCTTCAATTCTTCAATCAGAATAGGATTCAGAACAATGTGCTGACCATCATCATATCCGCAAGCTTTGATTTCTTTTCGAAGGTTCTCATCCACTTTCACATTTGCACTTTCCACTATCTTTCTCAGTCTCTTATTGTAGCATCAGTAGGCTTTGCTCTTTATAGAATATCCCAAGAAAATTCCTTCATCACTTATTGCATCAAACTTTCCTATGTCGTCATCTCTCTTGGTATAACATTTGCTACCAAATATTTTGAAATATCTCATAGTAGGAACATGACCAAACCATAACTCATAAGGAGTCTTACCGGTATCACCTTTAATATGAACTCAGTTGAATGTGTAAACAACAGTGCTAATAGCTTCTCTTCAATAGATCTTCGGAACATTCCCTTCAATCAACATAGTCTTTGTAGCATCCAAGATAGTCCTGTTCTTCCTTTCAACAACTCCATTCTGCTGAGGGGTTCTAGGAGCAGATAATTGTCTTCTAATCCCATGCTTCTCACAGAATGAATCAAATTCACCATAACAAAATTCTCCTCCCCTGCCAGATCTCAGACACTTCATCTTCAATCCCGATTCAGTCTCAACCTTTGCTTTGAATATCTTGAATTTGTCTAATGCTTCAAATTTCTCTTTAAAAACGACAACCCACATCATCTTGGAATAATCATCAATTAGCAACATAAAATATTTGTCTCCCTGCACACTTCTAACATCTGTAGGTCCACATAGGTGAGTATGCACAAGATCTAGCAATCCATCAGATGTATACTACTTGCTCTTGAAAGAAATTCTTGTTTGCTTACCCCATTGACATTCCTTGCATACCGGATTAGCAGGCTTAACAATCTTAGGCAGATCTCTAACAGCTTGTGTAGAACTAATCTTAATCATTGAATCAAAATTAACATGACACATTCTCCTATGCCACAACCAATTTTTATCAATCTGAGCAATCAAGCAACTTTTCTCACCAGCATTCAAATGAAAAATATTACCTTCAGTCGTAGTTCCAGATGCAATCTCTATACCAGAGGCATTTAGGATCTTGCATTTACCATTCTTGAATTGTAAATCATAACCTTTGTCAACCATTTGTCCAACACTTAAAAGATTATGCTTCAAACCTTCAACATACAAAACATCATCAGTATTATGCTTACCATCAAAGGAAATATAACCTCTACCACGGATCACATAGGCTTTGTCATCTCCAACAATCACTATTCCACCATCATACCTTTCCATACTCACAAATTTGCTTTTATCACCGGTCATATGATATGAACAACCGCTATCGATCACCCATTCATCTTTTTCCTCAACTTTAGCAGCTAAAGGTTTCTCTTCAATAGTGCAGCTAGTGGAATCAACAGGTACCGATCCATCTTCTTTAATGGCAAGAAACACAACTTCATCTCCTTCTGATTCTTCATCTGTAACACCTTTATCAACAACATAATAGCAGTTCTTCTGATGCTTATACTTCTGGTTAGATTTGTAGGCTTATCATACTTCTCATGCTTCTCATATCTATCATTTCTATCATGCTTGTCAAATTTATCATGCCTATCATACTTAGCCATTCTCTCCGGGCACCTAGAAGCAAAATGTCCTACCTTATTGCAAGAGAAACATTTCAAGGGCAATTTTCCATCATACTTACCAGCTCCCTTAGGCAATCTCGGGACAATCAATGCTTCAAGCTCATCCAGTTCTCTTTCTTGCTCTTCCATCTCTCTCCTTTCTCTTTCATATCTGGATATTCTGCATTCTTTAGGATCATACTTCTGTTTTCCAGATACAAATGCTCTAAATGCTGTCTCAGACTTTCCATATGATTCACTAAATTCACTAAGCTCAAATGCAGCAATCTTTCCAACCAACATATCTTGTTACTGTAGTCACACTCCGGATCTCATCAATAGTAGCTACCTTATGTTTATAAGCAAGAGGCAAAGATCTCAGCACCTTAGCAACAATTTCATCTTCTTCAAGGGTTCCACCGGCACATCTGATACCTAGGACGAGATCATTCACCTTAGCCATAAAGTTATTTATATTCTCATCTTCTCCCATCTTCAGCATCTCATATTTTTTTTTCAAACTCTGCAACTTAGCAACTTTCACTTGTTTATCTCCTTCATACAGGGTTTCAACCTTCTCCCAGATCGCATGTGTGGTCTGAAGTCCAATTACATTTGTCATCTCTGAATCAGTCAGGACACTCAACAATGCTTCCTTCACTCTAATGTTATGTTCAACTTCCTTGATCTCATCAGCAGTAACCGGTCCATTCGGAGGAGCAAAATATGCATTTTTTGTAATCTTCCAGTAATCTTCTCCAAGACATCTCAAGTGCACTTCCATCCGGTTTTTCCATATAGCATAGTTACTTCCATCAAATCTTGGGCTCTCCTTAAAGATAACACCTCCAGTTCTAGTTGCCATCCAGATCTCCTTAAGCGAATAAGCTTCTTTTGGGGGATCTAGCTCTGATACCAATTGTTGGCAGCAACTATGAAGGAAAACTGAGAGGGGGGTGGGGGGTTAATCGGTTTTCACCGGATCTACAAACTTAACCTCAAATACAGATTTGATAAACTGCAGCAATAACAAAGATAAACAAATTGATAGCACAACGCATAACACTAAGATTTTGACATGGAAAACCCGGTTAAGAGAAAAACCACAGTGGGAACCTACCCACAATAAGATGATACTCTGTAGTAGTATGTGTAAATATTACAATGGGGAATGCACATGCATTCTGGCACACTGCTTAGAGCTCAATGCTCAAAAGATAATGACCCGGAATGCTACAACCCTCAGGGAAGTTTCACTGACTTAAAATAAGATTCAGACTACAATCCGGAAGAAATGAACTGCAATAATAGCATCTCTAAATGCTTGATGATAGTTCCGGTTAAGCACAATTGTTTGCTCTGCAACACCAATTTTTGTTCAATCACAATGTCGAAGGATGAATCACTTGTTCGCACATACACCACTCTCAGATAATGCAGACACAACCTCGATACCAAAATTACATGACAATACCATATTTATACAATTCATCAACCTTGACGACAAGGTCAGCTAAACCCTCAACTCACAATTACAAAATTACATCACACGATACAAAGATTGACCACTAGACCACTATAATGATATACATGACATAGCATGGACCTAATTCAAATCACCAAATACGCAACACCACCGGAAATCACGCCAAGATCAACCGCAACATGCTACACCACCAAGAAAACCGCATAACACGAAGAACATCACCGGTCCATCAAAATCACCAACAATTCGCACAACGATCAATGTGGGTCATCAAAGCAAATAGGACACAAGTAGGAAACACTAGCAAGAACGTTAGAACCATCAGTAACAGCTTCACCAACACCACTTATCAAATCTTCATCCGTCAACGTCTGAAACTCAAGAACACTCAAACATCAACAACTGTCATGAAGAAAGATAACTTGCTGAGCACCAAATCAGGAACCGTCTGACATGAAGATACACAAGACCATCCCAAACAGTCTCCCAAAGACTTAGCTCAAGATCTTATCACATCGGAATGTACCGGAGGACATACTGAACTCTGCAAGGCACTGATTAGAAAAACAAACTGCAAAACCGGATCATATGATATGATCAATTAAGCTTGCCAGATCACCAAAACCAATACAGAAGAATATAGTGATATTATAAATACTCCATACACCAGACCACAATCCCAATAAACCAATTTGCAAGCATCGGAGCAATAAATCACAGGAGTATGTTGACATCAATGACAACAACATATCCTAACAGCAGCAATGTCCAACAAAATAGCTTCATTTCATTTAATTTGCATGTTTTGTTTGTGGAAAAAGAAGCAACAAGATTTGGAGGAAGAGCAATTTTTTTAAGCAGAGATTTAAGGAGCAACAGTGTGGTTTCTTTTTTGTGTTTTCATATTGTAATTGAATGTTAAATTTGTAGCCTTTGAGCATTTTGTTGTAACTTTGTAACTTGCATGCTAGTTTTTACATATGGATATTTCAAATGATTTATTGAATTATGAAAGTAATTTGAATTAAGTTGACATTTCCTAATTTGTTTGACTTTGATTCTCATGTGAATGCTCAATTTAACACAAACGTTATGTATTAAGGTTCTATTATGTATATGTGAATGCTTTATCAATGTTATCATATGCATATTTAATATTTCTCCATATATTTTAAAATTTCTGTATTTTTTAATATAGCTGTCCCCAAAAATGCCCCCAAAAATTGGGGACTTTGAAATGCATCCCCGTGTTGACGTGTATTTTGTACACTATCAAACACAAAATAAAATACCTAAAGGTACCTTATTCTCTCTTGAGTAAAGCCTCTGATTGCTGAAGATATCGCGAAAAAGGATCAATCAGGATGACTCCAAGGTTCTTGTATGTAGGGTCTCTACGTGTGGATAAGCTCTCTGTGGTATGATGTGATTTGCTGGAATCACAAGGGGACTTACACTTGACGATTGAACTTCTGATTTGCTTTGAATATTGCTGGAACACAGGATTTCACTAGCTTTGACTTGAAAAAAGGAAAAAAGATGAGGGCGAGGAAAAGATCTAATCCTAACACTAAGAATGTAAGAGCAATGAATGATCTTTGATGAAATTCTAACTAAGTCTTGTTTTGACATCGCTGGACCATCTCCACAAGGCTAGTGCGATCTTCGAAGGAAAGCTTTATGATGTTCAAATCATCACTGCAGGCATAGACACCATCAAGCTGATGCATATCAATGAAGAAGCAACAATTGAAGTTAAGCTTAAGCTAAACGATTCCAGTTGACTACGCAAGGCAAGTCTGCAATCAACAAACTGCTAGTAGTATGGATGTACGAATTCCACCATCAATCAAGCACATTTCTTCCACTCATCTAATAACATGAAATCAAATATGAGAAGTATAAAGACCATGCAAATTGTCGAATCGACCCATAAATTTCACCATTTCTTCAATGAAGTTACAAGTCTTTTACAACAACATCTTGGCAACAATCTTTGCCTTCTCTCTCTACTCTACTCTAATTGCTATTCTATCAACTATATTTTAACTGCTTCCAACTATATTCTAACTATTCTAACTATCCTTCTAATTACCTTTACAAAATGAAATGCCAGGGCTTATATAGTGCCCTCAATACAATTCGATGGCTTAGATCAATTCGAGATCAACGGCCAAGATTCAACAATGAAAACCCTAATTAGGGTTTGTTACAACCATTACATAACATTTAATGGTTGACCAATGATAAAATTGTATTGCTTGGACACATGTCCTCTCTAGAAAATTCCACCAATGGATAGCTGGGGTAGGTACATCGGAGTTTGTGCCACCTTCCATGAGTTAGGTACATTGAATCTGGACATGCGGAGGTGGAACAATCCGACTGGATGAGCGATGACTGGGATGCCACCTTGTCTGACACTTGTAACTTGGTAGATATTCAACTTGATGTTGTTGAGAAGCTAGCTTTAATTAATTCATTTGGAACTATCTGCTTCTTCAACGAACCCTTGTTCTAACTTCTTGTGTCCTTGATTTGCAGGATGATGATGTACCTCGCCTTGGAATGCTGGATTGGAAGAGGTCGCCCTTATCTTGATGATGCTGGATTGAAGAAGGTCGTCCTTGTCAATGCTAGACTGGAGGAGGTCGCCCTTGTCCTTGCTTGATCGTCCTGGAGGAGACCGTCCTTGATCTGGCTTGATTTTCCTTGATGAGAGCCTTCCGACTTGTAGATCCTTCGAGTTTGGGAGTCGCCATCTTGATACCTACACAACATTTCAAAATTAGTAACATGTTTTGAAATCTAAAAATTAAACTTTAAAAGGAAGATTCAAGATTTTAATTTAGGAAACCTCATGATAAATCTTGAGTTATCATTTCCTAATTTAGGATTTTCAAAGCAAAATTTAAATCTTCAAAAATGATGCCAAGGTGATTACGCCATACCTTCACTTGGGAATTAATTCTAAAAAAAGATGCAAAAATAGGAGAATTCGCTAGGCAAAATGTAGATCAAGACTCCCTTTAGCAAAATGCGCCCCCTTTAGCTTGGAAAAGAACTCCATCTTCCACTAGCCTCTTCAAGATCTGGAAATTCGCCTTCAAATGTCTTCAAAAATCTGGAAATTATCTGCCAAACTAGCAAAAAATACGCCTCTCCAATGGCCTTCAAGATGAATTTCGCCTTCCTTAGTCTCCACACTTGGTATAAATTCGCTCCACACAAGCTAGATTTCGCACCTCCTTCCTTGCTCCTCCAAATCGCACTTGAAACAATGAGTGGATGATTTGAATAATGAAAAACACACCTCAAATATATAGAGCGCTCACCATTTTATTTTCCCATAGGCCGACTTTGAAAATAAGCCAAAAATAAATAAAAATTAAATAAAAGAAGAGGCCGACTTTATAAATAATATTAAAATAATACCCCAAGCGCTCTTTCGTTTGATTTTAAATTAATAATAATTAATTTCAAATGCCTTTGTAATTAAACATTTCGATTTTAAGGCTCAAAATTAATTATTAAATGCCATGCGCCATCATTAAATGTCAATTTAATTTCAAAATATTTCAAGGTTTTATGGAATTTGGCATTTAATGCAATTTGAAGGATATTGGCGCCCAAGTATGGGAAAATAATAGATATCAACAAGATCGCTCTGGTCCCTTGGAGAGGGACAGGAGCGCCTATACCTTTTGGACCTCACACTTCTTGTTTTTTACGTCCAAGACCTCATTTTTGACGTCCAAGATGGCATTTTTACTTAGAATTTCGAGTTCAATTTATTCGATCTTTGAAATGAGTGCACTTTAAAGCATTTTCGCCCTGGTCCCTTGGTGAGGGACAGGAGCGATTTCATCTTTTGTCCTTGGTCTTTGCAATCTCGTACCCTCTTGAAGCACTTTTAAACATCATTTTGACCTTGCGTCTTGACTTGGATTCGTCCGAATTTGGAGAGAAAAGTTAGCTAATGTGTTTTTCGCCCTGGTCCCTGGGAGAGGGACAAGAGCGATTTTGCATTTATAAGCTCACTTGTGTTTTGCTAGCTTCGAAAATTATCTTCAATGGATCGATTGCGTCTTCCTTCACCCACCTCAAATGCGAAACTTGCCTTCCTTTTGCCAAAACTTGTCTTGAGGGAAAATCTCTCTGGTCCCTTGGAGAGGGACAGGAGCGCCCTGGCCTTTATGAGCTCATTTATGCCTTGTTAACGTTCAAAACTATCTTCAATGGGTTGATTACGTCCTCCTTCATGCCTTTGATGCCTCAATTTGTCCAAACAAGGTCAGGAATGACTCCACTAAGCTTTTTCGCTCTGGACCCTTGGTGAGGGACATGAGCGATTCGCCTTGGACCCTTGGAGAGGGACAGGAGCGAAATTCGCTCTGGATCCTCAGTGAAGGACAGGAGCGAAATTTGACTTTTCGAACTCTCTATCAGGATAATTTTTATGGAATATAACATTTAAGTTTAAGAGAGCTTATACTTTAAGTTATATTCCATATATACTTTCAGGATGTTTGAGAGTGGTTTCAGACCTCCAGGAGTTATATTGCAAAATCTAGTTTTTTGAGGTTTTTCAGTTTCCAGACTTAGTCAAATTTCAGGATCAGGACATTCCAGACTTAGCCAAATTTCAGGATCAGGACTTCACTCCAGCAGGACCTGCTATCCTATTGATCTCCCTGACAGCACTCAAAAATGCAAAAGCCAACTAACAAAACCCTAAAAGACCTAAAAACAAACCCTAAAAAGCAAAAAAAGCAAGGGTCCCCATTTGCAATGGGGCGATGTGTGAAAACGTCACAACACCCCGTCACTGGTCATCCCTGTCTGGGAAACTTGGGGTAAAATAGGTCATAATTATCATTGATATGCAATCCACTACTTACTTTTTGATGCGGTGCCCCAATAAGTACACCCTACTTCCATGAAATTCCATCAGAATATGCATCTAGCAGTAGTATTTTTATCCTCCATTAGGAGCAGACCTTTTGGTTATCATATTTTTCTTGGCTTCTCATGGTTGTAACTCTTCTCTTGGGAACCAAACAAAACTCTTAAGCAATTTGTTCTACAAACTGAACATTGTCCATAGTATTTCATCTTCTTTTTCTGTGCATGGCCTTCACCACAAATTGGAAAATACATGATATTATATAGTTACTGGAAAGCTTGGCTTATTTGTTTTGAGCTACCTTATTTTAAAATAACTTTATAGGTAATACCCATAGCATAATTGTTATAAGTTCATTATTGGTGCAGTCACCGGTTAGGAGAGACCTCAAAGAGATCCATCTGGGCCGGTCAGCAAGAGTAAACACAACAGAAACACAAGGATATGATGGAGGCCAAAGATGTAAATATCTTAATCGGCAATAAATCTTTTGGCATCTATCATCTCATAAAATCTCTCCAATGTGTTCCACCTCATACATTCATTTTAATTGTTTCATAATTTGTAGCTTATCTTAGACTGGTGTTGACTATCCTGAACTTTAAGGAGTGAAAATCCATCAGGTGATGAAATGGGATTTATGGGTAATTGTCTTAAATTACAGTTCACCATCTACGTATTAATGTAATTCACCTAATGAATACAGCATATATTCATGAATATTAGAAGCTATTCCCAGTAATAGTGGTTTTGCCCTCTGTCAAGGACTAAAGCTCATGGTTATTGTGCTTTGCTTGGCTTCTCATAATCGTAACTTTCTTTTACATTGGTGTCAATTGACAACAAACAAATTGTTATTAAAAACTGAACATTGTCCAAGGGATTCCGTCGTTTCTTTATTTTCTGTGCATGGCTTTGGCAATGGGCTTTGGCCATGAACCTAAAGAGGCATGAAATCTTTTAATTATTGGAAAGCTTGCATTATTTATTTTTGGTTAACTTGCTTTAGTGATGTCTAGTATGTTAGGAGCCTCTTCTAAGCATCATTTGATCATGAGAGGCATGAAGAACTGCAGTTGCAGTGAATTCAAAGTCCACAAGTTGTTTGGTCCAAGAATGAATTATCATAACTAACCACATCTGTTGCATCTTGTTTATTTAATGATCTAGGATTACTTGTTTTTCTTTTAAAATACTACTTGCATTCTCACCTTGCAGTACATCTTGATTGTGCTCCCAGTAGGTGATTTTGATAAAGTGCCGAACCATATTGAACTGTTTATGATGTACTGGTCTACTTGGACATTCTTGTGAGCTGTTTGAATTATCTTTTGAGCACGTTTAAAGAAGCAGTCCAAGTGGATAGGAATCATTGGGTTCTTTTGAAACTGTCATGCAATAGTTGAATAACATTTTTTTTTCTGGCTTGCAGGATGGAACACAGTGAGTTGAGAGTAACCTTTCAACGTAAACATTCTTGCAGCATTTAAAGTAGGTCCTTATTTTGCTCCATAAGTTTTTGGCCTCTGTTAATGGATTGAAATTGTTTTTGATGGATTCTATTTTGTGATTTTTAGTGCTGCTGTGCTTTTGAGAAGTGAGACCTAATTTTAGTAGCAGCATTGGCTTTCACGGTAAATGCATAAAACCGGATTTTCTGTCATCCAGTTTTATTGAATAAGTACAAAAGCAATGATTTGTAAAACACATTAATTACAAGGAATTCAAGGGTCGCTCTTAACCTTGCTGTGTTTGGCTATTGATGAGACAAATATACTGATTTTTGAGTTATATCTGTTTACACAACGGTACTGCATATTTGATTTTTGATTAAAGAGATGGGCTTATTTTTTGATTTTCGTCATCATCCATACTACACTCTATTCTCTTTATCGTTATGCTATCAAGAACAAAAATAAGTTTGCAAGATACATTATGTATGATGACCCTTTGGTTTATAGTTGTGTTTATCGATCTGTGATTTCTGCCATCTTAATTCTTATTATAGTGAACACGGAAAGACGAATTAACACAATATTATGAATTATGATTGCAATAATTTAGATATCAAGTATACCATTACCATTGGAAAGCATTCAGAAGAAGAGCTTGCCAAAGAAGTGCATATACATAAATATGACTACAAATCCAAGGGAACATGAGTAGCATACGTGGACAATTCAGAAGGATGCAGATTACAGGCATAAATTTCCACAAAACATATGTAAAACATGCACAAAGCATACGAGTCACAAGTACTAGATTTCACAAAATACAATAAGCATCCTCAATACAACTGCTATGTGGTGGAGAAAAAGATGACATCCTCGACATGTGGTACACATATTAGGCCTTTATTTTTTTATCCATTTTTAAATACGTTTCTTCTCTAGCAAGTAAACTTGTCATTTTCAAGGTTTGACGAGGTATCTCAAAATTTAAACAACTTAGAAAAGTATACTAACCATTAAGCAATGCGATACCCCATAAAAAAAAGAAATCACTTCACTTTATGCTTCTCTAGGTAATCTTTGGAATAATCTGGATGAGGAAGACCAAGGGTACACAAGAAAGAAAACATCTTTAATTTTTGTTTAATACGAATTTGATCAAATTTTGGTTTCAGGATTTTTTATGTCAACATTGAAGTAGTCGAAATTCCCCAATGTTTGTACTTTGAGCCAGCCTTTTGTCAAACTTCCATCCCCTGGTATTCATGACAGATTATTGATGGGCAAAAGCTACAATGGACTACGTCTTTGGAAAAACTGACGTTGGCATTCTTGGCAAAATTAAATGTCGCGATGTCAGAGATAATGACAATGAAATGATAACAAAACATCATGAAATGATGTTGGGGTCCGCTTCTATTAGACATTGTTATGGAATTAGAAAAAGTAGAAGCGTGTAATGACCCCCAAAATCATACCAGTTTTTAATTTTGTTTTTTAAGTTGTTCTAGTGTTGTACGGTTAGCATGCAATTCTTTGTACGTACATTCATCTTTATACACTCTAAATCTGTCCTTTAATTCGTCTATCTTCACTAAAGTTTAAGGATCACAATCATCTTAAGCGGAAGGTTAAGACTTCATGACACCCTTAGTTAATGTAAACAGGATTTTTGATGGATTCCTGAGTGTGCTGCCAGTGTAAGGATGAATGGGTTTATGTTGCATAGAATCACATAAGGTATTGCCTTAACGTATAGATGTTTAACAATCCAAAGGCAGACTCAGTTATAAAATATGGATCTCTTGTTAATTAAATTTGAGTTACCTAAATTAAGAGCTTGTTAATAATGGGGTTTAATTTTAATAAAGATAATTTACCTAGAAAAACCACTTTGTTTTTAGTTTTTCAATCTGTAACTAATATATAAATCCCCCTTAGTCTTATAAATCCCTCTTTACTTTCCTTGATAAAAGGTTTGGAGTTTTCCCTTAAATTTTAAATCCAAATCGATTTTTGCATATTCTTTGTAAGAAATCGCTAATACCCTTTCTTACCAATAAATTTTCTTTCCTTAGAATTGCGGAAGTCCATTTATTGTCCTTGAGTGAATTGATGATGAGAACACGTTTCTTTAAAATGATTTGTTTCTTTCTTTGTGCAAGGTTAACACATTCATTTTATATATTATAGATACTTAAAGTTTTTGATTAAGGAAAAACAGGTTTTAAGGGACCCGAAACCCTTTACAAGGCAGGTTTTGGAAGGACCTACAACCCGAACCAAAAGATAAACTTGAAAGTCCACTCAAAGAAACAGGACACAAATGAGACACAACATGGCCAAACCAAGGATGGGGTACAACACAAAAATGACCCCCATCAAGAACCAACGGGCTGCAAGAGACCAGCAGTCCCAACCCAACCAGGACGGATCAAGAGTTTGACCTACCCTTATGGGATCGAAGGGTCATATCAAAAGAGGACTGAGACGATTTGGATTTTTAACTTTTAACAGTAATCCATCCCTCCTCAACCCTAGCAGCAACCTTTTGCCAAGAGGATGGATCCAGAATAGAGGACCTCCCATCACCAGGAGGAATAGAGCCAGCTTCCGGAGAGGCAGGGACAGCAGAAATCAAAGGATCAGACAAAGATCCAGCATCAATCTGGGAAGCGGGAAGGTCATCCACCAAGGAAGAAGATCCAGCAATCTTCAGACAATCATTTGGGATGCCACCGCAAGCATCCCCACGCCCTTGAGCACCAGAAACAGAGGCAGCAACCAGAGGCTCGGCTTGAGGATCCTGCACAGCCACCTCGGAAAAGCTTTTCTTTTTAATAAAGTAGTGCTCAGAGGAGGCACCTTTCCCACCAAGAAGCAAATTTCTTTTTCTTCTTATCTGATTCACACCGTGCAGCAACATGTTTAATCTGGAAGCACTTTCGACATCTAAAGGGGATGCCCTCAAAGTCAAGTGGTTGGACCCAAGATCCCAAAGAAGATTCAATTTCTATCTCAGCTGGAAGCCCTTTAGAAGCATCAATGTTAACCAATATCCGAGCATAAGTAGAATGATAAATTTGGTAAGAGTCCTTATCAATCATTAGGAATTCACCTAAAGCCTCCCCCACCTCCTCTAGCAGAGAGTCCGTCCATAGATGAAGGGGAAGGTTAGGGAGCCTAACCCAGATAGGAATCTTATTCAAAGAATCAGTAGAAGGATTAAAACCCAAGAACTAGGGTTTAACCATCAAAACAAATTTGTCCTCCCAGTTGAAAGGATTTGTACATAAAATTTTCGATCTGTCCTCTTCATATTCAAATTTAGCAATGAAAAAGCCCTTGGCTGAAGGAAAAATGTTAACTGAACCTTTTAAAATCGGTTCCCAGCTTTGGGAAATCCAAGTGTGCAGCTGAGGAAGGCTTGGCCAAAAGCCCCGAAACCTGCAAATCAAACCATGAGACTCAAACACAGAGGAGTTGTGGATGATCTCCTAATCAGTATCATCAGACACCCGGAAAGCCAATGGTTTGCAAACAGGAATAGTCAGAGGCCCCAAACCGCAGGCAGCCCGATCTGAACTAGAGGGCTCCGAATGCATCGTATCACTACCCTCCGTATTAGTAACAGGAGTCTTGGGCTTGCAAGGAGCAGCCACAGGAGCCTCCTTCAGCAACATGGCAGCATGGGAGCCCCCAGGAATCGGAGCAGACCCAACACCCACCCCCGAAGAGGGCAAGGCTCGCAAGGAAGAACTCGCAGAAGAAACCCTCGAACCGTTGGCTTTGGCCCGAATAGAGACCTCCAAATTGCCCCCCTTCGCAGCTCCGACAGCATCCTTCACCGAGCTCCCCGCAGCAGCAGCAGGCAAGACGGGAGTCGGCTGTGGCGGCGGCAGCGGCTCCAGGCGACATAGCGAAAAAAAAATTATAGATACTTAAAGTTGTTCACACCTAATTACACCAAATTTTATTTTATTTGAAGTATTAATTAATAAGTTATTAAATTAATTCATTATTATTTGTGTTCCTCACTTTTAATTCTATAAGTAGAGGCAGGTGCAAAATTGAATACTTTGCATTTTAATATTTTTTCCCTTT
The DNA here is from genome assembly GCF_030272615.1 of Cryptomeria japonica. NCBI lineage: Eukaryota > Viridiplantae > Streptophyta > Pinopsida > Cupressales > Cupressaceae > Cryptomeria > Cryptomeria japonica. The sequence continues at coordinate 935,747,021 of NC_081407.1, read as the reverse complement.
ATTTTTTTCATTTGTACATATTGTTATAAATAGCCGTTAAATATTCATAAACGAATAAAATGATAAATACTAAATTTTCTAAATAGTGATAAGTAGAATTCATCAATTTCTAAAGAATGTGAAGCTCAAAAAGGAGAAAAAAGACTCGTTTCCAAGGAATCTAGAATCTGAAGCTTAAAAGAGGAGGAAAAGATCCATTTCTAAAGAATGTGAAGCTCAAAAGAGGAGAAAAAGAACTTCAAAGGATAAGTTTTCCTCACCAAAGCAATGAAATAATACCTGAAACAGCAATGAAATAACATCTAAAACAGTGAATTTGAAATGAAGTTTGAGGAAACATTTTAAGAAGAAAAAAACAAATGATTGGGAGTTGCAAATAAGTAAAGGAACAAGGAATAAACAGCCATGCTTTTTATTACAAATTTAAGAGATGCTTTGAGTTGCAACGAAGTGAAGAAACAACAAGGAATAAATAGCCATGAGTATGATTACGAATTTAATAGATGTTTTGATTTTCCACTTTGTAAAATAGTTGAAATGGTATTTTTATTAATTTTTTTTAATCTCACTTTCATTTTGAGCATTTTGTCCTTAAGAATCTTTAACTTTATTTTTAATTAAATGAATACATTTGTTTAAATAAATAAATATGTGATATTTATTCATTTAAACAAACAGTTTATTTATTTATATATTTATTCAAAACAAATATTATTAATTTTTTAAATTTAGGATAAATAGAAAATGAGATGTTCGTAAGTGGAGGGGTATATATAGAGATATTTGTGCAAAATGTTAACAATTGAGCTCCAAAAATATAAAAAAGAATCAAGACAAGACAAAATAATCTAGAAACATTGCATATTACAACAACCATTTTTGTTAATCTAAGAATGCAAGTAACTCAAATGGGATCAACATAAAGTAGAATGAAGTATAGCACTTGGAAGGGGGTCACTGGTTCCATTGAGCCAAGGTATATTGTTTTACAAATAAAAGGCTTTCTTCGACATTTTAATGACATGACAGAGGAATCAATCACAAATATATATTAATGGTTTTGGGTTTTACTTGTTTGACTCATGAAATGAGGCTTCCTATGCTTGTGATGATGCACTCATGGATGTAGTGGTAAAATCCCCTCCATTTTATTATCTATTTATCTTTCCTCCCTCAGCTACGTCTAAGCATGAACCTATATAGGGTTATAAAATTCTTTCAAGCGAGAAAGGAGCCTTTCCAAGATGTAGAACACTTACCTGCTACTAATCAGTAGTAGACTTGTATCTTTTAATATCTTTAATTCGAAAACTTTTCTCACTTGCAAACTGAAAGATGAAAGATACAGCAAACTGAAACTGAAAGAGATGCAACCATAAAAGCACTCAACACAAGATGTTTACGTGGAAATCCAATGTGAGAAAACCACGGTGAGAAATGCCGCTAGGATCTACCGTCCTAATCTGGCTTCACAGTTTAAATGCTTTACAAAATTTAAGAGCTCCAACCCTAAAGAGTCACCAAACCCGTCTCTTTTTCTGAGCATCAACTCGTACAATATTCAGGACACCAACCCTATCAACTTTCAAGAATTTAAACTTCTTCAAGAAGGAATACAATGAAATGATTATCAATCTGGAGATTTAAACCATTAAGTCCATATGTTCAATCAGAGAACAAAAATACAATCGAGGTGGATAATCTTTCAATAAGAAAGAATATGTGCTGTTAATAACCTGAACAAATTCTATCCCAAAAATCTCTGTATATCTTCAAGAATAGTATTCTGATATCAACCTGTAATATCTGTATATCAGAATGAATCTGCACTCAACTTCATATGATATTTCTGATCACTGTTAGCAAAACTCACAGCACTGTTATTAGCAAGTCTGTGATGAACATGTATACTATGTATACATGTCTGAAAATAGTATAAGTTCAAAACACCGTGAGGATATATGTCTTAAAGTATAAATGATTCCTAATCTTTCAAAGACCAAACTTCTGAAACAGGATTACTATCCTTTCAAAGACCAAACTTCTGAAACAGAAATATTGTTATTAATTTTTCAAAAACACAGATTTTTGAAACAAAAAGATGCTTACAATATTACCCTTGTCACACAATGATTATGGTTGTTTTCTATAACACCTTCAATCCTCAGGTCAGCAATACTTTTCATTTCATATGCTTCATTCTCTCATATTTCAATCTTCACACTGAAATCTTTTTAGTACGTATTATTCTTCTCCCTTATCGCCAGATGTTCAAGAAAAAAAACTCTCTATCACTGCCTCCAAAAATGCCATCTTATAAAGCCTCCAAAAATGCCATCTTAGAAAGAAGATATTCAATTCGATGATAGTTCTCAATTTATTGCTTAACAAAAAAACTAATCATTCAGTTCGAACTTCTTTCAATTAATGAAAGATGTCGATACAGTTAAAGTTATTTGTTTTCTTCAAACATCGAATCATTTTATTAAAAAGTTAGTTCAACCGATGTAAATTAAAAGTTGTTCAACCGGCAAACTTAATAAAAGTATCCAATGAAGTTCAACCGGCTTTCAGAATATATATTCGCCCAGCCTCTAAAAAATGAAGAAAAAACAAACACAAATATTATCGCCCATGGAAGAAGAATAATCAACAACAAACTGTAAGAATGGGTATACAATTCGTGAAACTTATCTTTGCTTATTTTATATTCACCATACTAATTTGCTTATTTTATATTCACCATACTAATATAATATAATTCTGTGTAAAAGCATCACCATAGAAAACCTGTGCGAATGTGACATCAACGACACCAAAAATACTAACACAAGATTCTTCTAACATGTACTTTAATTGCATAATTTATTTATATTTATGATGCTTAGTAAAATGGTGTATCTCTTTTCACCCTCTATATCCTTCTCTACTTCTTTATCTTTCTATTTATCTACCTTTCTCTACATCTTTTGTCTCCTTTTCCATCTTTATTTTTCTCTCTTTTTGTTTCTCTTTCCCTCTATCTACCTATCTCTTTTCTCTTTCCCCTATCTCTCTATGCTCTATGCCTCTCTTATCATCTCTATCTTTTGTTGTATTTCTCTTCCTCTCTCAATCTCCGTCTTTGTTCCTCTCATATACACAAAGCTCGTGTGCCTTTCTTCCACATTTAGTATTCATGTCTATTAAGATAATTTCAGCTACATCTAACAAAGTTTCTTACCTTTCTTAAAATAAACCACTATTTGAAAAAGACTTTATTGGCTACAAATCAATTAGACCTTTATGCTAGGTTGCCTCCTATTTGTTGTCATGATATAACAAAAATAAATATCATTAACTTTAAGTTCTCAAATTTAATACAATAAAATTTCTTGTTGTTGGGTTTATTAATTTTATTGAGATAAATGCTATTGTATTTAACAAGTTGGTTATGAAAATAAAAATTAAATTTTTGAAATGAATAGCAATATAATTGAATATCAAATATTTTTAAGAAAATCAAATCTCCCCAATATTAGCATTTCTTTCTTCCTTTTTACTGACCATGCTTCCTTTTCCCACCAATTGAATCAATTTCATCATCTACAAAAAAACATAAAACATGAGTTAGTATTTTTTTAGCAATATTTTTTCTACATGATAAATTTACTTAAGAAGTTATACATTAAATTTTTAAAAAACTCAAACAATGGAAACATCTATAAAAATACATTAGAAATCAAGCATGGCTTACCATATAATGCCATATGGTCTCCACCTTCCTACAACTATTCAAAATAGTACTATTCACAAAAACTAACCTTTTTACTATATAGTTACAATTTTGACTTCATTGACAAACATGGATCTAAGAATCTACTTCAAAATGTACATATCTAGAGATGATCCACAAATGCCCTCATATTAAATTTAGTATGTCAATAAGAGTGCAAAATGACTACAAGTAAACACAAGGCTAGGTAGAATATAATTATAGTATCAAATTCTAAAAATAAAAAAATATAAATACTAAAAAGTCATAATCAAAAATCAAAAAATTGTGTTAAATTTTGGTCTATATGTGTTGTAATTGTCACTACTAATTTGTACAATAATAAACAACTTGTTTCTTTGTTAAATTTTATTTACCTCTTCCCTTACTTGTGCTTGTGTGTGCATGTCTTATCTTATGTCTTATCTTATTTGTTCTCTCCACCTCTCTATTATCTCTATCTCTCTCTTTTGCTTTACATATTTCTCTATCAATATCCCTGTATATTCTTTTCTTCTCTCTTCCTCTATCATTATTTTGCTTCCCCCTCTTTCTCTATATATCCTTCTCCCTTCTTTTGTGTGTTTGTTCAGCTCCCTTCCTTCTCTATTTCTTTCCTTCTCTTCCTCTCTTTCTTCTCTTTGTCTTATTGTCTCTCTATTCTCTCTTTCCTTATCTACCTCTCTTCACTATATTTTCCTTTCTCTTTATTTCCCTCCCCATCCTTCTCTTACTCTATTATATATACCTAGATATTATCCCTCTCTCTCTATCTGTCCATCTCTTTTTGCAATATTTAGTAATACATATAACAATGATATTGATTTGATATATAAAATAAAGGTATAATTAAAAAAGCAATATACGTAAATGTTAAATATATAATAGTCTATGATAGGTACAAATAATTACCTCTTAAATCATTTCACCACCCTCATATATCCTTATCATAATAATAATGTTGTTTGGTTGATGAGTACGTGGAGGAGATATTTGCGGTGGAAGGGGACGCAAAGAAAGATGTAGTCAGGAAAAGAGTGTTGAGTGGCTAGCATTGCTACAATGGTGAGTTGCTCAAGTGATTCGTTTACAACGTGGGAGTATGAGGCTACAAAACGAGCTATCAAGATATTGGTGGTCCCCTAGATTATTGAACCAGTTGTTGCGGCTTATAAGGAACTTAATCCCAAAATGGAAACTGCAAAGGTTATGAGGGAATTTGGAAACTTATGAGCACATGATGTCTCTAAATGGGAGCATGTTCCCTCCTCACAGGACTTTGTTGATCATTTTTTGTTTAATTTCTTTTTTGAATAATAGAAAGGTAGCTACTCCTAGGTAGCAATTTGCACAAAATATTAGAAATGACATCAATCAATATTTGTTTTTATATGTTGACCCTTCTATCATTTTGCTATCAAAATACCTGAAGAAGATAAGTAGTCTTATTTTGCATTAAATTTATGAGTTAAAAGTTACGTGTGAAGCTCATTTTGCAAGATCATTGTGTTGCGTGTTGTTAGTATTATGTGTTGTCTACATTACCACTATTTCTTTTTATTGTTCTATTTATCTTGTTAAGATTGTAATTTTGTTCATATGAAAGATTGTATATCTTGTGAAATCTAACATTAGAAACTTTTCAAAACCATTCTTGTTAGTTCTTTGTTTTATTTTGAATCTAGTTATTGTTGAAAGATTAAAAAATCTAGAATTTTATTATTAGTATATAAGTAATCTAGTTTGTTGATTTAGAGTATTTATCTTTAATTCACATTTTATTATGATTTAGAAAATTGTATTTTTCATGCTTTCATAATATATAATTTGTCAATATTTTCTAGATAGTATTTATTTTTCAAGCAGAGTATTCTTTTTTAGCATACGTATTTCTTATTTCAAGTTAGCATAATATTCCTTTCCCAACATAAGCGTTTCTCATTTCAATTTAGCATAGATTGGGATAACTGAAGACCATTTGCAAATTATAGCCTTGGACACCACCTGGGTTAACATAATAATTATTTGATTAAAGTGCGAGATCCACTTGCCAATCTATGTAAATATACAATCACATTCTATAGTAAAATTTTAGAACTATATTTAGTAATTTATATCATATGAAATATAAAAAAATAATAAATATAATTATATTCTATATTGTATAAATATAAATATAATTTTTTTTAGTAATACATATATATAAGTAAACATATTAGATAAAAATCTATAACTATCATTCAATTCCTCTTCTGTCTCTCTCTCTACAATATATATGCATATATCCCTCTACATGGCTCGCTCTCTCTCTCTCTCTCTCTCTCTCTCTCTCTCTCTCTCTCTCTCTCTCTCTCTCTGTACCTTTTTTTGGCTACCCAAATCTTATTCATTTGATAGATGTTAGGATTGATGTACCATTAAGCTTGCAATCTCATGCATACTTAAATGTATCCCCAATACTCTGAGAAAGTATCCTTGTACACATGGAGTGTAATTATTATTATTTTTTAATTAACATTCCTTAAGAATATTGGCATTACTTATTATATGTATTCATGAAGGAGGTGGAGTAGAAAGTGGCTATTAAAAAATTATTTTTAGCAAATTTATCAACTTTGGTATGAAAATTGAGTAGTGAGGCATATTGGATGGTATTGGTGGGTTTAGTATGAGTTGTGTGATGATTTTGAATTCCCACCTTGGGATATGATCCATTATCGAGGAGTCACAAGTCAATGATGTCATATATTATTGGTATGGACTTTATTTTTCTATTTTATATCTCATTGGGAGTTATATTTACTATTCATGGAGGAGCCTCTTCATTTTAGATATATTTTTTTCTTACATTTCACCATGATTTTGTGGTACATTTTTTTTTGATCGATAATACTGGATTTTATTATTAAAAGAGAAGGAAAATTACATCTTCAAAAAAGAAACGGTTATCTTGAAAAACCAACCCACCAACCTCCTAGAACATTCCCAAATACGAAAACCGCCCTCCCAAAACCACTGTATGAACCAGTCCAAAATTCCTAACAATAGAGCATCATTACAGATAGACAAAATAGAAAGAAGCCAAAATAGAACAGTTTGAATGAAAAAATGGGAATGAACTCCCAAAAACCAACAGCAACAGAAAATCAAACATGACCTGGAGGGGTAACCAAAGTTTGTCTTCCACCCACCAATGCCATCTTCACATGCCTAGGCCTTGGCCTCAATCTTCGGCCAATATCTACCTTGTCCCCTTCTTCCGCCCGTGCCCTCCGAATTACCTCTTCCAACTCCATGATCCGAGTGAACACTTTTAACGCTTCCCACCCTCTCCTTGCATCCTCTCTGTACAAAGCTTTCACCTTCTCCCGTCACCTAAGAAACGAGATAAGACTGCCTCTCAAAGCATGATCCTCCAATCTCTCAGAGACATCGAAGCCTTCACTCGGAATTGCCCACTCCAACAACGATTCCATGTTTACTAGATATTCCTCTGGTACGATTGCCTTTATGACTGTTCGGACCTGTGCACATGAGGATTCAAAATCTAGACCCCACACCATGATAAGTGAATAAATGTCAGCTTGGATCTGATATCGGTGACCAATTACACCCAAATATTCTCCCAGGACCAGTTGCACACTTCGAATCAAAGGAGGGTCCTTCGAACAAAACACATTCTTTGACATCCACTCCGAAATCAAACCCCAGAAAGCAGTAAGAAGTTTTGATGTCTTCGAAGTAAAATTCGCTTCCATTGCAAACAATGCAAGTTATCAAACTCAATTGCCAAAAAACCCTGCTCGTAGACCAAGAGATTTCATGAATACGCAAAGAAATGACTCCCACTTCCCCACTCTTTTACATAAAAGCATTCCTTACAGGTATCCCTGACACTGCAGAAATCGGTATTAATTGCCAACTTCAAACGAGCCAACCTAAGCTCTCGGGAGGAGAACAAGTCGTCCATATTGCACATAATTCGTTAACTGACAAGTACAAAGGAGCACAGACCGATTAAGGCAACCATTGGACAATGCCGTCATCACCCCCCCACCATTTCATTACACGACTTTCCAATTCACAGACCACATTGGATAAAACATCTGCTACCATATTTCCACCCCTTCTAATGTGAGAGATGCGAAAGTCCTGAAAACCACTCAATTTTGAGCAGATTATTGAAATAAATTTATTTAATCGTCAACTTGGAGAAATTCCTTTCACAATTGCATCCACTCCCACTCTAGAGTCACCTTCAAGATGCACTCTTGGAATATTCATATTATTGGTCAATTCCATTGCTAAAAGAGTGGCCCGCACTTCAGCCTCATTATTTGTCCCATCTTGCAACCTCTGCGCACTTTTGAAGAGGATCTTCCCCTCCTCATCCCTAGCAATGCACCCGACACCTGAAATAATTGGGTTGCCACTTGATGCTCCATCAAGATTGATCTTAATCCACCCTTTCTCTGGCCTAGCTCACACCTCTTCACCTCTCCTACCCACCTTACCTGAAGGATGAACCCTAGAGAACCCATGAACGGGTCAATTTTGTGGTACATTATTTGGAAACTATTTGCAATCTTCCTCTCCTATTTCTCTATAAATTGGAGGCATAAGATAATAGTTTCATAAGTTTATTTTATAGGTATACAAATACTATTAGAGTACTGTTAAAGTTAAGAGAGTTGAGTGTGCTCTTTATTGGAATAAATACATTTTTTTTTTCATATGGAGGTTTTTTCTTTGTTCTTTTTTCTCAAAAATGTTTTCTCCATGTAAATCCTATGACATATGACTTGCTCATTTTATGAAATCACATAATCGTCATATGATAATCCTTGAATAAACAATTATATTTATGATTTCTATACATTTACAAGAGATTTTATAGTATTACTTTCACCTTGTTTCTCAACATTTGATATCAAAGATAATGGTTCTTCATAGAAAGGGATACCTTTTCAATAATTTGAAAATTTTGAGCTACCATAGGAGCTTTTGCATTTTGTGCTTCTAGATTTGTGAAAATAATTGAAACCATGCTTTCTACTTCCCATATGGATATTAAGAAATTCAATGGTATTGGTTACAAGATATAGAAGTTAAAGATAAAATATCTACTTGAAAAAAGGGACCAATAGTTGCCTATTTTAAATGAAAACAAGTCATTAGATGTGTAATGAAAATTGGCTGAAGCTAGACAAGAAGAAACAAGAACCATTTGATTGTGTTTTATAAATCTTTTCCTCTTGAATGCTTTTGAGGAGAGCAATACATTCGAGTTATGTAAAAGGATAAGTGATATTTATCAAACAAAAAGTATTAATACTAAGTTTTATCTTAAAACATAGTTGTATTTATTTAAAATGAGTGATGAATATTCTATTGGAGAACATTTGAATGTGTTTAATTTGATTTAAGTCATCTTTCTTTTATAGATGTTAAATTGGAAAAAAAGAGGAAAAATTTATCATATTATTTTTCTTTTTATCTAATGCTTGAAAAATCTAATTATTTTTATTAGTGCCAATGGTGTTAAAAAATTGACAATATTACTACTAATTTATTTTTAGAGGACATGAGAAGAAAATCTATGAACAAAGACTCAAATTATGCTTTGTGTCTATAGTGAATTTCTAAATAAAAATGGGGTCTTAAAGGTGATAATAAGAAAGATATATCAAAGTCTAAAAGATTTTCTAAAACCACAAAGAAGAGTAGAGTGATATATTGACATTGTGGAAAGAAAGGGCATGTGAAGAAGGAATACATGAACAAGTAAAAGAGTTTAGATTCATCCAAAAAATATCTTTTGATAATAGTGATAATGATATTTATTTATTTTTGCTAACATTTTTTCGTCATGGTGCTTAGTTTATTGATTAAGGTTACTCCTATCATATGAGTCCTTAAAAGGATTTTTTTTTGTTTTACATATTTGTCTTAGGATGGAGGAGAGGTTATCCTTGGAGACAATAGTTCCAAGAAAATTATTGGTAAAGGTAAAGTTGTATTTTACTAATGGAAGGGTTAAAACCCTTGATGATGTTTTGTATATTTTAGGACTTGTCAGAAATTTACTTTTTATATCTAGGTTGATTGCTTCTAGTGTTCCCATGAAATTTGACAAATCTAGTTGCATATTGGTAAGAGGGAACTTGGTGATGTTTGAAGGATCTCAAATTGGGACCTTGTTTAGGCTAAATGTCGATAATGGGTGTCTCAAACATACTAGTTGAAATCTCGTAATATGACTAAGTCATGTAATCGGGCATTTGGTTTCGTTGCAACTATCAGGAAAAAGAGTTATCGCTCGAACTTAAGTTTTCAACAGCCAAAGTCACTGTTCTGTCAAAGTGCGATCGATTGATACAAGACTTGTGAATATCCTATTAACATTTCATTATCGGGGATCAAAGATCGGGTGGAACAAAGCTTTGTGACAAGTGAAAACTATTAAGCTACACTTCCAATAGGCGACGATAAGATGATAGGTCGATAAAGCAAGAGTGAGACCCCTTTTAGACATTAGTGAGCCTTGACACCTAAAGAAAGATTGATCGAATGATCAAGTACTTTTAGAATTAAATCCTTTCTAATGCTAAGTTCAATTTTGTGCCGATAGGCGATAGTCTTGGTGGGGACCATGACTGAGTCACTCGTCTCTTCGGTGAGGTTTGTGCGATGATTGTTTTCAGACAAAGTTTTATTGGTAGAATGTGAGTTTTTGGAAGAGATATTTCTAATGTTGAGTTTTGATTTTGTGTCAATAAGCGATGCATTAGAATTGGTGAAGCCCGCAATTGACTCTTGCTGTCGTGTTGAGTTGGAAGCCAATAATTGGTCTAAACTGGCAGTCATAATTCATGTTTTTTTACAGTTGAAGAATCTGATGGTTGGAGTCATGAGGAAATTGTAATGAACCATTTCTTGATAGGGATATAAAACGTTTGAAGAAACGGTTGCAGTTGTGGATGTTGGATTGACATTAATCTATTATGTTGAATGTCAATTGCAGAATGTTGCATCGGTAATCTGTGTGGATCTAATTTGATCTGATTTTGTATGCTGCCTGAAGAGAGGATAGTACAGAGCGTTAAGTCTGTATCTTGTATGTAATTTATTTTACTGTAATACATGAAGACATTGCTTTGTGTGTGGGTTTTTCACTCGTAAGGGTTTTCCCATGTGAAATCTAGTGTTCACTTGGTGTTTGCAAATCTTTCATGTTTGCTCTATTTTTCTGTTATGTGCATCTTAATGACTGTAATTGAAATTAAAAGACAACCCTCTTTATGTCCTCTTTGAATTTAACATTTGGAAGGTGTTTTCCACACTTTGTTTTCCTTACAAGTGGCATAAGAGCTTACCTCGCCAGTTTTGTTATCCTTGTGGGTAGGACAGGTTTTTGGTGTTAATTTTGTAGTGGGAGTTTTGCAAAGGACTGGTGATTGAAATTGTAGATTAAAGATGGTGAGCACATCAGGGTGAGTAGACAATGAGAAATTCAATGGTGGCAACTATGAGTTATGGAAACTCAATATGGAAGCCCTGTTGGTGGACAAACACTTTTGGGTTGCAGTGTCCGGATCCAAACCATTTTGCATGAAACAAGAGGATTGGGATCTCACATATAGAAAAGCCAAAGGGATATTTAGACTATGTCTTGTAGACTTTGTAATTTTGAATGTTCATGAGGGAAAGACAACAACTACTCTATGGAAGAAGCTTGGTGACATTTATCAGGGAAAGTCTTTTGTAAATAAGTAATTCTTGAGGAAAATGTATTCATCAAAAATGAGTGAAGGTACATCCATGGTAGACCATCTGAATACTTTCAACATGATTGTTTCATAGTTAACTTCTATGTGTGTGAAGATTGATGACAATGATCTCTATATGCTTTTGTTATGTTCCTTGGCTGACACGTGGGATCACCTAGTGATGGCTATTGGAAGTACAACAAACACCTTCAAAATGGAAGATGTGGTTGCTTCGTTGCTGTCAGAAGAGGCACAAAGGAAATCTTTTGAGATGGCCAAGGAGGTTCTTGCTGTTCAAGGCAGATCAAAGGAAAGAGGCAAGAAAAAGCAAAAGAATTCCAAATCCAAGTCGAAGGAGATATTAAAGTCTTTGTTGTCACAAAAGTCTGCACCCTTGATGAAATCCTGATCTCATCAACCCTATGACACATAGAAACAACCTCCAAAGTGTGGGACTTGCAAAAGTGAGGTTGAGTCTCTAGAGAAGGCCGACTTCCTTTCCAATCTGATGCAGGTGTTGGACCTGTTATCATTGTTTAAGAAATGGGTTTTCTTTTCCCATAATTGGCTAAGTTTTTGAAATTTTGAGTCAGACACACTATCAACCGCTTCAAGTCTGTGTTAGGTCTTAAGGGTTTAGGGCTTCAAATTTTAAAATCGCTCAATGTTTGATAAAAAACCCTCTGGTTTCTATTCCTTCATTACTTTATACACTTAAGTAATGGGTCTTGGGGTCGTATGAAGTGTTCCCCCTTATCATTTACCTAGGCGGTTGTTGATTAAATCGTAAAAAATTATGCCTTATGTCTTTTTTCCTCCTAATGTTGTCGGGCCTAGTAAGTATCATGTAGCTCTCGGATGGATCTACGGCTTTCACCATTTCGTTAGGCGAAGTTGCGAGTGTTTTAAGTCTTGCGAAATGGCGAAAGGAAAAGCATGTTCAATGGTGCGCATTTGGTCGGGTTTAACGGGACTCCATCTCGCTCAAGATCTAATGGCTGGCGTTGATTCACAGCTGAAACCAGCAAGCAAGTTACCTTTCGCGAAATGGCAAAAAGGTTTGGCGGGACACTGCAGCGAAGACTTTTCAAACAACTAAAAGGTGATTAAGTTCAAGAGAGATCGACGGTTTGCGCTGTTTCGTGGCCGGTAGATGCTCACGTGTTACACCCTGCGAAGCAGCAAAAAGGTTTCTGGCCCAGGAAAGGGGTTTTAATAGGAGCATAACAGATGCGTGAGTCCAATTTGATCCGATGGTTAGCGCAGCTTCGCAGGAGGAAGGTGCTCGATAGTTAGATTTCGCGAAGTAGCAAAATGACATGGCGCTCCAAGCAGGTAGTCCAGTTGGTCGAGATGGCAAATCAGATAAAGACACATGGCAGAAAGTCAAAGTAGTTAGCAAGTCGGATCTAAGGCTAAAAAGGTGGGTCCAAGAGGATGACTCATGTTGCGGCGTGTGAAAGTGACTTGGCAGATCTCGGTGGTAAGGATGAGGTGGAATCAGATGTTTCCTCTCAGCGAATAAAAGGTTGACATGTCAGTTCGGAAATGACTAGATGCCAGGTGGATAATGCTGAATCAGAGGGCCCACGTCTGTCGGATTCAATTAAGTTGTTAAGCATCGAGTAAGTCAAATATGATCTAATGGTCTGTGTGTATTCGTGAAGGTAAAGTGCTCATGCTTTAAACCCTGCAAAATAGCGAAAGGTTTTTGGGGCTTGAAGAATAGGTAAAGCATGAAGGTAAAAAGGGATCAACTCCAAATAGATCCAAGGGCTCGCATTGTTTCATGACTGCGAACTAACTGAGGGATATGATTCACGAAATGGCGAAAGAGAAAAGAAAGTTCTGCCCGGTGCAAAGCTTGATGGTGACGTGTCGATTGACACGTGGTTTCAAAAGAGATTGAGGGCCCGCCAAGGTGTAACCAACGGTTATAAGGGAAATAGAACACGTGGCTGACTCTGAACTAAACTCGAAGAGTTTCCCAAGGCTAATGGTTGAGCGCCACGTGGTATTTGGTAACCAGTGGGAGAGCGGGTAAGCGATGCAAGCGTAAAGGTTTCACTTAAAGGATGGTCATCTCAAGATTGATCCAACGCTTCGCGTTGTTTCACGGCCCAAAGTTGAAAGCGGGTTAAGCTATGCGAAATAGCAAAAAACCATTAGCCATCAAGATAAGGCGCGGTTAGTGAAAAAGATGACGATCCCGGTAAGAGTTAAAGGCCGAGCAGTTAGAGTCTCATCTAATGCTTGGCGTAGCTTCACGAAAGAAAAATGCTGCGAAGTGGCGAAAAGAGGTGGGGCCCGATGCAAGGGCAGGGATGTTAAGACAATGTAAAGACCGATTAAGTTCCATTTGATCAGACGGCTGGCGTGATTTCATTTGACGAAATTTCTCGAAGGTTATGCTCTGCAAAACGGAGAAAGAGCGGAAGGAAAAAAATGTGCAGGTGTGTTGTGACCCATTGGAGCGAAAATTTCAAATTCTTTCATGAATTCAATTCTGAAGGGACAGCCGAAGCATGCGGTATCAATGTCGCAGTTAACAACCTGAGTACCATATATGATCTCGTATCAATTGAATGAAGGTATCATTCTAAAGAATTGTTGCAGAGAAGCGGTTGCAGAGCTATTTTCTTCAAATACAGAGCAAATTTATTCAGTTGTAGAGCGATTTCCTTCAAGCAAAAACAGGTTCTCTTATACTCTTGTTTGGCAATCATTTAGCAGTGTGTTTTAATTAAGGTCTTGATTTGTCATAGAACAGTTTGGGAAATAGTTAAACCGATTGCATAATTTTAAGATGGCACCTAAGAGAGAATTCTCAAGGAAAGTTAATTACCAGGAAAGGGGTATTTGTGATGATTTCCTTGAACAGTTGACATTGTCAACTAATGTGGCTGCAAAGATAAAAGAACTTGTGCCAAGAGCTCCTCGCCTAAAAATAGGGGAGAGATTGTATGATAAAGGTAACTCGTTGAGAGACCCACAGGTTGGGTTGTCTGGGTTGGGGTTATTCAAGGTTGGATTTGGCATGAGAAACTCCTCAGCGCCGCATAACAGTATCTGGGAGTTAGATGTGGGAAAATTGGTAGTTCCAGGGGTATTCATGGATATGGATATCCTAACTCAGATTGCACTCAATTATGATCTAGTCACAAGAAGTATTAGGGATATAAACGAGAAAACCCTCATTGAAATAAATAATGAGGAATTCAAAAATGCTTTTGGGCTTAGTGAGTTTACTAATTTTCTAGAACCTATTAATTTCAAATCACTAGCTCAAGTCTACAGTGTGCAGAGGAATCACCTTAGAGATGGGCCTCTTAAAGAATTCTTTGTGAAGATAGGTGGGTTGACAGTTGTAGGACCCAACACTGAAGAGCCATTCTCATTAAACTTGCTCACCCTTAGGGCTAAGGGATTATACTGGTCACTCTTCCAAATTTTAGGAGAGGATGCTGAGGCAAATATGCCCACTCATTACATGTTAATGATTGCTCAAATCTTGAATCCTTCTCTTGTAGTGACTTTTGATTACGCTTCCTTTATCACTGATGCTATCCATGAATGATTGATAGGAATAAAGAATGGGAAGGTTGATAGGCCTTTTGGATGGTATTCCCACCTTATGCACTTATTTTTATTCAAGGGTGGTGATTATTTTGCAAGTGGAATGGATCTTGTAAAAGAGAAAGATGGAGAAAAGATGCCAGTATAGTTATGGAGTACAGTGCTGTCATGGGACAGAGAAGATGCAAGCTTCTTAAAGTTTGATAAGTATTTTGCATCTAAGATTAGGATTCTCCTCTGTTCAGAAAATCCAAGAGTCCCTAAGGTTCTTTTGGAATTTATTAGGCCAAAAGAGTTTGTAGAGAATATAAAAATTGTTCACAATTGGGGTGATATCTACTTGTACCCTGTCTCCACAATTTTCAGAGTATATGGTTTCACAGGCACTCCATTTTTGTTACCCTATCAGGTCCCTCTTAAAGTGGGAATTGCAGAGATCCTCAGGCAAATTGGTAGTGTGCAGGAGGAAGAGTTAACAGGCAGAGGTAAAGGGACCATTTTCCTTACAGTTACCATAGCACACCAATTTGTGATAGTTAAAGGAGGTTGGAAGTGTTTTGGAGATTTCCTTCAACCATATTATTTGTCAACTGCAGTCTCCCGATGTGCTGACCTTGAAGACTTCTTCAATGGCATGTTTAGAAAAAGGGCAGTATGCAGAGGTAAACCCCCACCAGTTCCAGTTTCCTAAAGACCTCATTAGGAATGAGTTTGACCTAGATGAGCAAGAGCTGAGGAAGGAAAAGTGGGTGGCTTATAAAAAGGCCTTGGTTTTTGTACATCAATTTGATACCAGCTATGACCCATTGTCTAGCTTCCACCCTTTTGAGGAGAAGATAAAGTTTTTAATTCTTTGTTTTGAGGATGTGATGCAGACTTTGAAAGAAAAGAGAGAGGTTGTAATTAAAAAAACCCCTAAGAAAGCAAGACTAGTTCTAAGTAGGTCTGCATCCACTAGAGAAATCCCTCCCGGTGACTATATATTGCATAAGAAGTCCAATTATAGTGTGCTGATGCCTACAACAGGGGAGCTCTCTACTTCAAAGGGGAAGAGGAAGATACAGGATGTCATTGACATTCAAGATAGCCCAAAGAAATAGAGAGTGGGAAAAGAAATACAATCTGATAAACCCTTGTACTCTCCATTCCAATCCCCTATCCATATAGGAGATGAACAGGCAGCAGCTGAGAAACTTTTACAGTTAGGCAGTCTGGTAGAAATAGCATACACATACGATGAAGTAGAAGAGGGAATTCCAGAAGAGCCCCCTACTGCTGAAATTAACATCACTGCTAATGAGTTCAAAGGCCAGTAGTGGGATCCTGAGATTAAGCAAGTCAGTGAAGATTTCTTGGCTGACAATAACTTTGTTACATCAGGAGCATTCATGCAGTTTGTATGGAAGCAAAACATTGACAAGTATAATGCAAGGTGTGAAAAGAGGAAAGGTGAGTAGCCTCATAAACATCCAGCTTTGGTGGAGGAGGAAATAAATCAAGAAATGATTGATGAGTTTAAGACAATCACTCCTGAGCAGGGAAGAGACATGGTGGCACAGGCTGGGGTACTCATTCTCCCCGAGTGGGACATAGCAGATGCCTTGGTACTAGAGGCAGTAAGAAAATAGACCAAACCTATGGAGGGGGTCACTTTCAACAAAGACAATGCTGCATTGGTCATGTGGTCTCTTAAAAGAGACGAGAATAAAAGAAATACGGACACCCCAGGGTCAAGTTACCTTGGTGGAATGATAGTAAAAAGAGTGCAGAGTACTGGGGTAGTGAAGGCTGCTAGCACTGTGCTAGAAACTGCAAAGTTTAGTGTTGCAGTGGCAGAAAGGGAGGCCAAGGAAAAGGCAGATCTCCAGGTTAAGCTGGAGACAGTTTTTAAAGCCTATAATAGTGCCAAGGAAGAGGTAAGGGGTAAAGACAACATCATTGCCAAGCTACAAAGCCAGTTGGTAGGACAATACCATCAAGGGGAGTCTTCAACACTGATGATCTCCTCTTCTCCTGCAAGACCTCCACCTACGAGCCCCATCATTGAGTTCCCACCATCTCCAACACCTTCTAGCTCTCAATTGGTTGAGATTACTCCTCAGGAGTTGGAGGATTTAAAACAGGCTCAGGCCCTATATGCAAAGAAATATGAGGAAAGAGTAAGAGCTACAATTTTAAGTTTTGGTGACACCATAGGGGCCTCATTATTGTATAATAACATGAGCAAGACTCTAGATATGTGGAATGAGCTTAATGGAGATAAGGCCATTTTAATACCTATTTTTATCATCAAATCCACTCGTGACACCACAACGGATCTAGTAAAATTAGCAGAAGGAATTGGTAATGCTGACAGGAAGATCAATTTGTACAAGAATGAGTAGACTGATCAGGTTTTTGAATTGCTCCGAGGAGGTTTTGTCAGCCCTAACCAATTGAAGGACAAACAAGTATGGCTTAAGGAATTAGAAGCCAAATTGTCAGCTAAGATAAAAGGAATTATTAGCTTAGAAGATGCTTCCTTCTTTGTTGTAAGAATTGAGGAGATATAGAGAATCAAATCTCATTATGGTTTTCTCAATTCAGAGGTTAACAAAATGAGGAATTCCTGGAAAAGGTTAGCCAAGGCAAAAGCAAAAGTGATTAACTTCGTATGGCCAGCTGATGATGTATACAATGAGTGGACAAGGAAATATGCCATACAGGATGTGGAGCCGTTAGAAGATGTTGCAACCGGACAACAAGTAGAAGAAGCTGCGGAGGTTGAAAAAGACTTGTAACCGTATTTGTAAAAGATTTTGTAACTTCTTCTAGAGAAGAAATGATTGTAACAAATTCTCCTAGGAAAGTCCGAAGCTATGTGCATCCATATTGTTATAAATGGATACCAGGACTAGTAGAAAAATGATCGCAAAGAATTGTAAGAAAATGCTGCAGAAATTTATCTGATCTTTTCTAAGTTTTAATGGACAATATTCGAAGGTTTCTTGTAATACTTTTTTGAAGAAAATACCAATATACAGACCATTGGTTTTGAGTAAAAACTTTGTGTTGTCTTCAAATGTGTTTGCAAGTGTTTACTGTTTTATTCTAAATAATCCAGGGTTATTTTGTTTGAATAGGGGTTGTAAGGCAACTTTCAGTAGATATGTTTCTTAGCTTTTCTCTTCAGGAGGGGAATTAAATATGAAGGAATCACTTCTACCAGTAAATTCCTTGTGAGATATTTTGAATCTTGATGAGCACAGTTTAATTTGGTATGAATAAATTCTTATGTGTGTCATGCATATATAGGGATCTACAGAAGGCAAACTAATGGGATATGTATAGATATTTGATTGTGGGAGTATTGTTTGAACGTAGATGACTCTGTGACCTTGGATAAGGCATTGGTATAGATCGAGGTTGTCTATTACATATTTTGTAGGTCAAATACTGAATATGAGTACAATTTTCATTCCTTTGTTTTCAGTAAGTTTTAAGGTGATCAGATCCATTGGTTTTCTGGATTGGTTTGCTGTGGATCTATCTTTTTAAAGTGTGAATTTAGTTCACAAAGGTATACCCGCCTAGACTTTGAGTAGGTTCGAAGTGTAGAAGGTTAAATCAAACCTTGTCATATGTTGTCTTGGAAGTTTCCTTCTCTTTAATATCTCTTCTGCACAGAGTTATCATATCATTATAAGGATGTTGAAGTGAATTAGATTTTGAAGACAACAAAAGTGGCGACTCTGCTGGGGAGAGTCACAATAAGGATCCAGACACATATTTGTGTTTAAATTTATAAAGAAAATAATTGTGTGTTTGTGGATTAGATCGATACGTTAGTGAATATAGCAGTGGTGCTTGGAGGTCTCTATCTAGAAGTTCCCTCTATTTTCCTTTGATATATGATTCTGGTCTGAAGATTTCCGACATTTTTTCAAAGCTTGTTTTCATAATTCCCATAGTCTTGTGGGTGGCGACTCTGTTATCTTGGAACCATTCCTTGTGAAATACAATAAGAAAGGAAGACAAGCATAATGCAAGGAGGAAAAAACACTAGATCATTCATGAAGAAGCACCCTCGTGAAACTTTGCAAGAAGGTTTGCCAGAATGGTCACGAAGAGGTCAGAAGAGATCAGTGCTCCACGAACCATCAAATGTTGCTTGGGTGCAAAAGAATAACAATACTGGTAAGATACCTGATCGACCTGTTTATGCAAAGTCTAATTCTTCTTCCAGAGAATCTGAACATGATATTTTAGGTTTCCATTCTGGATTGTTTGGAAATATAGATAATGCTCATGCTGTAAATCAAGATATATCCCATGTTAGTGTGTCTGCAAGAGATAGGACTAGTTCAAATGCAATTAGACATTCTGTTCCTAGGACAATTGATGGAAACATCAGCCTGATTGATATAGATCAAGTCAATTTATCTGAGTCTGAGGAGAATTTCCCTGATGAAGATGAAGTGTCACAAGAAATAGAAAATTTAAATAGGAGAGTTCATCACTTAATCTCCTTAAGAGCCCAAAAGGAAGCAAATAACGAGAACGAGGTTAAAGAAAAACTAATGGAGAGAGATAGGCTTCTAAGAAAGATAGTTGATCTTGAGGTATTGGCCAAAGAAAAGGAAAAGAGTGATGAGGAAGGCTCTGTGATCACAGAAATTCTGATCCCCAAGGCTAAGCCAGCATATAGGTTGGTAGCCCAACCAAATAAGGAAGTGCTCAGTGATTCACAGCCTCCTAGGAATAATGTTGATAAAGGAAAGCAAAAATGGGTGGATGATGGAACTGGATCTAGAAACACTAAAGAGATTTCTCTTAGGCTGTCAACACATGAGAGAGAGATGGAAAGAATGAGGAAAGAAAAAGAGGATCTCCAAATGGAACTAGAGAAAGCTGAATTGGAAGTAGCTAATCAGGAAGTGAAAAGAAAAATTAGCTACTTAAAAGCTCCCCCTATCATTTTTCCATCAGAAGATCTTAGTAAACTTGATCCTCAACAAATTTCCCTTCCCTCGGTTAAGATTCAGCCTACTGTGCCTGCTAATACAACATCAGTGAGTCAAACCCCTGTGAACAATCAGCATGGTCAAGTATCTCAGTCCCTAATTCCAAAAGTCAGAATGAACATAGGAAATAATAATGTTGCTCCCCCTTTTCAAAGGAGACATATCAATTTAGAAAAGTATAGGCAATTGTTCTTTGATGGGATCCTAGGATATCCCAACCATGTTCCCACTGAGTTAAGGGACAGACTCCATAAGTTTGCTGGAAACAATGTAATTAGTGCTGAGGAACATTTGAAATCTTTTGGTGACCTAATAAATGATTATGAGATAGTGAATGAAGATGTTATAATGAAACAGTTTGTTCAGTCCCTAGTTGATGATGCAAGAGATTGGTACAGAGGTCTTCTAGTTAATAGCATAGGGTCATGGGAAGATTTTAAGAATTGTTTTCAAGAACAATACGGTGATAAAACAAATGTGAGCTTCATGCTCAATGAATTTAATAACATCAGAAAGTCTGACAATGAAATGGTCACTGATTTTAATGCTAGATTCCAAAAGGCTATGCATAGATTGTATCAGGTGATGAGGTTAGATGATAACATGTGTCTAAATACCTATTACAATGCATTTGATTCTAAGATGGCCTATATCCAGAGGGATAAAAATCCACATAACTTGAGAGATGCTTTTAGAATTGCCATCAATGTAGAAAGTAATAGAAAAACATATGGGAAGTTAGGAAGAAGAACAAATGGTAGGTTATGGCAAGAAACAAAACAACAACCTAGCAAAGCAACTAAGGAGGAAGACAAGATAGAGAAGTTGGTCATTGCTATGAAGGATCTGACTGCCAAAGTGAACAAAAATGACAAGCCTCATTATAATTGGCAAGATAGACCCCCTAGATTGCATGACATGCCTTATAATACCAATTGGAAAGATGGCAAACCCCAGAATGAGAAGCCTAAAATTTCCCAAAACCAGGACACTCCAGATCTCTTAAAAGGGAAAAATGTCCATAATATAGAAAATACTCCCTGGTGTATTGCTTGTGATGGACCACATTCTCCTCATCAGTGTGCAGTGTCTCAAGCTCTTGAAGAATCCATGAGACAAGGAGCTGAGCCTGACATTAACATGTTTGAGACTATTATAGAAAGTGATGAGGAATCTATACAAAGTGAATACAGTGATGTGCTAGATAATGAAAGGTTTGTTCAAGGACAACTAACCTTGGATTGGCATCCTACTTTGAATGTGGTAACAATTGAGGATGAAGAAGTTCATCTTAGAAGGCCTAGTGAGGAAGAAGTTAAGAGTCTCACCAAAGCTGCTATTGCTAAAGCAAAACACAATTATAACTTAAGGAGCACCAAGAAGGACACTAATCTGGGTGAACCTGGTTCCATGTTCATACAAGAGATTACCCAAAAAGGGGCAGCAAGTAGTGCTACTACTGTTCCTAAAATCGGTCAAGAAAAGAAGGAACAGGTTAAAGAGGCACCCAAGAGTATGGATACCAGTGATATACAAGGAGTTGCCGCAATAAAAAGGGCAAGTCAGCTCGGGGCAGAAAGAGTTAGAGTTAATGCTGAATTAAGCAATAGTTCTACATTTGACATGGCTCAAGCTCTTACTCAAATGAAGGTTACTATCCCATTAGTAGAATTGCTGAAAATTAAAGAACATAGGGATGCAGCTTTGTCTTTGTTTTCTAATATATCTGATAGTGACATAGTCTTACCCACCGGTTCAGCTAAAAATGGAAAGGATCAGGAACTCCAAACCCCAAAGGTTTATGTTGGAACCACTATCACACAAGAGCCTTCACAGGTAGATCCTTTTTATGTTACTTTGTTAGTAAACAACCGGTTGATAAAAAACTGCATGATAGATTTAGGAGCTGCTGCTAATGTGATGCCCTATGGTGTCATGAAAGAACTAGGACTGTCAGTGACCACTGTATATGGAAAGTGTTATGCTATGGATAATAGGGAAGTACCCGTGATAGGTACAATGAGAGATGTTGGAGTAAAAATAGCAGCATTCCCCGAGGCAACTTATAAAATGGATGTTATTGTTACTGACACTAAACCCCATTATGGTATGTTGTTGTCCAGGCAGTGGGCAACAACAATAGGAGGAAATGTCCAACTGGATTTGTCTTATGCCACTATTCCAATAAATGGGAATCAGGTCAAGTTGTATAGAGAACCACGTGCTCCTAGAGTAATTGAAAATGTAGATCCTAGTATGCTCAATTGTATGATTGATGTGGATCTTGACAATTTCAGACTACAATCAATTTTACCCCAGTTGAAGAATACTGATCCCATTGTGGTCGAATTAGAATCACAACAGTATGGTTTATGGTAGATGTATTTTGATGGAGCTTGTTCCAAAGAAGGATCTGGAGTAGGGGTTCTTTTTGTATCCCCATCAGGTATAACTTTTAAGTATTCTTTCTTATTGGCTTTCCAATGCACAAATAATACTGCAGAGTATGAAGCCCTATTATTGGGACTTGAAGTTGCCAAAAGGCATGGAATCTAGCTGTTGAAAGTGTTGGGGGATTCAGAGTTGGTTGTATCTCAGGTAAGATCCAAATATGCATCCAAAAATGACAGATTAAAGAGATATAAACATGCAGTATGGGATGTCATTGAGCATTTTAGTGCATTTTCTATTAATTGGATAGAGCGATCAAAGAATATTATGGCAGATTTTCTAGCTAATGTTCCATTGAAAAATGATGATGCAACACTAACTGACATCTCCACTGTGGAGATAAAATCTAGGCCTGCCATCCCTGATAATGTGTATAATTGGCAAGTTTTTACTGATGATGAAGATATTCTTAGATTTATCCAATGTGTTGATGATTATGATGGACAAAAGATTGATTGTAATGCACTAGTGGAGGTCGTTGACAACAAGGAAACATTGTTTGGAAATGACTTGGTTCAATTGGAAACAAATGAGATACCTAAAGGGTTAGTAGAGCTAGAGAGCATGTTCAGTTATAATGACAGTCACTTACATCAACAGTCTACCACTAAGTTGGAAGAATTGGAGGAGGTAAACCTGGGGACTAAATCATCCCCTAAGTTAGTATACATTGGGAAGAAATTACCCCCTCATGTTAGGACTAATCTTATTAATTTATTAAAGAGATATAAACATGTTTTTCCTTGGTCTTATGAAGACCTAAAGGCATATAGACAAGACCTTTTTCAGCATGAAGTTCCTTTGCTTCCAGATGCTAAGCCTTTCAGACAGAAGCAGAGACCTATTAATCCCCTGTTAGAAACTAAGATGCAGCAAGAGTTGACTAAGTTAAGAGAAGGGGGGATTATCAAACCTATAAGGCATTCTTCATGGGTCTCCAATCTGGTCCCAGTAAGAAAGAAAAATGGGGACATTAGATTGTGTGTGGATTTTAGAAATTTAAATGTTGCTTCTTTAAAGGACAATTACTCTTCTCCCAATATGGAAGCTATGTTTGCAGAGAGTAACAGGTTGTTATCTTTTATCCATGATGGATGGTTTTTCAGGATACAATCAAGTGTTAGTGAGGGAATCTGAACAGTTTAAAACTACTTTCACTACTCCATGGGGGACATATGTTTATGTATGAATGCCATTCGGATTGAAAAATGTTGGAGCTACATTTCAGAGAGCCATGGATGTAGCCTTCAAAGAATTCATTAATATCATCATGGTGGTTTATCAAGATGATCTAACTTGTTTCTCCAAAAGGGCTGATGATGATTGTGGACATTTGGAAAAGGTGTTCAATAAAGCCTTGGCATTTGGTGTGTCATTAAATCCCAAGAAATGTCATTTTGGGGTCACTATAGGAAAGTTATTGGGACACATTGTTTCCAAGGAAGGGGTAAGGATAGACCTTGAAAGAATTGAAGCAATAAACACAGTGTCTGAACCAAAGAATGTTAAAGGTATTCAATCCTTTCTAGGCAAAGTAAATTTTGTTAGGAGATTCATTGCAAACTTTGCAGAGATAGTGAAGCCCATTGTCAAGTTGCTCAAGAAGGATACCAAATTTTGTTGGGATCAAGAAGCCTCAGAGGCTTTTGCTGAAATTAAAAGGGCCATTCAGGAAGCACCAGTGTTAAAGTCTCCTGATTATAGTAAGCCCTTTTCTCTGTTCTCTTTTGCTTCATATCATACAATAGCTGCAGTGTTGTTACAAAAGGATAATGAGGGATATGAACATCCCATAGCTTTCTATAGCAAGTCTTTGCAAGTAGCAGAATTAAAATATGAAACCATGGAGAAACAGGCTTATGCTCTAGTTAAAGCTGTCAAGGCTTTTAGGCCATACCTGGTAAATGCAAATATCATTGCTTATGTCCCACATGCTGTAGTTAAGGATATTCTATCCCAGTCTAAGGTTATAGGGAAAAGATGCAAATGGATTAATAGAATTTAAGAATTTGACTTGGAAATAAAGATCACCAAATTGGTGAGAGGTTTAGGTCTTCCTAAGCTCATGACTGAGTCTAATCTTTTGAATGTTGAAATACATAATGTTGAAGTCAAAAGTACTTCAGTCACTAGTATTGAAAGGCAACCTTGGTATTCAGAGATAGTCCGATTTTTAAGAGATGCTACATTCTCAGAAGGAATGACACATAATCAGAAAAGAACTCTAAAACTCAAGTCACAAAAATATGTTCTCATTCAAGGTGATCTATTTTGGAGAAAAGGAGATGGAGAATTGCTAATGTGTTTGGATGAATTCCAAGCTAAACGGGTATTGATTGAAATGCATGATGGAGTATGTGGGGGCCATTACTCTGCTAAGACAACTGCTGGTAAGATAATTTGGGATCGATATTATTGGCCTACCTTATTCAAAGATGCTCATGCACATGTCCGAAAATGTGACCCATGTCAAAATTTTTCATCCAAGTTGAAGTATGAAGGAGCTTTACCCCTAAATCCAGTCATAGTGGAAGCCCCTTTTGTCCAGTGGGACATTGATTTTATTGGAGAGATTGTTGAGAGATTAGGAAGAGGTCATAGATGGATCATAGTAGCCATTGACTATTTTACTAAATGGATTGAGGCTATTCCTACAAGGAGAGCTACAAGTAAGGTTGTCATTGATTTCCTGATGGATAATGTTATAACTAGATTTGGGATACTTGAAAAATTAGTAATGGATAATGCCATGAGTTTCAGGTCAGAAGAGTTTGTTGGATTTTGTACCAGTCATGGAATAATCATGTCTTACTCTTTACCCTATCACCCTCAGGGGAATGGACAAGCAGAATCCAACAATAAAAGTCTTTTGAACATCATCAAGAAAATCCTAGAAGAAAATAAGAGATCTTGGGATCAAAAATTGAAATTAGCTTTGTGGGCAGATATAATAACAATCAAGAAGGCCATTGGAATGTCACCTTTTAAACTGGTTTATGGTACATAAGTCAGATTGCCAGTGAATAATCTTCTTCCAGTTTATAAATTCTTGCAAGATGAGGACATGGAGCTATCTGAACCTATGGAAAATAGAATGATCCAAATTGTGGAAGTGGAAGAGCTCAGAACTTTAGCTCATAAGAGAAATCAGAAGATTCAATTGCAGTTCAAATACCTTTTTGATAAAAGGACATCATTAAGGAAGTTTCAAATTGATGATATTGTTCTTCAGTGGAATGCAAAAGGACAGGACAAAGGAAAACATAAGAAATTTGAATCATTATGGGTTGGCTCTTTTGTGGTCTGTGACTTAAATGGAAAGGATTCATATTTTGTGAAAAATTTGAATGATGAAGTACAGGAATTTCTAGTGTATGGACAATTCCTGAAACATTATTTCTCTTGATGTCCATGCACAGTAGGTCCTTTGTTTGTATATATTTCGTTTCTTTCCTGTTGTTTTGTTTGGGTCTGTGTTTTGGTCTATTCTCCACAGTTTTCTGAGTTTCTTGCGTTGACCTTGTGATCAACCATCCCCAGTCAGAGCCACCGTTATCACTGTTTGAGAAATGGGTTTTCTTTTCCCATAATTGGCTAAGTTTTTGAAATTTTGGGTCAGACACACTATCAATCGCTTCAAGTCTGTGTTAGGTCTTAAGGGTTTAGGGCTTCAAATTTTAAAATCGCTCAATGTTTGATCAAAAACCCTCTGGTTTCTATTCCTTCGTTACTTTATCCACTTAAGTAATGGGTCTGGGGGTTGTATGAAGTGTTTCCCCTTATCATTTACCTAGGCAGTTGTTGATTAAATCATAAAAATTTATGCCTTATGTCTTTTTTCCTCCTAATGTTGTCGGGCCCAGTAAGTATCATGTAGCTCTCAGATGGATCTACGGCTTTCACCATTTCGTTAGGCGAAGTTGCGAGTGTTTTAAGTCTTGCGAAATGGCAAAAGGAAAAGCATGTTCAATGGTGCGCATTTGGTCGGGTTTAACGGGACTCCATCTCGCTCAGGATCTAATGGCTGGCATTGATTCGCAGCCGAAACCAGCAAGCAAGTTACTTTTCGTGAAATGGCGAAAAGGTTTCGCGGGACCCTGCAGCGAAGACTTTTCAAATGGCTAAAAGGTGATTAAGTTCAAGAGAGATCGACGGTTCATGCTGTTTTGTGGCCGATAGATGCTCACGTGTTACACCCTGCGAAGCAACGAAAAGTTTTCTAGCCCAGGAAAGGGGTTTTAATAGGAGCATAACAGATGCGCAAGTCCAATCTAATCCAACAGTTAGCGCAGCTTCGCAGGAGGAAGGTGCTCGACAGTTAGCTTTCACGAAGTAGCAAAATGACATGGCGCTCCAAGTAGGTAGTCCAGTTGGTCGAGATGGCAAATCAGATAAAGACACATGGCAGAAAGTCAAAGTAGTCAACAAGTCAGATCTAAGGCTAAAAAGGTGGGTCCAAGAGGATGACTTATGTCGCGGCGTGTGAAAGTGACTTGGCAGATCCAGGTGGTAAGGATGAGGTGGAATCAAATGTTTCCTCTCAGTGAATAAAAGGTTGACATGTCAGTTCAGAAATGACTAGATGCCAGGTGGATAATGCTGAATCAGAGGGCCCACGTCTGTCGGATTTTGTTAAGTTGTTAAGCATCGAGTAAGTCAAATATGATCTAATGGTCCATGTGTATTCGCGAATGTAAAGTTCTCATGCTTTAAAGCCTGCAAAATAGCGAAAGGTTTTTGGGGCCTAAAGAACAGGTAAAGCATGATGGTAAAAAGGGATCAACTCCGAATAGATCCAAGGGCTCACATTGTTTCATGACTGTGAACTAACCGAGGGATATGCTTCACGAAATGGCGAAAGAGAAAAGAAAGTTCTGCCCAGTGCAAAGCTTGATGGTGACGTGTTGATTGACACGTGGTTTCAAAAGAGATTGAGGGCCTGCCAAGGTGTAATCGGCAGTTATAAGGGAAGTAGAACACGTGGCTGACTTTGAACTAAACTCGAAGAGTTTCCCAAGGCTAATGGCTGAGCGCCACGTGGTATTTGGTAACCAGTGGGAGAGCGGGTAAGCAACGCAAGCGTAAAGTTTTCTCTTAAAGGATGCTCATCTCAGGATTGATCCAACGCTTCATATTGTTTCGCAGCCCAAAGTTGAAAGAGGGTTAAGCTATGCGAAATAGAAAAAAACCATTAGCCATCAAGATAAGGCACGGTTAGTGAAAAAACTGATGGTCTTGGTAAGAGTTAAAGGCCGAGTGGTTAGAGTCTCATCTGACGCCTGGCGTAGCTTCGCGAAAGAAAAGTGCTCGCGGGATAAAGCCTGCAAAGTGGCGAAAAGAGGTGGGGCCCGATGCAAGGGCAGAGATGTTAAGACAGTGTAAAGACTGATTAAGTTCCATTTGATCGGACGGCTGGTGTGATTTCGTTTGAAAAAATTGCTCGAAGGTTATGCTTTGCGAAATGGCGAAAGAGTGGAAGGATAAAATGTGCAGGTGTGTTGTGACCCGTTGGAGCGAAAATTTTGAATTGTTTCATGAATTCAATTATGAAGGGACGGCCGAAGCATGCGGTATCAATGTTGCAGTTAAGAGCCTGAGTACCATATATGATCTTGTATCAATTGAATGAAGGTATCATTCTAAAGAATTATTACAGAGAAGCGGTTGCAGAGCTATTTTCTTCAAATACAGAGCAAATTTATTCAGTTGCAGAGTGATTTCCTTCAAGCAAAAACAGGTTCTCTTATACTCTTGTTTGGCAATCATTTAGCAGTGTGTTTTAATTAAGGTCTTGATTTGTCATAGAACTGTTGGGGAAATAGTTAAACCGATTGTATAATTTTAAGATGGCACCTAAGAGAGAATTCTCAGGGAAAGTTAATTACCAGGAAAGGGGTATTTGTGATGATTTCCTTGAACAGTTGACATTGTCAACTAATGTGGCTGCAAAGATAAAAGAACTTGTGCCAAGAGCTCCTCGCCTAAAAATAGGGGAGGGATTGTATGATAAAGGTAACTGGTTGAGAGACCCACAGGTTGGGTTGTCTGGGTTTGGGTTAATCAAGGTTGGATTTGGCATGAGAAAATCCTCAGCCCCACAGAACAGTATCTGGGAGTTAGATGTGGGAAAATTGGTAGTTCCAGGGGTATTCATGGATGTGGATCTCGTAACTCAGATTGCACTTAATTATGATCCAGTCACAAGAAGTATTAGGGATATAAACGAGAAAACCCTCATTGAAATAAATAATGAGGAATTCAAAAATTCTTTTGGGCTTAGTGAGTTTACTAATTTTCTAGAACCTATTAATTTCAAATCACTAGCTCAAGTCTACAGTGTGCAAAGGAATCACCTTAGAGATGGGCCTCTTAAAGAATTCTTTGTGAAGATAGGTGGGTTGACAGTTGTAGGACCCAACACTAAAGAGCCCTTCTCATTAAACTTGTTCACCCTTAGGGCTAAGGGATTATACTAGTCACTTTGCCAAATTTTAGGAGAGGATGCTGAGGCAAATATGCCCACTCATTACATGTTAATGATTGCTCAAATCTTGAATCCTTCTCTTGCAGTGACTTTTGATTATGCTTCCTTTATCACTGATGCTATCCATGAAGGATTGATAGGAATAAAGAATGGGAAGGTTTATAGGCCTTTTGGATGGTATTCCCTCGTTATGCACTTATTTTTATTCAAGGGTGGTGATTATTTTGCAAGTGGAATAGATATTTGAAAAGAGAAAGATGGAGAAAAGATGCCAGTACAGTTATGGAGTATAGTGCTGTCATGGGACAGAGAAGATGCAAGCTTCTTAATGTTTGATAAGTATTTTTCATCTAAGATTAGGATTCTCCTCTGTTCAGAAAATCCAAGAGTCCCTAAGGTTCTTTTGGAATTTATTAGGCCAAAAGAGTTTGCAGAGAATATAAAAATTGTTCACAATTGGGGAGATATCTACTTGTACCCTGTCTCCATAGTTTTTAGAGTATATGGTTTCACAAGCACTCCATTTTTGTTACCCTATCAGGTCCCTCTTAAAGTGGGAATTGCAGAGATCCTCAGGAAAATTGGTAGTGTGCAGGAGGAAGAGTTAACAGGTAGAGGTAAAGGGACCATTTTCCCTACAGTTACCATAGCACACCAATTTGTGATAGTTAAAGGAGGTTGGAAGTGTTTTGGAGATTTCCTTCAACCATATCATTTGTCAACTGCAGTCTCCTAACGTGCTGACCCTGAAGACTTCTTCAATGGAATGTTTAGAAAAAGGGCAGTATGCAGAGGTAAACCCCACCAGTTCCAATTTCCTGAAGACCTCATTAGGAATGAGTTTGACCTAGATGAGCAAGAGCCGAGGAAGGAAAAGTGGGTGGCTTATTAAAAGGCCTTGGATTTTGTACATCAATTTGATACCAACTATAACCCATTGTCTAGCTTCCACCCTTTTGAGGAGAAGATAAAGTTTCTAATTCTTTGTTTTGAGGATGTGATGCAAAATTTGAAAGAAAAGAGAGAGGTTGTAATTAAAAACAACCCCGAGAAAGCAAGACTAGTTCTAAGTAGGTCTGCATCCACTAGAGCAATCCCTCCTGGTGACTATACGTTGCATAAGAAGTCCAATTATAGTGTGCTGATGCCTACAACAGGGGAGCTCTCTACTTCAAAGGGGAAGAGGAGGATACATGATGTCATTGACATTCAAGATAGCCCAAAGAAATAGAGAGTGGGAAAAGAAATACAATCTGATAAACCCTTGTACTCTCTATCCCAATCCCCTATCCGTATAGGAGATGAACAGGCAGTAGCTGAGCAGCTTTTACAGTTAGGCAGTCTGAGAGAAATAGCATATACATACGATGAAGTAGAAGAGGGAATGCCAGAAGAGCCCCCTACTGCTGAAATGAACAACATCGGTAATGAGTTTAAAGGCCAGGAGTGGGATCCTGAGATTAAGAAGCCAGTGAAGATTTCTTGGCTGACAATTACTTTGTTACATCAGGAACATTCATGCAGTTTGTATGGAAGCAAAACATTGACAAGTATAATGCAAGGTGTGAAAAGAGGAAAGGTGAGCAGCCTTATAAAGATCCAGCTCTATTGGAGGAGGAAATAAAGCAAGAAATGATTAATGAGTTTAAGACCATCACTCCTGAGCAGGGAAGAGACATGGTGGCACAGGTTGGGGTACTCATTCTCCCCGAGTGGGACATAGCAGATGCCTTGGTACAAGAGGCAGTAAAAAAAGAGACCAAACCTGTGGAGGGGGTCACTTTTAGCGAAGACAATACTGCATTGGTCATGTGGTCTCTTAAAAGAGACGAGAATTAAAAAATAAGGACACCCCAGGGTCAAGTTACCTTGGTGGAATGATAGTAAAAAGAGTGCAGAGTACTGGGGTAGTGGAGGCTGCTAGCACTGTGCTAGAAACTGCAAAGTTTAGTGTTGCAGTGGTAGAAAGGGAGGCCAAGGAAAAGGCAGATCTCTAGGTTAAGCTGGAGATAGTTTTAAAAGCCTATAATAGTGCCAAGGAAGAGGTAAGGGGTAAAGACAACATCATTGCCAAGCTACAAAGCCAGTTGGTAGGACAGTACCATCAAGGGGAGTCTTCAACACTGATGATCTCCTCTTCTCCTGCAAGACCTCCACCTACCAGCCCCATCATTGAGTTCCCACCATCTCTAACACCTTCTAGCTTTCAATTGGTTGATATTACTCATCAGGAGTTGGAGGATTTAAAACAGGCTCAGGCCCTATATGCAAAGAAATATGAGGAAAGAGTAAGAGCTACAATTTTAAGTTTTGTTGACACCATAGGGGCCTCATTATTGTATAATAACATGAGCAAGATTCTAGATATGTGGAATGAGCTTAATGGAGATAAGGCCATTTTAATGCCTATTTTTGACAAGTGGAAGCCTAGAGGGCAGGATTTGGAGCTTATTTGTGTATCCTATGATGAAGCAAGGGTTGATCCTATCATCAAATCCACTTGTGACACCACGAAGGATCTAGTAAAATTAGCAAAAGGAATTGATAATGCTGACAGAAAGATCAATTTGTACAAGAAGGAGTACACTGATCAGGTTTTTGAATTGCTCCCAGGAGGTTTTGTCAGCCCTAACTAATTGAAGGACAAACAAGTATGGCTTAAGGAATTAGAAGCCAAATTGTTAGCTAGGATAAAAGGAATTATTAGCTTAGAAGATGCTTCCTTCTCTGTTGTAACAATTGAGGAAATATAGAGAATCAAATCTCATTATGGTTTTCTCAATTCAGAGGTTAACAAAATGAGGAATTCCTGGAAAAGGTTAGCCAAGGAAAAAGCAAAAGTGATTAACTTTGCATGGCCAGCTGATGATGTATACAATGAGTGGACAAGGAAATATGCCATACAGGATGTTAAGCCGTTAGAAGAGGTTGCAACCAGACAACAAGTAGAAGAAGCTGCGGAGGTTGAAAAAGACTTGTAACCGTATTTGTAAAAGATTTTGTAACTTCTTCTTGAGAAGAAATGATTGTAACAAATTCTCCTAGGAAAGTCCGAAGCTATGTGCATCCATATTGTTATAAATGGATACCAGGACTAGTAGAAAAATGATTGCAAAGAATTGTAAGAAAATGCTGCAGAAATTTATCTGAGCTTTTCCATATTTTAATGGACAATATTCGAAGGTTTCTTGTAATACTTTTTTGAAGAAAATATCAATACACAGACCATTGGTTTTGAGTAAAAACTTTGTGTTGTCTTCAAATGTGTTTGCAAGTGTTTACTATTTTATTCTAAATAATCCAGGGTTATTTTGTTTGAATAGGGGTTGTAAGGCAACTTTCAGTAGATATGTTTCTTAGCTTTTCTCTTCAGGAGGGGAATTAAATATGCAGGAATCACTTCTACCAGTAAATTCCTTGTGAGATATTTTGAATCTTGATGAGCACAGTTTAATTTGGTATGAATAAATTCTTATGTGTGTCAGGCATATATAGGGATCTACAGAAGCCAAACTAATGGGATATGTATAGATATTTGATTGTGGGAGTATTGTTTGAACTTAGATGACTATGTGACCTTGGATAAGGCATTGGTATAGATCAAGGTTGTCTATTACATTTTTTGAAGGTCAAATACTGAATATGAGTACAATTTTCATTCCTTTGTTTTCAGTAAGTTTTAAGGTGACCAGATCAGCTGGTTTTCTGGACTGGTTTGCTGTGGATCTATCTTTTTAAAGTGTGAATTTAGTTCACAAAGGTATACCCGCCTGGACTTTGAGTAGGTCCGAAGTGTAGAAGGTTAAATCAAACCTTTTCATATGTTGTCCTGGAAGTTTCCCTCTCTTTAATATCTCTTCTGCATTGAGTTATCATATCATTATAAGGAGGTTGAAGTGAATCAGATTTTGAAGACAATAGGACCAACCCAACACAAATAATCTAACATTACTGATTTTTGAGGGAAAAATCGAAGAAGGATTGCTTGAAAAGGGAAAAGGTTTGCACCTAGATTGAACGTTTGATCTGCTTGCCTATATCTACACAAAATATCAATAGAATTGCTCCGAGTATGCATAAATTCCTATCCTAGTTAGCCACCTATGTGCGAGTGGAGGTTGGAATCTTGTGAAATGAAGAGAAGAACTGAGTTCACTTCATAGTCAACAGCCACATAGGGATCAACACAAATACTTACAACTAAGGAAAATAAAGTAGGATACATTCATACAAAGAGGTAAAATATTACATAGGTTGTAAGAACTGAAGGAGGAAAAGTAAGCATAATCTATTAATGTAAAGGCAAGGCAACTTTTACAAATCATGAAAACAAGTACTCAATTGAAAAATGACAAGGAAGAAGATGCATTGGAAATATACAAAAATTGCCTTTATAGTTCAGGCATAACCCATAATTGAACTGATGGAAATGCTAACCCCACCTAGGTTAGGTTACAAAAATATGAGAGGGGAGAAGAAGATCAGATCGAGGATGATCTAATGGCATGCTGAATATGGCCTTTGAAGGCATCCTCTGCCTCTGGAAGAGACAAAACCTCACATATAAAGGAAAACCCTACATCTGAATGCGTCTGAGGGTACCTGTAGAGCCAAAAAGTATCTGAACTGCATTGAAGAGGGCATGGGTGGTGTTTGAAATCAGCCTGCAGGGTCCAATTTGGAGTAAAGGTGAGAAAATCTGGTGGTTGGAGTGAGATTGGGTCTGAAATGGGGCATCGTTTGGGTCCAAAAAATGTCCTCGACCATCGGGTCAACAACCACCCTGCAAAGAGAATTCAAAACTCATCGGCCACCACAAATTCAAATGTCCACCATTAATCTAAGAGATTCGAACGAAGATGGACGTGCAAGATCTCTCCACATAGGCATCCAGTAGGCCCAATCTGTGATTAAAACATGGCCATTGGATCAGGCCTTTATGAAGATCCAACGACCATAATTGGCCGATGTGGCACCTCGGGTCCACGTTTTACTCTTGTGTTCAACCGCCGAGAAGCCTTGCATACCACGCGAGATAACATGGTAAGCCTGCTGCCTTGGTTAATTCTTATCCCATGGCCCTTTTTCACTCTCTAATTAACCTCGCGGGATAAGCCTCCTCAAGTTTTCCTTTATTGGCCATCACTGTCTCTTATCCTGCGAGCTCCGTGTTATCCCCTTTAATCCTCGTGGGATAAGCATTCCTTGTTTTGTCTTCCTTGTTTTCTTATCCCACGACATATTTCTTCACCCAACTTCACCTTGCAGGATAAGACTTCTTTGTTTTACCCTTGCTTTTCTTATCCCACGTGAATGCACGGGATAAGAAAAGTCCTTCATTTTCTCTTTGTTCTCTTATCCCGTGTCACTTCTTGCACTATCCGTTATCCTCGTGGGATAAATAAAATACCTCCTTGGCTTTGTTGCTTCATACACTGGCGGTCTGGATCATCATTGCTATGTGGGATAAGCCTTTTGGCTTATTTTCTTCTATCCTCTTTATCTCGTGGTCCTTTCTCATTGACCTTTTCACCCTGCGGGATAAGGGAAAACACACATCTGCCTTTGTCTTCCTTATCTCGCGACGTCATTTGTGTCCTCGTTCTACTCTACGGAATAAGATTTCTCTGTTTCGCTTTGTTCGCTTAGCCTGCGTGCCCTTATCCTGCGAGACCTTTTTTCTTTGCTCCCTATTGTCTGAAGATGCCGACTAGGAATTGCCTCACCTTTTCACCACACAGGATAAGAATTTTTCCCTTTTACTTCAATCACTTCTTATCCCGCGACATCACATTGTGTCCCTTTTAACCCCGCGGGATAAGGGAAAAACACCTGCCTTAGTTATTTTCTTATCCCGCGGGTCGCGCTGATGTATTTTTAACCCTGCGGGATAAGAAAAAATCCTATCATTATTCCTTATCCTACGCGGTCTTTTCTACATCTTCTTTACTCCACGGGATAAGGGAAAATCCCATCCGACTTTGACTTTTCTTATCTTGTGGGACACTGTTGCTGCCTTCTTAACTTTGCTAAGGTTGGCACAAAAATTGCCAACATTTTTGGTGACTCGACGTGGATGGTAGCTTGCTTGGAATATTGATTAGTAGCCTTATGAAGTCCATTGGGCACAAAGTCAAAACTTGAAGCAAAAAGATAATCTTTTCCCATGCAACCTGGATTACATCAAATTTTTTGGCCACACTAGAAGAGCAGATTATGCTCGAGCACTTCTTGGAAAGAAGAAGATCATAAATTAAATACAATATTTACAAAATAAGCTGCAACAACAACCCTTTAAGCACATGCTTTAAGGTGAATCCCATTCACTGCAATGGGGAGATCTTCACCATTCAACCTAGCTAACTTGAAAGCATTAGCCTCCTTGTAGCCTGTAATCACATAGGGACCACCCCATATTGCATCGAATTTTGAGTGCCTCCCAGGTTTCACTCTATCAACATCCCATTTTAGGATAAAATCTCTGACTTGGAAGGTCCTCAGAATGGATTTCTTGTCAAAGTATCTCTTTACTTGTCCTTGATGGACATTTAAAGCCCATGGGGCTTTCTCCCTGACCTCCTCAAGATGTATAAGTTCTGCATATCTTATCGATAAGGCATCATTTTCTAGGAGCTCCAACTAATGTGCCAAGTCCAGGGATGACAACTCAAGGGATAGGGGAGCCTATCTTCCCTCCCATATACTAGCATGAAAGGAGAATTACCCAGTTCTATCTTGGGAGTAATCCTATCAGTCCATAGGAATGTTCCCAATTTTAAGTGCCATGCTCTCTGATTGTCCTCAAGAGTCCTTTTGATGATTCAAATTAGATTCTTGTTGGAGGACTCAGCCAAGCCATTTCCTTGAGGATAATAATTTTATGATGTCTTTAGAAACACATCATGTTGGACTGCCCATATGTTTATTTGAGAGCCCACAAGGGCCTTGGCATTGTTTGATATGATGGTGGAAGGGGCTCCAAATCTGGTTGCAATCCCCTCAAGGAATTGAACCACTGAATTCTCAGTTGCATCCTTCAAAGCAACAACCTCTATCCACCTTGTGAAATAGTCCGTGGTAGCCAAAATCCACTTGTTGCCTACACTTGACATTGGATTGATAGGGCCAATGAAATAAAACCCCCATTATGCAAAGGGATGATCAGTTGAAATGGGATGAAGAGGAAGGGAAACTAACTCTTACTTTCCTCCCATAAAAAACATTATTTGCACTGTCTAACCCATTTGTGAGCATCATTGAATAGAGAAGGCCAATAATAGCCTACTCTCATGATCTTCATAGCTGTAGTTTTTGCTGAGAAATGGCCACCAGAGGGCCCATTATGGAATTACTCTAACAACTTGCTGGTCTAATCTCCATGGATGCACCTCAGCAAGACACCATCCAGGCTTCTTTTGAATAATATACCATCCACTAAGGCATAGGGGATGGACTGCAATCTGAGATGCCTTCTCTTGGTTCTATCAAAGTGAGAAGGATAGCTACCATCCTTTAAGAAAGAAGACACAATTTCCAACCAATTGATTTGAGCATCTCTCTGGTTATCAAGTTGTTTTTCTTCCTACAGCAAGAGGGAGGTCTCTGACTCTTTCCTAAAAGATGAATTGAATTGATCACAAAATCCTCTTCTGCTATCTAACCTGGTAATTTTGATGTCAAGGTCATACTCCATGACCTTAGTGATCCATCCATCTCTCTTCTCACCCATATCCTTGTTGAGAAGAAAATCCTTAATGCTAGCATGTGAGACAAGGAGATGAATACAATTGTTTAAGAGCATGTGTCTGAATATTTTTAGTGCTCTCACAACTTTGATGACATGTTTTTCCACATAGTTGTACTTGAGTTCATAGTCCTTTAGGCCTTCACTAAAAAAAGCTACGGGTTGCTCCAAATCATCCTGTTTTAACTATGTTAGGATAGCAGATATACTTGATTCTCCTCCTATGGTGTAAAGAATGAAATCCTTCTCATAGTTTGGATTTACTAGGGAAGGAGCCTGAACAATGGCCCGATTGATATGATCAAAGCCCTCCTTCCATGGGAAAGTCCTTATTTAACATGGTTGTGAGAGGCTTGACCAAGGCTGCAAGGTTTGGGATAAACCTTCTAAGAAAGTTGATTCTACCTAGAAAGCTCTGAAGTCCCTTCCTATTATATGGTAGTGGGAGAGACACAATGGCTTCTGTAGACACCTAAAAATGGTCTGAAGATAATTAATTAAATATGTAATTATTTAATTAATAACCCTTCCCAATTAATTGAATTCACAAATAATTTGATTAGTTTTCCTATTCATCTACTAGTAAATAAATCTACATGATTTATTTATATAGTTCATTTCATATCCCTTTTGATTAATTAATTCTAAATTAATTAATTTCTCCCCATCAGTTTCATTCTTCTAATCCCATAATTAGTTAAAACAAATCAAATCATGATTCGTTAAAATTAATTATCTTTTCCTAATATTTGAATTTCTAAATTCAAATATGAGCACATGGCTCCTAACTTCTAACCACCTAGCCTAACGTCCCCCTAACCTAACCCATTCTATCTAATCCTGGGTTTAACTAGCCCTATCCTACCTTGCACATCGTAACTTCTTTTGGGTTGGATGTTTTCCCCTTGAGACACATGACACTTTTGCCACATGTTTCCTCCCTTGGGCACTTGTCCTCTCATGAGAAAGGTTCCTTGACACTTGTCACCACAGAGATGACATGTGTCCCTTCCTCCAACCTCTTCTCCAACTTCCTCACTCTTAGCCCTTGATATCTTCAGATCCTACCACCTTAGCTTTGGCCTTGGAATTCCTATAAATACCCCTCATTTTGGAGCAATAAAGATCCCTTGCATCCTAGATTTTAGCATCATTACTATAGGCATTTTTATCTCTATTATCTAGCATAATTAACATTTTAGATTAATCATGCATACAATCATGCTTCTTATATCATTTTAGATTAATCTATCTTAATTTTCTTAATCTTGCATTCATTTAGTTTGCATTCATATAGATTAAATCCTCCGTCTTGGTGTAGTCTAGTCATTGGTATTGCTTAGATAAATCTGAGAGCAAATCTATACTCGCATCTTTTAGGAAGCAATAGGTCGATTTGTTATGGTTCTTACATTTATTCATTTTAATCAATTAATCATGCATGCAATGATTTATTGAGTTTTTGTGTTTCAAATACAGATTCCAAATTTCACACACACATTAATTGGTGCCCATCGTGGGCCTGAGAATTCAATTTTTTAGTCTCGCAGATCATCAAATTCTCATCTTTCAGATTCTGCCCGTACATTCTCTGCAAAATCTCTTACGACATTCTATTAATTATAGTACGATATTATATCTTCTATCATATGGGTAGGTGAGAATTCTCGTATGGTCAGGTGAGAAAGTTCGTACGATTTTCTGCTTTCTTGCATGAAAAACAAAGTACTTTTTAGGGGTTTTTCTGGTTTGATTTTTCTGGCACTAATGCTAACCCTGACCTATTTTCTGTTTATCTAAATGATTTTCATAGCTTGGCAAGTTTTTGCAGAACGTTTGTCCAAGAACATGCCTATATCGCTCAAAAACAATATGATTACTGATTCGTTATTTTTGCAAGTTGCCTAAGGAGATTCAAGCAAACTTTGTGTATTCCTAATTATTTTCTAGGCACCTAAATTGCGATCTGGTAAATAAACAAATCTATTTTTTTGTGTTTGAGAAAAGTCTAAAAGGTAGGAGAGTATGCTCTTGTCTGCACAAACATTTCGAAATCCAGACCCTTGAAGCTTTTCTAGTTTGAGATTTGTGTTCTTTTAGCAGGCTTGTCACAATGGGAAAAAGTAATCACCATGTGAGAACAAACCAAGTGAGTACAACTAGACCCAAGCATTCTGACTCACTATAATAAATAGGACTCTTTGAGATTAAAGTATGAGAGGATTGAGTTATTTGAGTTTTCTCTTTGAGATTTCTCACATCGGGCATTTTGTAGGGCCTCGTGGTCTCAATCATGCTTGCACGGCTACATCTTTCTTGGTACCTTATTGGGCTATAGGCATCAATCGTGCTTGCGCGACTTCAAGGGGTAACTTCAAACATAAACCCTTACTAAGAACTCTAGGATAGAAGCTACCCGGTTCACCTTCTAAAGGGGGATAATATTTATGCAAGAGAGATATTAACTCTCCCAAGATAATTGCCATATAGTGCCCCCATTAGCATTTGGAGTCGGCTAATACGACGTTGAGAATCCATTGCGTGAGACTCAGCGGCCGTATTTTGATTAGCTATTGGGTGTGTACCTAAGTCTGCAAGAAAAAGTTTTCTCTCTCAGCCAACATCCTTAGGATTAGCGTGTTGTGCTTGAATTCACTTTACATCTTGCATGTCTGTTGTGTCTTTATCCTTGAACTATCTGAAACTATCATTGAACAGATTGAAACTGAAACTGAAACTGGAAAACCTGAATAATCAACTGAAGCATAAAACTTAGTGGTCAAAACCCCATTTCCTATCAAAACTCGTTTCTTGTCTGATCCTATTTCCTACGAGTCAAGACCTCAATTGCCCAGTTTGTTGTACTGCTACCTGTCATATGAGCCTTTGTGTATTTTCGTACAAGCCTGGAACTTTCACTTTATGCTTTGAACAAATTTTGAACACTTATAACAACATCTCATATGAGTAACCTAGTTTGTCGTCTTGTTACCTTAGAATTGTCGTATGAGCCTCTATGTATTGTCATACGAGTATGCAACTTTCATTGTTTGCTTTGAACAACTTTTGAACACTTATAACAACATCTCGTACGAGTAACCTAGTTTGTCATCTGGTTACCTCTATTTTGTCATATGGTCTTAGGCATTTTGTTGTACGAAATCTGTCTTCCTTAGTCCATAAAAATTTGTTTGCATGATTCTTATATCTTTTACAGACCTATGTCATACTTTCCTGGTCATACTAGATACATCACAAGACAACATATACCTAGTTATTTTCATCCCGAGCATTGCATCTTGATAGTATGCCCATGCCGTTGTGTTACATGATTTTGTCGATTATATCCTAGCTTGTTCAATCAATCATCCATCAATTTGATCTACTTAGATCACGTCTTATACAAGATAGATCATTTTTGAAACCAAACTTGATCTCAATCGCTTCATCCAATCATCACCTCAAACAAACATCTCACTTTGATTTAATCTTTTCATTTGTATCACTTCTAGCTCTCGACCACATCAATTGTACATGCCCGTTTTAACCAAGGCTCAGAGACAGAAGATCAAAGAAACAAAAATATAAACACTTGAAATGACAAAAGATCATGAGGAAATGGTAGAAGGAAATAAAATACAAGAATAAGAGATCTGATCAACACATCAGAGAAATCCAACAAGATCCTAAATTTAATAAATTCATGGAGAAAATATTGGAGGGTGAAAAAGAAAAATATTCCTAATGTTAGCAAAATTTGGTGCTAAACTTCCCCAAGATTTTAAAGTAAACAATTTAAGACAAAGGGGAAGGTCAAGTGACACTCACAATGACAATGTGCAAAATGAAGAAATTTTCAATCGCAAGAAGGATGGCACGAGACTTCCTGATGATACAAGAACTCATGAGGACACGCGAAGAACTAATGATGACACAAGAAGGAATTGCGATGACACAAGAAATCATGACGACACACGAATAACTAATGATGACACAATAAGGAATCATGATGATACAAGAAGATATCATGATCACACGAGAACTCATGATGATATAAGGAGAAATTGTGTCGATGATCCTCTCTTAGCTCTCACACAATAGATACAAACTCTTCAAACACAAATTCAAGATATACAAAGGGGAATTACTAAGAGATATTCACTTCAAGAAATTTGTCCTTATCCATTTGACAGAAGTCTCAACATGATACCTTTTCCTCCAAATTGTGAAACTCCTAGATATGACAAATATAATGGAAGAACTGATCCCCAAGATCATACAAGAGAATTTTGCACGATGAGCATGGAGTTTGCACATGAGGACACATACTTAATGAGGTTATTTCCAAAGAGTTTAAGTGGACAAGCTATGGAATGGTTCTCAAAACTTCCACCCGGAATTAGATCACTTGTAGAATTGGTGGACAAGTTTGTTTCACAATATGCGTATAACATACAACACGAGATCTCAATGCTAGACTTGTGTCACAAGAAGCAAAAGAGTGGAGAACCTTTCATGATGTTTCTACAAAGGTGGAGATGATTAGCTGCATGATATCCTCGTACGGTGCCATAATATGAAAAGATGGACATATTCATTGAAAATTTAAATGAACAAATGAGTTATAACCTAAAAATGCAATGTCATCCAAGTTTCGAAAAGATGATTGATAATGAAATCAGGATTGGAGAAGTTATGACAAAGAAAGGAGAGTTGAAGATATACAAAGGATTTAATCCTCCTCCTAACAACAATACTAATAATAACAACAATGATAAGCCCAAGTTTTGGAACAAAAATCGAAACATCATCAATAATGGGATTGAAGCAGTCACTGGTGAGGAGGCGCCTCGAGGATATTAGTCCAAACCGGTCAACAAGAGTTAACACAACAGAAACACACAGATATGATGGAGGCAATGCATAACAGATAGTTTTATTGAATGAAAGTTAATTACATCCAACTGGTAACAACTGGGTTACAACATATCGACACACAGGCCTGGTAGAATAGGTCACACCGGGACCTTGAATCGAAAGATCTATCCTCTAGGCATAGTCTATCTATTTGATACTCCTTGATTCTCTGATTGATTGCATTCTAAAGCATGATTACAAATATATATATTGATCAAAAGGATCTGGTCGGCCCAAAAAGGATCAAAACCCTATCATGAAAAAAATGAATGAGGTCGGCCTCCGCCAAGAGATTCCTTTGGAAAATCCAAAGGATGAAATGCAGAAGGTTGACTACACACCAAGAAAAATCGATAACAACGTCAAAGGCTCCGCAAGCTTCGGAATGGGTTCCGGTAGATCACTAGAATAGATCTCAGGCAACCGGTAACAAGAAACTGTCAAAGAAACCAGTAGCGATATCTTTTCGGAAAGTGATCCAAATGAGATGCGGTTAGAAAGAAAGTAGGATGATCAAGTCTTCAAGTAGAATCCAACTCCACAGGAACCAGTGAGCCAAAACTGGGACACACAGAAAGGAAAACTAAAACTGCAAACAGAAAACAAAACATGAAAGAAAATGTTTTTGGTTGATGCAAGATTGCTGTGAACTGGGGATGCTCCTGCATTAGACATCCGCGGTTAATAAAAAGTGAGCCTCTCACTTTTCTGGGGTCAGAGGGAAACCAAGGTGGTCTACCTTTTCTTGAGAAATCCAAGATGAATCTTCCACTGGTCTGTTCTTCCACTTCATAAGATGACTGCTTCAGGTACTATGCCCAATCCTACTATCCAAAATCTCTTCAATCTGATCTGGTTCCTTCCGAGGCAATTGTTTCTCCTATTCTGCAATACCGTCCTCATTGAATTTTTGTTTATGGTACTCATGAAGATCTATAATATTGAATATAGGTGAAATACTCAGACTATCTGGTAGCTCCACCTCATATGCATTTCCAGAACTGAACTTTCTCAAGATCTTACAGGGTCCAAACTTCTTCATCTGCAACTTATTATAAGTTGTAACTGGGAATCTCTCTTTTCTCAAATAGACCATCACTTCATCACCAAATTCAAATTCCTTATGTCTCCTCTTCTCATCCGCCTTCTTGTATTTTCTATTCATGTCTTCCAAATGTTGTTTAACCAGAATATGCAATGCTACCATGTGATCTGCAAATTATTCTGCTTCTGAACTCTTCCGTTCTTCACTGCTAATGTCTCTCAATTCTACTATTCCTTTATGATGTACTTCAGTAACAATCTCAAAAGGTGTTTTTTCGGTACTTATATTCACTGAATTGTTATAGGCAAACTCTGCTTGTGCAAGGATCAAATCCCAACTTCTAGTTTTATCTCCCACTAAACATCTCAACAAGTTTCCCGATTTCCAGTTAATTACTTCTGTCTGTCCATCAGTCTGTGGATGAAAAGTAGAACTACACTTCAAATCTGTCTTCATCTTATTCCAAAGTGTCCTCCAAAAATAGCCAACAAAATTAGTGTCTCTGTCTAAAACTATGCTCTTAGGTAATCCATTCAATCTTACCACTTCCTTGAAAAATAGGTTTTCTATATGCAATGCATCTGATGTCTTCTTACAAGGTATGAAATGAGCCATCTTTGAAAATTTATCCACTACAAAAAATATAGAATCATTCCCTCTTGGTGTCTTAGGTAAGCCAAGTACAAAATCCATACTTATATCCTCCCAATGTTTTACCAACACTATCAAAGGTTTATACAATCCCACATTTTGACTACTACCTTTTACAACTTGACAAACTCTACAACTCTACACATATCTCTTAACATCCTTATGAATCTAGGGCCAAAAGTACTGCTCACTCACCAATGCAACTATTTTATCAATGCCAAAATGTCCAACTAAACCTGCACTATGCTTCTCTTTTATCAGATTCTCTCTCATGGAACTTTTAGGTATGCACAACCGAACTTCGTTAAATAACATTAGATCCTGAATGAAGTAATCCAACCATTTTCTCTTATCAACCATAACCGGTTCTCTACATGCTTTCCAAGGTTCTGCAAAATCCGGGTCTTCATCATACAAGGTCTTCAAATCTTCAAAACCTAATACTGTCACTCTCATCTCTGTCAGCAAATTCCTTCTCCTACTTAATGCATCAACAACTTTGTTATATTTCCCACTTTCATGTTTCAACACAAAGGTGTAACTCTGCAAGAACTCTACCCATCTCATATGTTTCTGATTCAACTTACTATGACTGCTCAAATATTGCAAAGCTTGATGATCTCTATACAACACAAACTCCTTAGGCAGCAAGTAATGTCTCAATTTATTCAAGGCTTGAATTATGGCATAAAATTCTTGATCATATACTGAATATCTCTTTTGAGCATCATTCAATTTCTCACTGAAATATCCTATTGCTCTTCCTTCTTGACTCAAAACTGCTCCTATTGCTATTCCACTTGCATCACAATCCACTTGAAATACCTTATTGAAATCTAGTAAAGCCAACATAGGCTGCTCAGTCACTTTCTGTTTCAACAACTCAAAACTTTTGTTTGCTCCAGTGGTCCACTTGAATTCCTTCCTATCTCCCCTCATGGTCTCAGTCATAGGATTATAAACTGAACTAAAATTTTTGATAAACTTCTGGTAAAAACTAGCCAATCCAAGAAATGATCTTACCTCTCCAATGCTTTCTGGTGTAGGCCACTTAACAATGGCTTTCACTTTCTCAGGGTCCATCTTCAAACCATCCTCAGATATCACAAAGCCCAAATAGACTAGCTCATCCTTCATGAAAGTGCACTTCTTGATATTGATCAATAACTTTTCTTCTCTCAACCTCTGCAAAACTTGTCTTAACTACAACAAATGCTCCTCTTTTGCTTTAGTGAAAATCAAAATGTCATCCAAGTACACAATAACAAACTTACCCAAGAATTTCTTCAAGACCTCATTCATCAGCCTCATGAAAGTACTCGGTGCATTAGTCAGTCCAAAAGGCATCACAAACCATTCATATAATCTTTCATTTGTCTTAAATGTTGTCTTCCATTCATCACCTTCTCTGATCCTGATCTGATGATATCCACTCTTCAAATATATCTTTGTAAAGTACTTTTCTCCACTCAAACAGTCCATTATGTCATACA
Organism: Cryptomeria japonica; assembly: GCF_030272615.1. Taxonomy (NCBI): domain Eukaryota; kingdom Viridiplantae; phylum Streptophyta; class Pinopsida; order Cupressales; family Cupressaceae; genus Cryptomeria; species Cryptomeria japonica. Next base: position 935,702,134 of record NC_081407.1, on the reverse strand, counting down.
TCCTAGGCAAGGGAAACTGGTATTTCACTGTGATCTTTCTCTTGAATTGATACACATCATCCATTCTCCACTCTTCTTAGGTGCTAATATTACTGGTACTACACAAGGGCTCAGAATTTCCCTGATCAAACCTTTATCCAATAGCTCCTGCACTTGTCTATTCAGTTCTTCATTCTCTATCAGTGTTAACCGATGTGTAGCTTTGTTAGGAAAATTGGCTCTGGGAACTAAGTCCATGCAATGACTAATACTTCTAACAGGTGGCAATCCATCAAGTACATTATCTAAAATGATATCCTCATATTCTATCAGCAAATCTCTTATTTCTGCCAGGTGTCCTCCTTCCGGTTCTGGTTTCCCAGTCTTCTTAGGAATTAAGGCAAAACACACATTCTCATGTCTCAGTCCATCCATGAACTTCCTTCCATCTACTAGACAAATTCTGGTATTTGTACAGACTTCATTCTTCAAAGGTTCCTCCAAAGGCAACAAGGTTTTCTTCATCCCATTGGCCACAATAGTCTATGTATTCTTTCTCCCATCATGTATTTCCTATCTATCAAACTGATAAGGTCTTCCCAACAAAAGATGACAAATGTCCATAGGCATAATATCACAAAAATTCATCATGATAATTCCCAATTTTCAATTTTACTAAACACTGTTCATTCACTAATAACTTATGTTCATCTCGAATCCATGCTATCTGGTAAGGCTTAGGGTGTTTCAATCTCTCCAATTTCAACTTATTCACCATCTCTTCTGAAACAAGATTATCTAAACTACCACTATCAATAATAACTTTACAACACTAACCGGATACCTTACATCTGGTCTTGAACATGTTCTTCCTCTGAAAGAGTTCTTTATCTCCTCCGGTATGACACAAAGCTCTCCTCATCATCAACAGTTCTCCATCTTCCAGTTTATTGTCTGATCTGGTGGGGTTCTCCTCCACCACTATCGCTCTTCTGGTAGCCTCTGAATTCATACATTCAAATGCATGGTGTCCTTCTCCTCCACATTTGTAAAAGGTTCCTCTGAATGTCCTTTTGTCTTGTCTTCCAAAGTTCTCATTCCAATAACCATCCGCTTCTCTCCTCTGGTAGAAATTTCTATCATCCTTTCGGTATGAATTACCTTCCTTGCTTACTTGTTCTTGTTCTGATTTGTACTGGTTCCTCTTCCTCCGGTGTATCCTCTTCCTCCTTGAAATCTTCCTCTGGTAAACCTTCCACCTCTACCTCTTTGAATCTGCTCATGCCTTTTATTTAATTTTTCTTCAACATTTATTGCATACTAGTAAGCCTCTTCAACACTCTCTAATTTGATCATACCGAGTTCATCTTGTATAGACATCCGCAATCCATTCAAATATCTTGCAATTTGTTCAATTTCATCATCAACATGTCCATATCTGATGTTCAACTTGTAGAATGCTTCAGTTTACTCCTTCACACTAGATTCCTTGTCTTAGATTCAACAACTTTCAGAACAAATCTACTTGATAATTTTCTGGGACAAACTTTGATTTTAACTTAGCAATCATCCTATCCCACATCTTGATCTTTTCTTTACCTATCAACTTGCAAGTGCTCCCACGAAAGAGATGCATGACCCTTCAACCGGGTACAGACATACTTGACCTTCCTCTCTTCTGCAGTGTTTTCAAAGTCAAAATACTTCTCCATCTCCAAGATCCAATCCATCAATTCATCTGAATCTAACTTCCCATTGTATTTCGGTGGGGTAAAATGAGGTTAGTGTTCACCCTACTCAAAAATCTTAAAAACCTTTCCTCCTCTGGATCAACCATCAATAGGTTCACTTGTTCCGCCGGGGCTTCTTCTCCTTCGTCTTCGCTCAGATCCTCAATATGTCGGCCTCTTCTCTGGGTTGTCTCCACGGATTCTAACCAAGCTGCTATTCCTCGCAACATCTCCATTACAACAGGGTTTGCATTCCCACACACTCCACCATTCCTAGTTCGTCTTCACGCCATTGATCCATGCTAGTCCTCTACAATTGCAAGTCGGATCCGCAATCTGCCACCCTACAACAAGATTTAGGAAACAAAACCTCTGGAACAAACTTCACTCTGATACCACTTGAAGCTGTCACCGGTGAGGAGGGACCTCAAAGAGATCAGTCCAAACTGGTCAGCAAGAGCTAACACAATGGAAACACACAGATATGATGGAGGCAATGCATAACAGATAGATTTATTACATGAAAGTTAATTACATCCAATCGGTAACAACCGGGTTACAACATACCGACACACATGCCTGATCAAATAGGTCACACTGGGACCTTGAATAAAAAGATCTATCCTCTAGGAATAGTCTATCTATATGATACTCCTTGATTCTCTGATTGATTACATTCTAAAGCATGATTACAAATATATATATCGATCAAAAGGATCTAGTCATCCCAAAAAGGATAAAAACCCTAATGTACAAAAAATGAATGAGGTTGGCCTCCGCCAAGAGATTCCTCTGGAAAATCCAAAGGATGAAATGCAAAAGGTCAGTCACATGCCAAGCAACATCGAGAACAATGTCCAAGGCTCCGCAAGCTTAGGAATGGGTTCCGGTAGATCACTAGAATAGGTCTCAGACAACTGGTAAGAAAGGAAATCGGTAACAAGAAACAATCAATGAAACCGGTAGCGATATCTTGCCAAAAAGTGATCCAAACGAGATGCAGTTAGAAAGCAAGTAGGATGATCAAGTCTTCAAGTATAATCCAACTCCACAGGGACCGGTGAGCCAAAACCGGGACACACAGAAAGGAAAACTAAAACTGCAAACAAAAAACAAAACATAAAAGAAAATGTTTTTGGTTGACACAAGATTGCTATGAACCAAGGATGCTCTTGCATCAGGGATAGCAAATAATAATAATGTGAAACCAAAGCAATCCGTGTTCAATTTATCAAATCACACAACGGTGGTTCAACAAGATAACAATAAACCAGAATCATCATTTAATAATTTCTTTCACAGGAAATTTACCATTGGTGAACCACTTGGGTCAGCATTAAAGACACTTCTTACAAAAAAGTTGATTACCATGCCAGTAGCAATAAAATTTGAACCCAAGGTAAAACCTGCTTGGTGGAATGACAATCTTATTGTGATTTTCATCAAAATAAAGGACACCAAATAAATGATTGTCAGTTGTTAAAACGTATCATCCAAGATTTGATTGACAATGGCATAATAACTGTGGATCGGCATAAGACAAATGAATTGCACACAACTTTCAAAATTCAGCTTCCTAATTATGAGAAGGGTGAATCATCAACAATGCAAAATGGCAAGGGTAAAGCACAAGTGAACTATGATCATACTTATGATAACGTGGTTAATGTGATTGTGGTCAAAGAGAAACAACAACAAAAATCTGCTCGTGTTATCACAAGAAGAAAATCTAGAGTTAATTTGCCGGGTCCTACAAATGACACATCATCCACTTTAAAACAATATAGTATAGTGTAACAACTACATAAAACTCCCGTGCAAATATCAATTTTAGAACTTTTAAAACTTTCACTCGCACATAAAGAAATTTTAGAAAGAGCGCTAGTAGATACAACATTAGCCAAAGATATTGGTGTAGATCAATTCCAAACTATGGTGGGACACCTCACAACGCCTCATTGCTTATCATTCACACAAGAAGATGACATGTCTCTGCAACATCCCCATAACGCGCCCTTGCATATTGAAGTCCCTATTCATAAAAGGCACGTTAAACGTGTCCTAATAGATGGAGGAGCTGGCTTGAATATTTTCTCATTAAGTCTTGTTCATGCTTTAGGTTATTCTAAAGATGCAGTTGATCCCTGTAAAAAGATCGCAATCAAAGCATATGATGAAGAAGAGCGTTCCTTCAAAGGAATTGTGGTATTACCAATCAGAGTAGGACCCTTGCAGAAAGATACAACATGTGAAGTTCTAGACCTGGATTTATCATACAACATACTTTTGGGAAGACCATGGATTCATGACATACAAGCTATTCCCTCAACTTATCACCAGTGCCTGAAGTTTCCATACAACAGATAGGAAATCACAATTTCAGCAGACTCGAATCCATTCCAATATTGTAATAATTTGAAATCGGCACAAGAGGTCATTGTTCCACATAATAGAGAGGCATCACCTTCAAGCACACAATCAAAGGAAAAATCATTTTCCTCAATCTTGTCAATTTTTGAAAAACAGATACAGCTAAGGGATCACGGGAAAGGATAATATTCACTGTCACAGTTACCCCTTTCTCCTAAATCTTATGGTAAACATCAAACTCAAAACAACAACCAATTGCAAAACCTCTTCCAATATTTGATGGAGCATTTGTTAGCACTTGGACATTATCCATGGAAACGAAGGACAAAGATGTGCTACAATGGCTATATAAGGATGAAGAAGTTCAACAAAAAATCAATAATGTTAGAATACCCACAAAGAAATATGGAATAGGATTTAACATCCTTCAGAAAATGGGATACACTGGAATGGGTCCTTTAGGAAAAATAAAATAAGGTATCTTAGAACCCATATAACCTCATACTTAGCAGGCTAAAGGCAAATTAGGCTTAGGGTATGGACAAGTTACTCCACAAGAAGAAACATATTCTAAGAGACAAAAATATGAACATGACAAAAAACAAGAGCAACTTGCAATTGAAAGAGAAGAAGCATCTGCCAAACAACAAGAACAAGCACACATAAGATCACAAAAAGAGAGAGCTTCTAATCAACAAGAAAGAGAAAACAATGGCACTTCCATAGTAGAGTCAACTTCTAATCAAAATAGACAAGAAGTTGGTATAAAGAAAGAAGAACTAATAGAAACACTAACAAAACTAAATATTAGCCTAGAGGAAGCTAAATATGAGAGAAGAAAAGAGATAGCGAGGAAAATAGAAGAAAGAAACCAAAAGCTATATGAACAAATCTACAGATTGAAAGCTGCGAGTGAGATAGATTCTAATGAATGGGAATGGGATTCCTATCATTCTAAACAATCAGATGAAAAAACTTTCTATGAAGAAGATGTGGGTGTCGATGTAGCTCATGCGTATGCAGGACCAATGTTAGGAATTAGGTCACTTGAAATAGAACCACATTTAGTTGACTTGGATTTAATCGAGGATGATTAGGAACTACTTGTGAGAGGTTATTCTGACGAGAGTATCATCCTAGATATTGAAATACATATTGAAGACTTTAACGTTTCTATCATGACCCTTAATGCCTTTGAAACATCTCAACCTGAGGATCCCTTACCTTTAATACATCCTGAACTTATTGACTGGGATAATGAAGGACATACTAAAATTGATACCTTTCCTAATGACCACGCTATTGCATTATACCTTAATACAATTGAGCCCACAACAACTTCCACCAGGATTTCACCAATACATCTTCCAGTCAAGTGGGTGCCAAATCTCCTAGTCTCAAAAGTAAAAATAAAGAAAAAAATATCAGGTCTAATGCTGAAAACCATTTATTGGCAACATTAGACCAAGGAAAAGTAAAAAGAAAGGACACATCTAATGGTAAAAACCTCCTTGAGGTTCCAGAAGATGGGAGATTTGACACCTTACCTGAATATTATCAAGAGGGATCATCTATACTGATTGAACCAATGGAGGTAGTCAATATTGGAATAACAGATCAACCAAAGATTCTACATCTGACAACCCCTCTATCAGAACAAGAAAAGCATAAATATTTATAATTTTTCAAAAGACGACAAATCAAATTTGCTATCAAGGGACAAAACATTGCACACCAGCAGGTAGAAGCACCACTTCAAGATGATCATCTCTTAAACATTGAACTTCCAGATGTTGATATACTCACAGTCACCAAACAGACATGGCAGTTGTACTTTGATGGTTCCAATACACAACATGGATCAGGAGCATAATTTTTATTCATCACACCGCAAGGTCACACAATTCCAAAGGCCTAAAATTGAGTTTTTCATGCACCAACAATACAACATAATATGAAGCTTTGGTCACAGGAATCAAAATAGCCATAGAATGGAACATCACACAACTACAGGTTTTTGGAGACTCAGCTTGTCATTAATCAAATTAATGATGATTATCAAAAAAAGTATGACAAACTAATGCCTTATAAAAAGATGGTAGATGATTTCAAAAAGTATTTTGTAGAAATCACTTTTGAGGAGATTCCAGGAAATGACAACAAAACAGTAGACACCATGGCAACACTTGCTTCTCTACTTCAGACACATGAAAATAAAGAGTGTTACAAATTCTTGGTGGAAGAGTTTGTTACCCTGTCGATAACTGTCTCAATTCCAAAATTATCTGTCACCTTGTTGGGCATGATTCCTCCCGCTATGGCCAAATTTATACATACCTGAAAGATAACACCCTCTCTCCTGACTTGTCAAAGAACTAAAGTGAAATTTCACCCGCCAATATTCATATTATACTCTTGTCGCGGATACCCTTTTTAAATGAGGTCTGGACGGTACTCTCTTAAGATTTCTCGAGAAAGAAGAATTTGAAAAGGCCTTAAACGAACTCCATAACAACATGTGGCACTCATTCAAGTGGTCTTACCCTTTCGAAAAAAATCATAGGATTGGGCTATTATTGGCCAACAATGGAACACGATTATTTTTAGATAGCTAAAACATGCAAACAATGTTAGATTTGTGGCAATTTAATTCATGCACCAGCACAAGAGATTCATGCTTTGGCAACATCTTGGCCTTTCTTCCAATGGAGTCTTGATCTAGTAGGAAAGATAAATCCTCCATCAAATGGTCACAAATTCATCCTCGTAGCTACATAATATTTTACAAAATGGATTGAGGCAGTACCTCTCACAAATATCACAGGAAAACAAATTGCTGCATTTATCTTGAACTACATCATATGTCGCTATGGCATACCCTAACCATTATCATTGATAATAGATGACCATTCAAGAACCAGGACGTACATGAGCTTTGTGATAAATTTTAGATCCAACACAGGTTCTCCATACCCTACTATCCACAAGGGAATGAACAAGCAGAACCGTCAAACAAAACAATTTTGAAAATCTTCAAAAAGACAGTGAATGATGCTGGCAGAGATTGGCATATTCAATTGAACCCTTCTCTATGGGCCTACCGTACCAATATCCACACTCCTACAAGAGACACACCTTTATCTCTTGTCCATGGATCCGAAGCAATACTGCCAATAGAAGTAGAGATACCTTCTCTATGAGTATCATTAAAAGGCCTAATCCCAAATGAAGAACAACGAGTATCTAGACTACAAGAGTTAGAATTGATCCATGAATGATGAAAAAATGCCTTTGATCATTTGAAGGTGTATCAACAAAGATTCTGCCGAAGTTATAATCACAAGGCCAAATCAAAAACATTTCAAGTTAGAGAACTAGTCTAAAGGAAAATCCACGCAACCAGTCAGATCGAGAAAAGAAAGGAAAGTTTGAACCAAACTGGTTGGGTCCATTTGTGGTCACAACAACATTTGGGTCAGGATCCTATCAACTATTAATACCAGACGAGGATTAGGTCGAGGAACCCATCAATAACATGCATTTGAAAAAGTTTTATGTCTAAAAGTAGAAAAATCCAAAAACAATGAAAAATTAAAAAAATCCAAAAACAGTGAAAAAGCAGAAAATCCCAAAACAGTCAAAAAGCAGAAAATCCAAAAACAACAAAAATAGTGAAAAAATAAAATAAAATACGAGAAAAAGTGCAATAAAAACAGGTGGTGAAAACCTGGCAACAGGCGCTATCTGTTAGCTAGCTCTTCCATCTATTGGTTCATGCATCCTTTCGCTTGCATTCATTTTCATCAGTGTTGTTCATATCCATAATAAAGTCTTTGTACATACGCAGGCTTCGAGGGTGATTTCTCACCATGGTTTAGATCATTGTATCTACCATAATAAAGTTTGTTTCTAGACTGGGGGAAAATCTTGAACCTAGCTAGGGGCAAAATTTCATTGAGCTTAATCAAACAGGTAGAACAACAGTTAGGCAACACTTGTCAAGCGAAAACTGAGACACATCCAACGTTGAAAACAAGGTCAAATGATCTATCATTAATTATCAACTATCGGTCTGAGCCTAACAAACACATATCAATGGATGATATCTTTTGACTAACGATTTTTTTGGTTCAATTTTTATATCTTGATTTTCACTATCATGATTTATGAGTGACTCTAGGATGTCTTTGACTAGAGGAACAAGGAAGGAACATGGTATTTTCTTGTCTACTATCTGTAAATTAATCATTAATATGTGCAAATTTATCTCAGGACATGATCATCAGAGTATCATCGAAGATATTTCAGATTTGCATATAGAAATGGTTAATACTGCCTGTTTTATGCAAGCAACACTCAGGTCGTCTTGGTTCAATTATACCTTGATGCTTGTGCTAACTTGCAATATCAAAACCTAGGAAAGTAGTGCTCATGTCATCATCGTTCAATTATACAGTCGATGTTTGCACTCACTTCCCACATTTTAACGGCTCAATGATGACAAAAAGCAATGACCAAGTGACTGATTCAATCACATCATTGCATTTCATTTGCATATTTAAAGTAGATTGCATTTAATTTTTTATGGGATCACAAAAACTCATCTTTTCCAAGGCTAAACGCTTCAACAAGTGTTATCTTTCTTATTATGTGATTGAGTACATTGGACATTAACAAAAATAGTCAATTCATTCATCCTGCATGATAAGTTAGTTCATTTCATCACATGTACACATTGCATAATAAGACATCATTCATATAGATAATTCAATCATTCATTTAAAATTGATCATTTGTGGCATAAATATCAATCATGTAAAGTGGCATCATCATTGCATTGCATTACATCCATCTCATATCAACATGCATTTATAAAATCATAAAAGCATCATACAAATAAGAAATATTTCATTGCACATGAATCACATAGTACATATAGCAACATCTTGCATCATCATATAAGAAGCATACATCCATCGTCTAGGGTCCATAATCATATAGCAAGTAGAATGCATCCATAATGTCATAAATCATATAAAGCAAATAGAATCAACTACATATCATATCATTATAAATAATCAAGGTCCAATGCACAATGATATCACAAAAATGTCAGAGATACATCGCAAAAATATATTGTAGGAATCATCAATGTCTCATAAATAGTGTATACAAAATCGGATCAATGATCAATCTCTGATATCAATGTCAACTAGGACGATAATCAAAATTTTCTCTAGATTTTGTTAGCCTAAACGAATCTCATGTTCCTCCCCCAAATGCACCAACATCAACATATCTAAATCTTCCTGCAATAGGATATCAACAAAATGTCAGTTATTTATCCAATCAATCGCTTTGCTCATTTGATTTGCTATCCTATCTGCTCACTAGATATTTCCATCAATCTCTTTGAGTCCTCATCCATGATGCTCATTCATCATGAAATCATGCATCTAGTCTATCCAATCTTGAGTCTACATCATTGACACTCATCGATCATGAAGTCAATCAAACTCATCCTATCAGATCATCAAATCTTGAGTTTATATCGTTGACCCTCATCAATCACGAGGTCAATCAAACTCTATCAATCATCAATTCAACCAAAACATCAAAGTGATTAGAGAACTAACACTTTCATCAACCAAAGTTGCAGGAATCAAATAAATTTTATTGGGAAATCAATTTTGCACGAATCCAAATTATCAAACAAAATCGTCAATTCTCCCAATTGATCTCCTGAGCGGGCATCCTCATATTATAACCTATCAATCAATGTCTAGGGCATCATATTGAAACTAAACCCACATCGAATCATATCATCAACATCATCAAATTGAATTTTCTTTGAACCAATGCGTCGTGACACATCGCTTCAAAGAGGGGAAAAATGTATACACCTAAAAATGGTCTAAAGGTAATTAATTAAAAATGCAATTATTTAATTAATAACCCTTCCCAATTAATTGAGCTCACAAATAATTTGATTAATTTCCCTATTCATCTATAGTAAACAAGTTTATATAGTTCATTCATATCCCATTTGATTAATTAATTTCCCCCCATCAGTTTCATTCTTCTAATCCCATAATTAGTTAAAACAAATCAAATCATGATTTGTTGAAATTAATTATCTTTTCCTAATATTTGAATTTCTAAATTAAAATATGAGCACATGGATCCTAAATTCTAACCACCTAGCCTAACCTCCCCCTAACCTAACCCATTCTATCTAATCCTAGGTTTAACTAACCCTATCCTACCTTGCACATCTTAACCTCTTTTATCCTAACCTCTTATGGATTGGATATTCTCTCCTTGAGACACATGACACTTTTTCCACATGTCTCCTCCCTTGGAAACTTTCCCTCTCATGAGAAAGGTTCCTTGACACTTGTTACCATAGAGATGACATGTGTCCCTTCCTCCAACCTCTTCTCCAACTTCCTCACTCTTAGCCCTTGATATATTCAGATTGATTCTGGACCGTCGATTCTTGCCACCTTATCTTTGGCCTTAGAATTTCTATAAATACCCCTCATTTTGGAGCAATAAAGATCCATTGCATCCTATATTTTAGCATCATTACTATAATTTTTTTTTTATCTCAATCATCTAGCATAATTAGAATTTTAGATTAATCATGCATACGGTCATGCTTCTCATATCATTTTAGATTAGTGTAGCTTAATTTGCTTAATCTTGCATTCATATAGATTAAATCCTCTGTCTTGGTGTAGTCTAATCACTGGTATTTCTTAGATAAATCTAAGAGAAAATCTATACTCACATCTTTTAGGAGGCAATAGGTCCATTTGTTATGGTTTTTACATTTATTGATTTTGATCAACTAATTATGCATTCAATGATTTATTGAGTGTTTGTGTTTCAGATACAGATTCCAAATTTAACACACACAAATTCCACTCTATCTGGGTCTATGGATAGACCATCTTTGGATACAATGTGTTCAATTAGTTTGCCCTGATTAGTGTCAAATGCACACTTGCTGGGGTTCAAGGAAACACCATATTCCCAACACTTTTTGAAAACTTGCTCAAGATGAGAAAATTGGTCTACCATATGCTTGGAGTATACATCAATATAATCAAGACATACTAGTACAAATTCTGCTAATACTCCCTTAAAAGCCATATCCATTGTTCTTTGAAAAGTTGCACCTGCATTTGTTAGTCCAAAAGACATCTTACAATAGGCACAAGTGCTCTATTTAGTAGTGAATGTAGTCTTGTATTGGTCAGATTCTTGGACTAAGATTTGGTTATACCCTAAGTATCCATCCAAGAATGAAATTCTTTCAGAGCCACTAACCTTGGCTGAAATTTGTTCCATGGAAGGAAGGGGATAATGGTCTTTAAGGGAGGCTCTGTTGAGGTCCCTAAAGTCTATACATAGTCTAATTTCCCCATTTTTTCCTCCTAACTGGAACAAGATTGGCTACCCAAGAAGAATGCTTAATTGAAAAAATAATGCTAGATTCTATAAACATGGATAGTTCTCTCCTCATCAAAGGCTCAATTTTGGGATTTATAGGCCTTTGCTTTTGTCTGACTGGTTTAGCATTATGATCTAGCTCTATGGTATGTTGAGATAGACTAGGATCAAACCCTTTTAGATCCTCATAGGTAAAAGAAAAAATATCATTATACTCTTTACATAGATTGACAAAAGTATTTTGATTTGATTGGGAATATACCTTCCCCAAATTGAGAGCTTTTCCTTTCGCCATGGCTATTGATTTTTAGTCTCCATTTTTGGTGGCCAGGTTCATTTCTCTCCCTTTCATTTGATCATCATGGTTGTGTTGGTGTCCAAAACCACAGATTGGGAAACCAAAGACTTGCCTAATCCTTAGTTGATCCAATCAGACTTGGCCAACAAAGAGGGATGGTCGAAGACTAAATCCCTCTGCACTTTAGGCTCCACTAAACCCAAGTGGCTGTACCTTACACTCTCAAGCACAAAAGAGGTTTATTTTAAGTGAATTTAAACTGTGGGGGTTAGCAATTGCAGGGATGGCAAAAGGTTTTCCTGCAATTATGCTAACAAAAGTGCTTTTTATTGAATACCTTTAAAACTGATAAAATAAGTGTGAATATAGGTGTGATATGTAAAAGATTACTGTTAGGACTTTAAGCCATTATGAAAAAGAGCAATACGGATAGAAATTAGAAGATTTGTTTCTTTGATAAGGACCTAATGAATCAAAACTTATTCAAAAAATATTAATAATAGACCAGTGCCTTATTTGACCATTAATGAATAAATTTGTGGACACGATTCACTATCAACTCAAGAGACAATTATAAGACCATCATTGTGAAAGTTTCATTATGTGTTGCATGAACAATAAAAATCAAATCTTACATTCAATACAACATCATGTGATGACACATCACAACAAATCTAAAAGATTTATCAAGAGGACATATGATTCCATCAAACACAAAATTACACATAACAGTCTGAAGATAAAAGCATGAAATCTTGTATATTAACTTCTGGAATAAGAATGTACACAAAAACTGCACTTACAAATACTCCAATACATTAAGTTTGCACAAAATAAACTCCTCATTCCTATTAGACTTTTCTAAAACATAACACTTGTAGCCCCGCCAACGACCGAATATTATCTATCCCCTATGATACCAAAATGACTCACTACATATATATGAGCCAAAGGATTCAAATGAAAGGACACACCCTTTCATCTTGTTAAACTAAACTTGACTAAAACCTAACACCTAACTGCTTAACTACTAGATATAAAATATAAAAATTAGTTCTAGCCATCCAGTATTGTATCACTTTTTTGTATGTGCTCCAAATAATTGTTGTCCTAGTGAGTGCTAGTGTTGAATATAGTATCCCTGACAATGATTTCCACGGTAACCATTCTCTCCATCTTCTCACCTGTCTCCTTCATATCCAAAACATCTACCCATGCAACATTAAGGGATGTGTTGAGTACATTCTTGCATTCTGTAATCCAAATCCCTTTGTCCTTATCTTCCAATTGATTCTTGGGTGGCAAATTAGTTTTAGACCTCCTCGACTTAGCACCAGATGACTTCATCTAGTCAATCATGTCCTGGTTCAATTTTTGCTTCTGCACACCCTTCATAGACTTTGTCTTTTTTGATTTAGTTGACTGTGTATCTGAAATTTCTATGACCTTTCTCTTTCCTTGTGAACCAGAAGCCTCCATGATTAAATGCTTGAATTCTTAAATTACCTGCGCTTCTTGTCTGCAACTTCAATGTTGGCTGCTGAAGAAATTGTGAATAATTCTGGCACAAAAACTCTCTTTATGCTGGATATGCAACGACTAGAGTCTGTAACGATAAAAAACTTATTAGATTTGCTTCGTGTGGATCCAACCTACCTAATCATGAGCATTAAATAATGGCTATCATATTAGACATTCTAACAGCTAATCGATGTAACCCTACTCGATAATTCAATTACTTGGCGCCATCCGTATTTTGCGTTCCTTCAATTACCTTTTTATCTTTTTGATCGATATAGGTCATTCCGATCAATCCATTTGATCTTGCTTCGACCATTTCACCTTTTTCCTCAAGGCTTGACTTATCCCGATGGATCCACCTTTCCTTTTTATTAGTTAGCTTTTCTTTATGTCACATCGGGGTATATTTCTCTGATGAAACCTTCTTTGGTTTATTCCTCCAGTCGCTCCATCAGCCTTCAGAATGGAGTCACTTAATACTTCATCCAATGGTCCCATGACATCTGACTTTCCTTTTGATCAGCTTAATTTTCACTGATTGCTTCATCGGGCGTCGGAGTAGCATATTTTCCTTGCTTTTGATAGTTATAGTCTCCCCGATAGATCCACCCTTTGTGGCATTCTTCCCATCGAGCATCAGCACAACTTTAAAAAATGTTTCTCTGGTAGCGTAAGCTATCCGGATGAGTCTTCTTGCACCTTACTGTCCTTATCGGGTTGCTTTGATCTATCGGTGTAGGCTTCCCCGATGTAGTCACTTCGTTTGTGCCGAGCTCATCTTCCTCATCAGGCATCGGGATAACCCAAAACGCATCTCCCCGACAACGTATGTTATCCCTATGAGTCTGACTCCCTTTCTTGCTTGGTATCACTTTATCAGAGAGAGTTTCTCTGATAGAGTCGCCTTCTCCATTTAGTGCATCGGGTATCGGAGTAACATAAATTGGGACCTCCCGATAACTTGATGTCACCGTTATGAAGACATCACTCCATCGGTTGTCGGCAAGAGTTCCACCGATAACCCCATCGGGTATCGAGATGACATTTTTTCCTCATTGTCGATAGTTTATGTTATCCTGATGACTCCGACCTCCTCTCATATCATCATCGTAACTTGCCCCAATGGATTTCCACTTAGTCACACCTTTTCTCGCCGCTCACACTTTAGGGAACATCGTCGACATGAGTTACTTTGATCAACATACTCCTTCCTCCTTAGGCGATCTCATCGGGATGACTTATGCCGATAAGAAAAAGTTTGCAGTTTTTGCAAAAGAAAGCCCTTTTTATGGATGCAACTTTTAATAATCATACTGAAGGGTTTCTCCCACACCATTTTCCTCTCTGCACATGCTCACAACCCTACTCTATGCTGACCTTTCATAAAGGTACTCTTGCAATGAGACTAATTGTGAAGATGAGGATTGCCAGAATGCCATCATACTCAACATTTCCCTTGAATATGCCCAAGTGCAGTGATTTTTTTAGTGGCTAATATTTGCTAATTGGCTATTTTTTAAAATTTGAAAATCAAAATTTGGTGAATAGTTCAAGTTTTAAGGTGAGGTAAATCGCCAGATTTTTACAAAATTTTAATTTAGTCATATTTAAATTGCTAGAGAATTTATTTTATTAATTTTTTGAACTCAAAGATTCGCCAAAATATTCGATACATGATTGGATCAAATTCACCAAAAAATTATATTTTATTGTACTAAATTAAATTAATTCACCAATAATACGTCATGATTATTAGTTACTTTAGGATTTTATTAGCAATATTTAGTTTCCACCATTGATTCAAAATATAATCTAATGACCATCATTTAATTCCATGAGGTAAATTGTACCTACAAGTTGTAATGTGCATGGGGGTTGAGTTGCTTTTCAATAGTTGACCTCAATGGAAATAAATGGTATAAAACAATTTTGGGCCCCATGAGTATTACAAATTTTAGGTACATTTTATCTAACAAAATAGAAAGAGGGCTATTAGATCAATTTAACTTAATGACAGTACAACTAACTAAAGTAGTGTCTACTCTTTAAACTCATTAATTATTTCCACCTTAGGCCTCTACTTTTCTATAAGAATTTTTTTTTTAAATGAAATTATTTGCAATAGTAATTTATGCATACTCATATTATTTTCTAAAATTTGCCAAGATTTTCTACCAAAGAATTTTGACGTAAAAAATTCGCCAATAAAAATAATATTTTTCTTTTGAAAAAAGGAAAGATTCACCAATAAAAATTATTATTTTTATCCAAAATAAATAAAAATCTGCCAAGATTTTATTTCTTTTTTTGAGGGGGGGGGGGGGTTTCTTAAAGTTATCACTGCAGAAAAAGAACCGTTGACTCTAAATTTTAGCTTGAAAGCGAACAACCTTATGGGAAATTCAGTGACAGGGGACCTATTGTGCAAAATTCACTGAATGACCTCTGGATTTAAGAAGCCGACTCTTCCTTGTGATTGGGGGGAAAAGGGAAAGAAGGAACTTGAAACAAAATAATCTAAACTATCAGGGGGATGCACCCGAATATTTTGGAAAAGCATTAACAACATATAAAACCTAGAAACATCTGGTTTTAAAGCCCATTCAACAATCTATAAATATGAACAAAATCACAATCAAGATAAAACCAAGATCCCTTTTAACATAAAGAAACACACATCATGCATCCACCAGATAACAAGTGCAAAACATAGTTTAATCGACAGAGTATTAGACATATATCTCCAAAGTCATCAGAATTACAAGAATGCACATAAAACTATCACATCATACTAAAAAAGGGGCATCATAGGGGCCATAGGCATAATTTGATTATCCTTTCCTCAGAAAACAATAACAACTAAAAGGCTTAATTCCTATCTAGAATAATTAGTTGTCTCTTTTTTATAAAAGTTCCGAACCCTTAAAACAGGGAAAAACCAAGCATAAATAGAGCCCTCGGCTCAGCTAGTAGTCTAAGCATCCACCACCCCCCCACAACCGCTTCTAACTAGAAAAATTATCGTGGCATCCTGCAGGAATACACCTAGCAAAACTGCTTCCGAGGTTGTTACTTCCACATTATCGTGGCGATCTCCATACTTGCCTAAACAAAAAATATTTTGATGCGAACCGCCGCCTGAGAGACAGGTCACCATGGAAAACATGCGGTAGCTCCAGGGAAATCCAAAGAAGAGCGCATAAATGGAAATAGAATGGGCTGCACAAAGGCGCCATGTGTCCTTGTCTTTGCATGATGCAAGGTGAGGTCCAAAAGAATGCTCGGTCATCAAAACCCGAGCCACTTGGCATAGCCGTGTTCCCCCTAACCTCAAACATAAAAAATGGGCCATCAGGAACGACGCCAAGATGACATCTGGTCTATATGTTGAGTGCAACTAGAAAGTCAAAAAGAAAGGGTGCCACCTGATAAAAAATACCGCCTACGGATTTTAACTTGAAATAATGTGAACAAGTTCTCCACATGAACATATAAAATACTATTAATCATAATCGATAAGGATTTAAAATTACTCTTAATTAATATTTGTAGAACTTGATTAATTTTTTAAATTTTGTTTTTTATTTTTTTGAGACCATCGTGGGGATGAGTACTACTATCTACAAAAGAGTAATAATTGGGAACATAGACTGACGTATGGATATGATCTAGAGGCTACCAAGAATGATCCAGAACAAGCTCAAAGTGATGAAATTGGAAAATACCGAAATCTAATTTTTTGATATTTTCTACATTTTAGTAAAATCGCATTTTTAGAGATCTTCGGAGCAGAATTTGGGGTCGAAAGTGTCGTCAGTTCCTTAACTTGATAAGCTGGTGACTATGGTGTTAAGTGATCATAATTATATCTCTTCGAGACCTTTCCAACCATGTAAGCCTTTTCGAATTCTGAGCTGTGAGCTGGAAGTTATGGACCCGTCAAGTTGGGGTACCTAAATTCCTAGTTTTTTTTGAAAATTTGTAATTGTTTGTTATTTTAGTTTTGGTTAGACTCTTCATTTTTGAATCTGTTGGATTCTAAAGACTAATATAATTCCATGTGATTTTTAAAACTCAATTCTAGATAATGTTATGTGACTTTTGATGCATACAACTCTAGCTTTCCAAGTTTTGGCAATTGTCCATTTTTTTGAACAATACTTGTAGGTTTCGCTTACCTAATATCGTAACGAATTCATCATCGAATTTAGATCAGGATACCTTTGAATTCAAATTGTGAGACAATTATTCCGTCCAAAGTACCAATTGGTTATAATTCCGTCTAAAGAGAAGTAATATGGAATGCTAGGCTATGTGAAAATGCATCCTGCAGCGAAAGGGAAAAGGGCGAACAAAAATAAAATGCTTTCTTTCACCATCCAACTAAATGCCCAAAGTAATAATCCAACTATGAGAATAGAATTCTATGTGATGATCATTCAGGAACATTGGGGAAAGATAAAGATGAAGTGAGATGAAGAGGAATATCTTGGCAGGTTTTTCCACAAGATAGAATTGCATCTCAAAATTAAATGGAATAAAGATAAAAGGAGAAGAGTGAAAAACCATTCTCTTTTAGATTGATATTTGTATTAGGGAAATTTAAAATACTAATGTCAAATTTCATTTATCATTTAATATACCGATAAGCCGTACATTGAAAAATCATTCTCTCCTAGATTGATATTTGTATTAGGGAAATTAAAAAAAACTACTGTCAATTTTTATTTATCATTTAATATACCGATAAGTTGTACATTTTAATGTTAATTGTGGGGAGGACAATAATGCCCAAAGTAATTTGGCATCCCTCACTACTAGTGATTTTATTTGGTATGAAAATAATTTTCATTTCAAAATTTATATGGATAAAGTTAAAGGGAGAAGAGTTGAGGATATATTTATTTGATTGATGTTTGTGGTGAAATTGAAATATTGATGTTAGTTTTTATTTAATTTTATATTTATTTTAAGGTTACATTTATTTTAATAAAATGAGTTAGTATAATGGTAAATTGATGGATTATATATTTTGATGTTAATTTTATCTTGCAATCATATTTTTATATTTATTCCTTCTACATTCATTTGTACACCTATAATCATATATGCTATCTTCTTTTTATTTACTTTTATTATAACACATTGATCATCATTAGTCATAAGTGTTCTACCCATATTCACACCCATTTTTTTACATTCATTAAGTATCACAAGATCTTCACTTCCTTATTGTATATCAATCTTGTCCCTAATTGTTTATTCCATGTAGCACATGTTTACCTCAAATTTAATATTCTAATTTTCTCACTACTTTCACTATTTGTGAGATGATTTGATACATCTTTATATGAAATGTTCTTATATCTTTTCATTTAAAGATATTGATTTATGTTGTTGATTCATATGGAAAATCATAGAGACCATCTATAAGTTTGCACATGATATTTTCTATTTATTTACTCAAGACCATAATTTGTAGGATTCAAAAGGGTTTGACCTAGGCCAACATGAGATTTATAATCATACATCTTCTCTTAAAAAAACTTAAACACCACATTCATTTATTGTTAAATACATTCATGATTACATTGAATCCGATTTCATAATTCTATTGAAACTTCCAAATTAGATTCATCACTAGAGGTCAATCTTAGGGTCAAGCATTAGCCACTAAAGATTAACCCATATAAGATTATGAGTCTATTATGATCCAAAGATAATGAGCACACCAAATAATCAATTTTTGGACCATGTTGAATTGTTTCTACACAAATCTTTAACATTCATGTATAATATCATCTCTCATAGGGTACACATTTTGGTTTCTTTGCAAATGTGTCCAATATAAAGTGACTAGCATTCAATAAGTTTGTAATAGACACTTTTAATTTTTCATAAGCTTTCCTTTGTCCACGAATTTTATAAAATAATGCAAATAAAAACAAATAGATTTACATCAATTTACTGTAATGCATCATTTTTATGAACTTTAAGCAAATTTACATATTTCCCATGGGCTAATGGAGGTTTCTAAGAAAATAATAATAAATATTTGGCCTCATTTAGATTTAATAATTTTCAAATCTAAGAAAGCAGAACAATTAAATGTTGAAATATTTCTTAATTATAATAAAATTGCCAAAGTTGGGATGTGAAAATCCATGGGAGAGGATCCAACGTGATTCTAAAATATTAATGGGAGAGTTGAAAATTAGCATTAAAGAGGACCTATGTTTGGTAACTATGAAAAGAAATGCAGTCAATAAGAAAGCAATTAGTAGGGAAGATACAATCAACTAAATTTGGGGAGGTTATATGCATAATGTAAAATTTAATGCCAATTATAAGAAAGTGTAAATGGAGTATTCTTAGATGCTAAAATAACCAAGTGTAAGAGTAGGTTATTTTAAGGAAGTTAAGTAGCAGAACAACTTCCTACACTAACCTTGAGAGGAGGGTAATACAAAAACTTTTACAGATTGTCACAACAGTTACAGAAAACAAAAGTAGCTATAATAACATTCAAAACATAACACAATGATTTATGTGGGGAAAACCCTTTCGGGAGAAAAACCCCACACTCCAAAAGCCACCCAATATATTATTAAACAATTATAAACATAGTACAATATACTTGTAGAGAAAGCTCTTCGCAGGAGTACCACTAATCAAAGATTCAAAGGTAACTCAATAGCCATAAGACTCTTACACACAACCTCTATCTCACACACCTCATATATAGGAGATACAATACAAGAAACCGTCAAATAGTATTACAAAACCATGGGCTAAAACCACCCAATAAGGTGTAGCCGACCTTATCTCCCTTCTAGATGCCCTATGACGTGTCCCTCCAATTTTAGAGCTCATTTATGTGTTCGATGTATTTTATGTTTCCCATTTCAGGAGTACAAACTTCCAGAGGCCATAACTTGAGATCTGTGAGTCCTATTGATAAATCATTTGAAGCTTCAAAAAGAGTGCTCTATTGCCTTGTAAACGACTATGATATTATGTCCACTTTTTAGGGCATTTTGGGGTCTCTAAATTCCTCAAAATCAATTTAAACCTTTCATTGGACCCCTCAAAAACAATTTTTTTTTTTTCAAAACTAGGTGTGACCTTGCGACGTAACTTTATTAGAATGCTTATCTATTCAACCAGAAGCTTTGGGGAGAATTTCACACCATTTTGTGCTCAAATGAAAACTTACTATAAATAGTAATCTCATGTAAATGCAAGGTTGAGACCATTTTCCCAATAGTTATGACAAATCATTTAGTGAGATTATTATAGGGGGATGATATTAGAATATTTTATAATTTTTGGGTGTAATGTAATATTGGGTTTTGGTCCCATAAGTTGGTTGAATCATTTGATATTTGTATAAGCATGTTTCTTTAACACATAATGTTTTCTTAATTCATCATTTTTATTCACAACTTAAGCACATATCAACTATAGGATTTGAGGACAAAACCTTCTAGATTCTCACATATTAGAGAATGAAATCCCTTTGGCTTCTTAAGGGAAATTCTAAAAATAGATTATATTTTGAGGCGGATCAAGAATTGGAGGTAATTTTAAACAACTCACCTAAGCAACAAATTCCACACAAAACAACAAATAGAACTTCCATGAAAGGTATTCTCACCAATTAACCTTTTAAAATATGATAACAACTTATAATAAAACAACAAGAGCTAGAAAACACCATTTAATTCAACAAACAACAGTACCCAAATTATCGCAATATATCTCACACAATCCATACTCTTTGCAACTACACAAGATGAAAGAAAATAATGCAACTTCGTATTCATTAAATGAACTTTTTGAAATCCAAAATTATAGATCAACAAGGGTCTCAAGACCTCACTTACAACACCGAGCAATTTTTTACATTAGATGCGCATACATGTATGTTTAGATTTGGACCACATGGATAAACAATGCAACTTCACTACAACCCACAACTATTAAATTTAAATTTTGTTGAACAACTTGATGCAGACTATAGTTTTATTCAACACTCAACACTTCATACACCTAAAGAAACAATTCAAATATGTAATAAATTTATATTCAAGATGCCTTTATGGCTTCATGCTTCAATTCTATGCTTTCTTCATCTTCCTTCATCCTAAAGAGTCCATGGATGAACTATTTTTCATGAATGTTCACCTTAAAAATGATTCTAATAATTCAAAATTGATGCAAATCCATTTTGGACATGAGAATTAATGCTTGTATATTATTCTACAAAAATATCATGCTCAAAATTTGAAATTAAAATTAAATAACAATTTGCATTTACAAGCATAGCTCTTATTTGGTCCCTAGATGGTCCCATAAGATTCTCCATTTAATTTCTAAGTGATTTACTGATGAAATCTGTCTTTAGGATGGTTGAGTGGGTGAGGCAACTACTTCGGCATGATATATTTGATGTTGTTTGATTATATCATAAGTTCGTTCAACACCAATTTGCTCAGTCCATTTGCCCATTCCTGTATAGTAAGTCTGTTTGACTTTTACTATAGTGGGGGAAGTTATGGGTTAACCCAAATTTCTATATAGTAAGTTCGTAAGTTACCAACAACCAACAACTACTCATGGGGGAGCTGTAAAGCAGCCAACCGGACAAAGCCATATAAAGCGGCCACTCTAGTCAGTTATTACCTCACCCACTTAGCCAGTAGCACAAGCCACCAGCCAGCCATTCATAAATCAAGCCTTAGAATAGTGTGACAAATCAATTATACGCGCATGTTTTAGGCATTCGAACCTACCTTTCTGACCAAAAAGATAGGGTGCTTAATAGAAGGAAGGGGAAGCACTCTAACTAGTCTTTAGGGGCAGTAGAGTCTCTTTCCAATGGGATGCTTCACTTGACTGGCCTGGGTGTGAAGAGCTGTCTGTCCCTCTGGATTCAATAGCTCTTATTTACCGGTTAGTCTAGTATTTAAGAGAAGGAAGGAGAATAGCTCTTATTTCTAATGAGAATAGCCTTGATTTGCGCTATAGGGGGGATGGGACCAACTCTAGAGCAGCTATAGCCTCATGCTATTGGGATGGAACAAATATAGAGCAGTGAAATTATGACTACCCATGAAGACCCTCGATTTGTACTGCACCTGCCTTGACTAATCAAAATATTCCAGTTCAATGCCCAACTTCCCTTAACTGCTCGTATAAAGCTGCTTGGATTGGCTTGGTTTGGGTTGGTTGGGAAGGCGATATGGTAGGGTGACTGAGACTTTGCTTTTTAGCAGATTTCCTTGCAAATGGACCTTCCAGTCTTGTCAATCCATAAATATTAGTAGTAAGTGACCTTCCCACACCTCCTTGGGCTCACCGAAGGGGAAAACCAATTAATAAATAGAATTAGTCAGTTACCTTGCCCACAAATGACTAGGACGATAGATCAATGCCCACGCTGGTACGATAATAGATCGATGAAGGCAAGAAAGACCCTCCTACACTGTAATCATGAGCTTGCGATGGATTAACTGGCCTTGTGAGTAGGACACCTCCCCTCCCACCTCCTGTCCTTCCCTTTTCCCTACTAGTACAACTCATAAACAACCTCATATACAGCCAACAACTCAAAAAATGTTTGAACTAGTAATAAACAGTCTAATCATAATCATAAATAGTACGTTGTTCGCTAAGCGCTCACTGAACGATGCCTCCAGTCAAGCTTGGATTGTGTGTGTTGGCTAGAACCAACCTTTGGCCAATGAGGGGAAAGAGAGGGGAACTTACTTTTAGACAAATTCTGACCCTCAACAATATATTCTGGCCCTCACAGAACTGAAAGGAGATAGTTTTTATTACCTCTACTACTCATAGGTGCTCTCATCAGTAGCCAGTAGCCAAGGGAAAGGTTTAGTAGCTTCGGTTTAGCAGCCAAGGAAAGCAATATAGGTACAGTTATAGCCCCCCTCCACTACCTTATGTTATGAAGCACGAAGTGCATTCATAACATCCCTTTAACCAAAGAAGAGAAAGCTGCAAAAAAGACGACGGAATACTTTTTTGATTTTTTGAATGGTTCCTTCTCAATTTTCTTTTAATAAACCCTAAAGCTCTTAAAACAAACTTCGGTTTCGATATACCTACTTTATGGTTTTTTCGGGCATTTTCTCCTCCTTGCAAGCCTCCGACAGACTTGAAGCCTGGGATATTTTGATTTAGAAAATCATCTAACATACTTCCTGGGATATTTTGATTTAGAAGGTCATCAAGCAAGGGTAGGGTGAGGGCTCTCTCCTTGCCTAGAGATTGTTCTCGGTCAGGGTAGGAGAAGTGCTTCTACATACGTTTATACACCGATAAAGCATTCTATACCCACTTCTACATTACTAAAAGGCTACCTTACATAGTGACTGAAAGGATTGATTGATTGGGGAGGGAAAGGCAATTCCTCGAAGATACATCACCCTTCATAGTTAGATTAATTGAACTGAAAGGCCCTTTGGAAAGGTTCAATTTTCCACTCCGAAAATAAGGGGAAGGGAATGGAGAATAGATGAGAATAAGGACTGAACTATCCCACCCAGCTATAAGACACTTAGAAATAGTCCTCATTCTCCTATCAATGGAAAACAGTTTGGGAAGAGCTATTGATGCAATCTATCATAAAGAAAGAAAGCCGACAAGCAGAAGCAACCAAATTGATAGAGAGAATCTTGCTTGTTGAGCTTGTTGTATTGGCTATTGTTGGCTTATTGTCATGGGCTTTTGGGGGTTCAAGTCCTGCTTGCTATACCCAAACCACTCTATTTACGTTATAAGAATGCATTGTCTTTCTTTGGTTAGGTGAAGTATAGAGAGTAGTGGCTGGCCTCATAGAATAAAAATTGGGAACTTATTGGTTGGGGGAACAAGTATAAAGTAAGCATGAGATATCGCCTTCGATTGTTCGGCGATGTTGACAAGGTCTGACACTTACTCATAGGGGCGAGGTTCTCAGAGTTGAATTGAGAAGTGGGAGGGAGCTGTAGTGGCCTCAAAGTCTAATCAATCAACATTCTCAATCTACCCCTACAATTCTATGGGCCTTTCGGTTGAATAATTATTCATTCATTCATGAATCGATAGAATTTGTATCGGTCATTAATTTGCTGCGATAGCAGTTAACTGATTCTATATGTAATACACCTACTATCTTTCTAGGCCCCCGCCCCTAACGTCGATCATTCGTCTGGGTCATATGACTGGAAAAGTGACCCAACTCCCCCCAGATTCTATACGTAACATGCCCTGATAGTTGATAGTTGGCATGTTACGTATATAATCTGGCAATTTTGATTAGCAACTATAATCCCCCCCACCCCACCCTATTCTATGCCCCTACTATTCGGCTGGGGGGTCAGTTAACCAGTCATATGAGAAACTCTAATGAGCGGAAGGGCCTCGCCCTATTCTATGCCCCTACTATTTGCTGGGGGGTCACAATAATATAAACCTCTTGATGAACCATTAATGGGTTGTCCAAGTGTTACCCAATGCTGCTCAATCAAACTGGGTCTAAATGGAAGTTGTCCAATAAAAGTGGTGAACCATACTCGTGCTCGCTAACCCTAGTCAAAACAGAACCATTTGAACCTGAACCTCGTCTACCAAACAATGGTGAAGCTGAACCTCGTTCACTAGAGGATAGAGCTATCGTACCTCATGAAACAATAGCTAATGGAAGAGGACATGGAAATAGCTAAGCAAAGCCCACCAAGTGGAAGTGGAAGCGGAGCGAGGTGAAGAATCTATGCCCATGAAGAATAGAAAAGTGAAGCTTATCAAGCCAAAGGATAAGGACAAGGAAAAACAAAAGGTGAAGCTAGTGATTGATACTTGGACTGGGACTAACTGGGAGCGAGAAACTCATCTCGTGCTACTTCTATCGCGAGAAAGGCTGGTCATCATCCATAGAGAGTTCTATAAGCAACTCCCTCCCCAACTGCCGGGGCATAAACAAGCAGCTAATACAACAGGCCCTACTGGGCAACCAGTATAACATCAATCACCTAAGGAAGGGATAGGGCCATTCTCCGCAGTTGATCTAGAGCCACCAGCTGCAGTTGATCCATCCAGTGCTTCTCGCCCACCTAGGGTCCTCCAGGATACTCTACTCTTTGACTAGCTTCCATCCTTGATTCTTTCCCTACCCAGCCCTATGACTAGATTCTCTTTTTAGAAACGAGCTAACTACTTTGAGAAACAAGGGTGGGTGCCTACGGGGGCTGGACTCCTTGGATATGAAGAGAGTAGTTCTATTCAGTGTATTAGCTGGTTGACTAAAAGGATCACAGGTTTCCATTGATGTAAAATTATAGTATGGCAAAGAAATGGATTTGGTGCATATGTAAATAACATAGGGGTTGGTGCAGATGGTTTGATGCAAACATTGAGTTAGCATGATTGGTAATGACAATAAGCTAGTTTGAAATTCCATTACAAAAGTGATCATGAAATGAAGTAGTCTACAAGCGTTGTAAGTATCTATTACATGACATCTTCTAAAGTTCATGTTCATACTGAATATCTATTAGAATGAGTTAGTTTTGGATGTCTAGAGTTTGATGCAAACATAGAAAGCCATTTTTGAGTGTTATTTTAAAATGTTCATAGTGACATCTTTCTAGTCTTGTGCATTGCATTTAGTAATATGATTTGAAAATTTTTCTAAGGTATAAACTATGTATATTTTAAGGACGTGACACCATGTTTGGATCCACATTCCTATGTGTTGTATTCTTTTTGTATTATAGTTCCGATGTTGAGTTGGTTAAGCATAGAACATGTTATATCTAAATTTTCTGCTAGTAACTTCCTTCACATAAAGTGTTAGAGTTAATTGTGTTCTAGATAGTGCTAAGGTAGCGTATGATGAATAATGATGAACAACAGATACCCTAACTGGTACTGAGAGGGGGGGTGTGAATTAGTATAGACAAAAAATTTCTCAACAACTTATCAAGTAAAAGCAATACCATCCGGTTGTCATCATTATTGGACTTAACCATGGCAATACTTGTTAAACATAGTAAGACATCAGACACCATAAAATGATAAGTCTGAATACTTCAAATACATTCAATACTTGATAATAACTTCACCCATAAGCATATGCATGTGGTATACCAATAATACCTGTAGCTAGGAAATCGGAAATCATCACAAGCAAATATCAATATTAGTCATAGCTCAGTCACAAAAGCTCAAATGCAATGATCAATATTAATTACATCCAATAGAGATATGAAAACAAGATATTCAAGATTGAAAACTTAAGCAAACCAAATGCAGACTTGAATGTCTCCTTCATGTGGCTCCATTGTCCTTCTTTCTTCTTCAAATAGCTTTGTTTGTGGATCTCACCTACAAGTGCATACACATGAGATGAAAGCAAGTAGACAAGATTGTAGCGCAAGAATACTCAAAGCGTGATTGATTTGACGAAGTGATTAGAAAAAGTAATTAATCGGGATTGAAGAAATTCATCCAATTTATAGACAAATTGGAGAAAAGACAAGATTAGCATGAATTTGATTCGAATGGAAATTTCAAATCAAGAATGACAAACATGACAAGTTATGACAAATTTGCACTTTCTATGCAAGATTGATTGATTGATAAATTTGACAAAATTATGACAAATTTCTATGTCAAAATTGATTGATTGTCAATTATGACAAATTATGACAACTTGAAATGTCATTCCCATGAAATTAGGAGAAAAATAGGAGAGAATTGAGAATTAGAAATTAGGAAATTAGGAATTAGAAATTGATGAAAATTAGGAAATTAGGTGAATTGGAAAATTAGGTAAATTAATTAATAATTTGTCAGTTATTAATTAATTCACAAAAAGAGGAATAATTAGTTAGCCAATTAAATAAACATTTAATTGAGATGAGAATACTTAGGATAAATAAATTATTTACCCTAGAGGGAGAAATGACAAACAAGGTTAAATGATTAAATCATGAAACCCTAGAAAATGAATTAGAAATGCAAGGACGACAATTAGGTCGTGATTGAAGGATAATTGATATCGATTCGATTTGATCATGATTCTAACTAACAAAGGACCAATGTTGATAAATGATCTAATTGATAAATGCGCCAATTGACGAGGAACAATGACAAATTGATCCAAACTGACATGATTGAGAAGACGACGACGATCGATGACAAATCGATCGCAAAATGACAAAGTTGACAAGAGGACAAGGATCGATGACAAAATAGATCGCAAGATGACAAGATTGAAAATGACCACGATCAATGACAAATTGATCGCAAGATGACAAGATTGAAAACGACAATGATTGATGACAAATCGATCGCATGATGATAAGATTTGAAAACGACAACGATTGATGACAAAATAGATTGCAAAATGACAAGATTGAAAATGACCACGATCGATGAAAAATCAATCGCAAGATGACAAGATTGATAAGAGGACAAAACCCTAATTAGGATTGACGATGTCCAAAATAATGACAAATGAGCACGCACATTAATGCGATAGGATAAGATTGACCAAAATCATGACTGAAGATTGTTGTCGACAAGACCAAATTCGAAAGCGAGACGAATGAAGAATGCAGAAGAATGACTCGATGCTCGCAAATGATAATGACCAAGTGCGTGACATAGGATAAATGTTAATGCGACACAAAAATCCTAAAATAAGGCAATGCATCAATGTTAAAGTATGATTCCGCAAGCATTGACCATTTTTAGACGTCTACATTTTTCCCCTCTTTGAGACAATGTGAGTTAATCGTTGTTTCAAAGAACAATAATGAAAATGCCCTAGACAATGACAATGACAATGTCATATGCATGCCCCCTTGAGGAATTGGCTGGAGATATCCAGAAAAGAGGCCAATTGATCGATAAGAATGATAGAAAATGATAGGATCAAACAGACGGACAATCGGAGATCGGATGCATGAAGGACAAGCAAATGATGGTGCAAAAGACCGCGACTAGCATGAGATGAAGAGAGTGTACGTCCATGTATGCACTGACAAAGGTCTATAAATGAGACAAAGAGAGTGAAAATTGCTTATTTGCACTAGCCAAAGAGGGGAATTTGTTGCTCTGGAAAAGGACACTTGCAGAGAGATGGCGAACATTCCAATGGAAGATCACCTTGGAGAACATGTATGCATGTACAGATGATCAGACGACGCGGGAGTAGCGGTATGTATCTCAAAAACCCATATTGTCAATTTGATGAATTCGACTTGCTTGCAGGACATTGCGGGGCCCACAGAAAAGGTAGAAAGTGACTTCTACGCTTGTGTAGGGTGAATTCTGTGCTTGTGTAATGTCTTCTATGCTTGTGTAGGGTACACAGGCATAGGTTATGTTACACAGGCATAGGATACACAACACAGGCGTAGTTGTGCCCTGGGAACTCAATTTTGGTCAAAAACAACATGCAAATGATCCGAAAAGGGGGGATAAGAATAGGATAGGTCAAAATAGATGAAAAACACCCCGATTTTGACATGAAACGAGGAAATGC
This sequence comes from Cryptomeria japonica, assembly GCF_030272615.1. Taxonomy (NCBI): domain Eukaryota; kingdom Viridiplantae; phylum Streptophyta; class Pinopsida; order Cupressales; family Cupressaceae; genus Cryptomeria; species Cryptomeria japonica. Next base: position 935,673,225 of record NC_081407.1, on the reverse strand, counting down.
AACCCGTAGGAGCAAACCCTAAAACTGACAAAATGTGCCCCAATTGTGATGTAGAGTCGACAGTATCCATTGATCACGCGGGAGAACCGACCAGACTGCTTCATGTTATGACATAGACTCAGGAGCATGGACATAGATACATTAGAAGGACTTGGGATATACTATATCACATTCATGCCTGAGATTAGGGCAAACACAGGACTGCTTACCGCATTGGCAGAGCGATGGCATTCAGAGACCTCCTCTTTCCATCTGGCGACTGGAGAGGCGACTGTGACACTAGAGGATGTATGGCGTATCCTCCGCATTCTGATTCATGGGGAGATGGTAGAGTATGACCCAGTGACAGGGAGAGATGCATTGTGCAGATTTTTTGAGTGCGACGCAGATGATCTAGATATCGTAGAGAGGGAGATCAGCTGGGAGACCATGGCATCAGAGTATGATTGACGATATGTGGTTATAGCAGTGGTGATAGCATACCTACTAGCAGGAGATAGACAATGACATGGATTCCCTATTGGATGGGGAAGAGTGCTAGAGCAGATGATGATAGAGGGTACAGTGTACGCATGGGGACCATGTGTGCTTGCTATGCTATATTTTCAGTTTCATTAGATAGCATATCAGGGAGTTCAGACTTTGAGTTGTGGAGTCACACTATTACAGGTATGGGCATTTGAGCACATAGCCATATGTCGATCGATTGCAGAGAGACAGGTAGTACCAAACCGACCATATGTGTACTGCTATGGGGGAGCACTGAGATAGGGTCCTTTTGGATATATATTGTATTGGCGACATGAGCTAGACAGATTGAGAGAGTTCACATGGAGGCCATATCTTGATTGCCCTGGACGGTCAGATGATAGTGATGAGCTACCGTATTATAGATAGGAGAGGTACCTGATTGGGTGACCAATGAATCACTAGAGAGTGATTGAGATGTACCTACCAGAGAGAGTCAGACGACAGTTTGGAGAGAGGCAAGATGTACCTAGGAGGACTGCACACTTTGCCCGATCTCACAGAGAGACGAGTCAGTGGGGGAGTATGATTTGTTGGGAAAAATGGTGTCTCAACCTTGCATTTATGCGAGGTTACTATTTATAGTAAGTTTTCATTTGAGCACGAAATGGTATGAAACTCTCCCTGAAGCTTCTGGTTGGCTAGATAAGCATTCCAGTAAAGTTGCGTCGCAAGGTCACAGCTAGTTTTGAAGATATTAAAGTTTTCATCTTACAGGGGTGCGATAAAATGTTTAAACTTAATTTTGGAGGCTTTAGAGGCTCCTAAATGCCCTGAAAAGTGGCCATAACCGGCACAGCGGGTTACGAGGTGATAGAGCACTTCGCGAGCTTTCTAGCGCTTCAAACGGTTCGTCAATCGGACACCCGGTTCTCAAGTTATGGCCTCCGGAAGTTTGTACTCCTGAAATAGGAAAAATAATTTGTATCGGATACATAAATGAGCTGTAAAAGGGAGCGAAATGTGTTGATGTGTGCTTTAACATGTCATAGGGCATCTAGAAGGGAGATAAGGTCGGCTACACCTTATTGGGTGGTTTTAGCCCATGGTTTTGTAATACCGTTTGACAGTTTCTTGTATTGTATCTCCTATTTATGAGGTGTGTGAGATAGAGGTTGTGTGTAAGAGTCTTATGGCTATTGAGTTGCCTCTGAATCTCTGATTAGTGGTACTCTTATGAAGAGCTTGCTCTGCAAGTATGTTGTAATCTATTTTTGATTGCTGAATAAAATATTGAGCTGCTTTTGGAGTGTGGGGTTTTTCTCCCGAAAGGGTTTTCCCCACATAAATCACTGTGTTGTGGTATGAATGCTATTATATCTATTTCTATTTTCTGTAACTGTTGTAACGATCTGAAAAAGTTTTGCATTACCCTCCTCTCAAGGTTAGTGTAGGAAGTTGTTTCCACTACTTAACTTCCTTACAAGTGGTATCAGAGCCTGATCACCTTTGGTTTCAATTGTGGGCAGTTGGGTTTTTTGAACTAATCCAGATTTGAGTGGGAGCTTGTGCAGAAGACACTTTTTGATCTTGTTGCAGGAATATTCAGATGGCGAGTTCGTCAGGGAGAATAGAGGTGGAGAAATTTAATGGAAGTAATTTTGAGATGTGGAAGCTGAAGATGGAAGATCTGCTAATAGATCGAGATCTTTGGGATGCTGTTGATGCGAATGTCCAAAGGCCCTCAGATCCTACTGCGGCAGCTCAGTATGATGTTATGGACCGAAAAGCCAAGGGACTAATCAGACTGTGCCTGGCAGACTCTGTTCTAATCAATGTCCATGAAGAGAACTCTGCAAAGAAGCTATGGACTAAGCTTGGTCAGATGTATCAAGTGAAATCTTTATTAAATCAAATTTTCTTAAGAAAGAAATTGTATTCCTTGAAGATGGAAGAGGGTGGACGAATTGCAGACCACCTGGAAGCATTCAATATGTTGGTGGCTCAATTAGTATCCGTCGGTGTTAAGATGGACGAGGAGGAGAAATGTCAGATCTTGCTTTGTTCTTTGCCTGATTCGTGGGATTCTCTTGTTATGGCTATCGGTAGTACTTCTGTTGTTTTGAAATCTGAAGACGTGGTGGGTGCCCTACTCGGTGAAGAGATGCGAAGGAAGGTATCCATCAGTTCAAAGGAAGCCCTAACCGTTCGTGGAAGACCTAAGGAGAAAGGCAAGAAGAATGAGAAGCGCGACAAGTCCAAATCCAAAGGGAGATCGAAATCTCCTGGAAAGTCTAAAGTCATTTGCTGGAACTGCGGTAAACCGGGTCACATCCGTAAGGACTGCAAAGAAGAAAAGAAGAAGAAAAAAAAAAAGTTCGATTCTGATTCTGAGTCCGACAAGGAAGATGGCGATGCATTTATTGCGGCTTTGGCGACTCATGCAGGTAATGATGCCTGGCTAATTGACTCAGGTGCATCTTTTCATATGACTTCCAATAGAGATTGGTTTTCTGAATATGAAGGATTTAATGGAGGTAGGGTGTACTTGGGTGATGATTCACATCTAGACATTGTTGGTCGAGGTAAAGTTAGAATCAGGTTTTCTGATGGTAGAATAAAAAGGATTAATGGTGTGCTGCATATCCCTGGATTAAAACGAAACCTGTTATCTATGAGCAAACTGATAGATGCGGGTGTGCAGGAAGTCTTTTCTGAAGCAGGATGTAAGATGATTAAGGGTGCTATGGTAGTTGCTAGAGGTGTCAGGTTTGGCACTTTGTATAAGCTTGAAGCATACACTGTTGAATGTAATAGCACTTCTGTAAAAAGCAAATTTGCGGATACTTCACTGGAAGATTTGAAGGTTTCACCTTTAGCAAATGGAAATGGTTTTTGGGTACCTAAGGGTTCTCTTTCGTCTGAAGCAAAGTTACCTGCAGAGAAGACTATGTTATGGCACCAGAGACTTGGCCACATTGGAGAAAAGGGTCTAAGGACCTTGAAAAATAAAAACCTTGTTGAAGGTTTGAATGATTGTAATCTTGACTTTGATTTCTGTGAGCATTGCATTTATGGAAAACAAAACCGCGTTCAGTTTTACTCGAGTTCTCATAAAACTTGTGGTGTTTTGGATCTTATCCATTCTGATGTGTTTGGTCCAGTAGATGTCTCTTCGATTGGAAAATCCACATATTATGTTTCATTTATTGATGATTTTAGTAGAAGGACATGGGTTTATTTTCTAAAGAGTAAATCTGAAGTTTTTAGTCGTTTTAAAGAATTTAAAGCAATGGTTGAGTTGCAGACTGGAAAGAAAATAAAATGTTTGAGAACTGATAATGGCGGTGAGTTTTGCTCTAATGATTTTGATAGATTCTGTAAAGACTGTGGAATTAACAGGCAGAAGACAACTCCGTATTCTCCACAGCAGAATGGAGTTGCAGAAAGAATGAACAGGACACTGATGGAGAAGGCTAGGAGTATGTTGAGTGGTGCTGGTCTCGAACAAAAGTTTTGGGCTGAAGCTATTGCCACTGCTTGCTACCTGATTAACAGGTCTCCTACATCAGCTCTTGTTGATAAAACGCCTATGGAAGCATGGTCAGGTCACAAGCCTTCATTGAGACATCTTAGAGTTTTTGGTTGCGAGGCATATGCACATGTGCCAAAGGAGAAGCGAACAAAGTTGGACAACAAGACTGTGAAATGTATCTTCATCGGGTATAGTTATGGTGTGAAAGGATACAAGCTTTGGGACCCTGTTGCACAAAAGGTAATTCACAGTAGAAGTGTTATTTTTAGAGAAATTAAGTCTCCTTCTGTTACATTGCAGCCAGAACAGACTAAAAAAGAAGATGTGATTCAACTTCCTTCTACACCTGAAAGAGTTGAATCGAGACCCCTAGATAGGCAAGAAGTTGAGGAGAGCTCGTCTAGCTCTGAATCTTCAGAAGAGGAGGAAGAACCTCCAACTCAGCTTGTTCGAAGGTCTACAAGACATAGACAACCACCTGAAAGGTATTCACCTAATGATTGGAGATGTATTTTTGCTTTGAATACTAGTGTGGATGAACCGAAATCTGTAGAAGAGGCATTAGGTATGAATGATGCAGAATCCTGGAAGATTGCTATGGAGGAAGAAATGGCAGCTTTGAAAAAGAATGATACATGGGATCTTGTACCATTGCCTAAAGGATGAAAACCTGTTGGTTGTAAATGGGTGTTCAAGAAAAAGATTGGTTCAGATGGAAGCATTGAGAAGTATAAAGCAAGGTTGGTTGCAAAAGGCTACTCTCAGGTTGAGGGTGTTGATTACGGTGAGATATTTTCTCCTGTTGCAAAAATGACGTCCATTAGATTTTTGCTTTCTATTGCTACTGCTTATGATTTAGAGGTTGAGCAAATGGATGTGAAAACTGCTTTCCTTCATGGTGATTTGGAGGAAGATATTTATATGACACAGCCGGAGCACTATGTGGTGAAAGGCAAAAGTAATTTGGTCTGTAAATTGAAGAAATCTTTGTATGGCCTCAAACAAAGTCCTAGGATGTGGTACCAGAAATTTGATACATATGTGTTGAGTTTGGGATTTGAACGTTCTAAATCAGATCACTGTGTTTATTATAAATCTGATGGTGATCATTTCTTATTCATTGCATTGTATGTTGATGATATGTTATTCATTGGTAAAGGGAAAGGTATGATTTCAGAACTGAAGTCTCAGCTCGCTGCTAAATTTGAAATGAAAGATCTTGGTGCAGCAAAGCACATTCTTGGGATGGAAATTAGAAGAGATAGGGTGAACAGAAAGCTATGGCTAGGCCAGAGTAAGTATGTGAATTCAGTGTTACAGAGGTTCAACATGCAGAATTGTAGACCATTGAGTGTTCCTTTTACAGTTGGAACGAAACTATCTATTTCAGATTGTCCTACATCCCCATTGGAGATGGAAGACATGAGCAGAGTGCCTTACCAGAGTGCAGTTGGAAGCTTGATGTATGCTATGGTCTGTACTAGACCAGACATTGCCCAAGCAGTGGGAGTACTTTCTAGATATATGTCTAATCCTGGTAGAGTTCATTGGGATGCAGTCAAAAGAGTTTTCAGATATTTGAAGGGTACTTCAGAGTATTCTTTGTGTTATCATGGTAATTTAGTTGGAGACATGACTTCCCTTGATATCCATGGTTATGTGGATTCAGATTGGGCAGGTGATATTGATAGCAGAAGATCCACCAGTGCTTATGTGTTTACTTTGTTTGGTGGTGCAATTAGTTGGATGAGTAAGCGACAGGCTGTGGTTGCTTTATCCACTACTGAAGCAGAGTATATGGCAGCTACTCATGCTTGTAAAGAGGCCATTTGGCTTAAGAGACTGTGTTCGGATATTGGAATAAAACAAGGTACAGTGACAGTTTACTATGATAGTCAGAGTGCAATTATCCTAGCTAAGAACCCGACATTTCATGCCCGGACCAAACATATTGATGTTCAGTATCATTTTGTTAGAGATATGGTCGAAGATGGTAGAGTGAAGCTAGTTAAGGTGGAAACTTTGATGAATGTTGCAGATGCTTTAACTAAGGCTATGAGCACAGAGAAGTTCAGATGGTGTTCAGAGTCTATGGGCCTTATGGCCCCTAGCAATTGATTCATTGTGTTGACATTCCCTTCCGCTCCTGCAAGGTGTTCGACAAGTGGGAGATTTGTTGGGAAAAATGGTGTCTCAACCTTGCATTTATGCGAGGTTACTATTTATAGTAAGTTTTCATTTGAGCACGAAATGGTGCGAAACTCTCCCTGAAGCTTCTAGTTGGCTAGATAAGCATTCCGGTAAAGTTGCGTCGCAAGGTCACAGCTAGTTTTGAAGATATTAAAGTTTTCGTCTTAGAGGGGTGCGATAAAATGTTTAAACTTAATTTTGGAGGCTTTAGAGGCTCCGAAATGCCCTGAAAAGTGGCTGTAACCGGCACAACGGGTTACGAGGTGATAGAGCACTTCGCGAGCTTTCCGGCGCTTCAAACGGTTCGTCAATCGGACACCCGGTTCTCAAGTTATGGCCTCCGGAAGTTTGTACTCCTGAAATAGGAAAAATAATTTGTATCGGATACATAAATGAGCTGTAAAAGGGAGCGACACATGTTGATGTGTGCTTTAACATGTCATAGGGCATCTAGAAGGGAGATAAGGTCGGCTACACCTTATTGGGTGGTTTTAGCCCATGGTTTTGTAATACCGTTTGACGGTTTCTTGTATTGTATCTCCTATTTATGAGGTGTGTGAGATAGAGGTTGTGTGTAAGAGTCTTATGGCTATTGAGTTGCCTCTGAATCTCTGATTAGTGGTACTCCTGTGAAGAGCTTTCTCTGCAAGTATGTTGTAATCTATTTTTGATTGCTGAATAAAATATTGAGCTGCTTTTGGAGTGTGGGGTTTTTCTCCCGAAAGGGTTTTCCCCACGTAAATCACTGTGTTGTGGTATGAATGCTATTATATCTATTTCTATTTTCTGTAACTGTTGTAATGATCTGAAAAATTTTTGCATTACCCTCCTCTCAAGGTTAGTGTAGGAAGTTTTTTCCGCTACTTAACTTCCTTACATGATTTAGCCACACATAGAATATGCTGACTTCACACAGCTACAACAGAGATAGTGGGATTGGAGATTAGATATGGAGGACGCTGGGATGAGAGAGGAGTATGAGAGATGGTTTGCACGACGGCGGCCAGTGCCATTGACAGATCCTGATATCCCAGTACCAAGGAGACAGGAGGACTTCCCACTCGCAGGAGAGGAGGAGGGAGATGATGAGGGCAAGGAGGATGAGGATGGTGATGAGGATGAGGGGGATGACGAGGAAGGAGATGAGGATGGGGATGATGAGGATGAGCCAGATTCAGGCGAGCAGGAGGCATTGTAGGATATACCCATAGAGCCAGAGATAACTAGCATAGAGGAGATGGAGATGTGCTGGGCTACCATAGCGAGTCAACATGATCATATTGCGACATTAGAGAGACAAAATGCCATCTTGAGGACAGAGCATGATTAGTTCAGAGCAGAGATAGCCAGACTTACAGCAGCTCGAGATACAACAATAGCTTAGGCACAATGAGAAGAACAGAGAGTCACCGAGTATATTGGGTCGATTAGGGATGCCAGTGCATGGGAGATGGCACAAATGCTGGTAGAAACCGGAGAGGAGATACGCCATTGGAGGACACTATATGAGAGTGCAATTCCACCAGAGTAGAGAGCAGCTTCATATCGGGCACGATCGAGGATAGAGAGCAGACCACGCTCATGGAGGTTAGTGAGCAGCATCGGGGGTGAGTGGACCTATGAGACCACCACAGCCAGGACCTTGGACAGGAGGGTCATCATCACTGAGACATGGTAGGGATGAGGAGGACAGAGGGAGCACCCAGTGATAGAGGCACATGCTCCTTATGACGGACAGATGATAGATGTAGTTTGATTTTATATAGTCAGCCTGCGGGCCATACTTAGGACAGACAATCCAATTTTGTACTCCGATATTATTTGGATATATGATATGATATGCATCGATATGATGGGATGCAATGTGTTATGACATATGTTCACTTTCCATGCATGGATATCTTATGCACTGTTTATTATGGAACATGTATGGATACATTTTGATGTGTTTTTGATGCATTTATAATATGAAATGGATAAAATGCTTGATGTGATGCTTGATGTAATGCAAATGTACTAACCAAATGGATGCAGGATGCAACTTATGTGTGTTTGGGGAAATTAGAGCACTAGACCGAACTGAATACCCAAACTGATGGAAGAAATATTAGTAAGAAGAAATGAGACAGAGGACAGTTAGAGATGAAGAAAAACTTGCTTTCAGTAATGCACTTTGTAGGTGAGAACCTTTATTTTAATGTAGCAAAATGGATGCGTAGCACCATGGCATTGAAGGCCAGAGCTAAAATGCAACCCTTTTTGCAAAAGACAGACACATCATAGACAAACAACAATCACAACAAAAAATAAAAGGGACCATGAACCATCCTGGTCACTCTAAATCACTCAGTGACATCATTGAGCAACATAGGAACATGACCGAAGCCAAAGATAAATCAATAAAAAGATAAGATACACAAATTCCAACAAGTCAAACAAACATCTTGATCTTCATTGTCAAAAGTTGAAAATGCTGATAGGATGATCATGCTGTCTAGTTTCAGGGAATGTGGTACCCCATCTAAGACAGGACACAGTCTGGTTTTGAGTATACCACAACCTGTATAAGACCCATGATAGTAGTGACAAGGACAAATAAATTTGCGGTTGATTGATATGACAAGTGTGATCAGTTTGAATGTCTGGTTTGAGTGAAAAGTTCATCTGTTAATGTGTGATTTCATTAAAGCACAGTGTTGGATTGAGAATCGTTGGAGGTATGCTCAGCGATCTGTTTATGCACAAAGGGATCATTTTATGTTTTGCTTTTCGAGACTTTACAATTTTTTTGTTCATTTTTTCAGGACTTTATTTGACTTTTTAGGGATTTTTTTCAGGACATTTTTTTGATTTTTAGAGATTTTTTAAGGACATTATTTGATGTTTAGGGATTTTTTCAGGACTTTTTTTAGTTTTTAGGGATTATTTCAGGACATTTTTCAATTTTGTTTTGAATTATTTCAGGACATTTTTTGATTTTTTTTTTTTTGGATTATTTCAGGAAATTTTTCAATTTTTTAGATATTTTTTCAAGACATTATTTGATTTTTTTTTTGAATTATTTCAGGACATTAAAATTCAAAAGTTCCAGTGATTGATCATGACAAGGGGAATGCACCCAATGCACATTTGAAAGACATATGTACAAGAAACCGGAGTATGCAAGACAATGATGTTGACCAATCACAGGCCTGGAACAGAACATTGGGTCAAGACAAAGATAGACATGATAAACTGGCCAAGAGAAAGCATAGCTAGAGGTCATGACAGATGACGGAGCAATGATCTCATTACACATGGCACCTGTTTGCCAGGTTTTCACCAAGGTACTTGCCCAAAGCACCTGTTTACCAGGTTTTCACTAAAGGGCAATTCATTTTTCTTTAGTTTTTTGCTCTTTTTCTCTTTTGCTTTTTTCCCTTTTTTTTTTTTTTGATTTTTTTGTATTTTTTCAGGATCATACTTGAAGAAGTGCTAATAGAAAATTATGCCCAGTACTTGCGAAGGTGCATGCTATTGACAGGATCAGACAAAGGTTCACCTTCTGGAGTGGCAAGCTGATATGCCCCCGAGCCATAGGCTGCAGTCACTATGAAAGGCCCAACCCAATTAGGTTCAAACTTACCTTTGATGATGTTAGTAGACTGTGCTTTCTTAGGGTTGGCCTTTAAAACTAGATCTCCCACTTCGAAGTGTCACCCTTTGACCTTCTTATTATAAGAGCGACGGAGATGGTTTTGATATGCTTGCAAATGTGTCAGGGCTGTCTGACGTTTCTCATCTAACATCTCAAGCTGATGCAACCGAGAGACCCTGTGTGTCTCATCATCAATCAGATATTGCAAGGAAACACACAAGGAAGGAATCTCCACTTCCAAGGGTAAAATGGCTTCCGCACCATACACCAAGGAATAAGGTGTTGCGCCAGTAGGTGTGCGGATAGAAGTGCGATATGCCCATAGTGTTGGATTCAACTGTACATGCCAATCTCGACCAGCGTCATTGACAACCTTTTTCAGGATCTTGATAATGGTTTTATTTGATGCTTCGGCTTGACCATTACCCTGTGGATAGTATGGACTAGAGAAACAGTGTTGGATATGAAACTTTTCACAGAGTTCCTTGACATCTTTATTCTTGAAGGGACGACCATTATCTGTAACTATGGCAAGGGGAACCCCATATCTGCATATGATATAATTCAATAAGAATTTTGAAATTTTTACACCAGTGATATAGGTCATGGGGATAGCCTCGATTCATTTTGTAAAATACTTTGTGGCTGTAATGATGAACTTGTGTCCATTTGCAGATGTCGGATGAATCTTGCCAATAAGATCCAATCCCCATTGAGAAAAGGACCACAGAGATATGACAGAATGAAGCTCTTGGGGTGGTGCATGAATGTAATTTCCATGGATCTGGCATTTGTAGCACCTCTTAACAAAATCGTGAACATCTTTTTCCAGAGTGGGCCAATAATACCCAGCACGAATCAACTTTTTTGCTAAGCTCAGACCATTGAAATGGCCCCCACATTCCAAACACCTGAGGAGGGTATGGTCAAAGGAACGATGGTAAAGGGTATCGACAATGATGACATATTTGGCCGTCTGTCAGATGAAGGCTCGACGTTGGTTAGCAGAAAGGTTAGGTGGTAAGGTTTGGGATTTCAAATATTGATATACATCATTGTACCACGGGGAGTTAGGACCAACAAGAATGCACATCACATCCGCTGTCAGAATGTCAAAAGAAGGGACAAGCAACTGTTCAACCAAAAATTCACATTTGTCCATATTGTGGGGCATATTTAACATGGAAGCAATCATAACCATCGCATCTGCCGACTTGTTTTGCATTCTTGGAACTTGACTGAAATGGATAGCCGTGAATTTTGTCTTGAAGAAATCTACCATGTGCTTGTAGGGAATAAGCTTTTCATCTTTTGTTTCATAGTCATCATTCACTTGTCGGATGACTAATTGAGAATCTCCATAGACTTGTAAATGTGTGATGTTCCAGTGGACCACTACTCAGAGTCCTGTGACTAGTGCTTCATACTCTGCAATGTTATTGGTACAATGAAAAGTTATCCTATAGGACTTGGTAATAGCATCACCTTGAGGGGTGACAAACAATATGCCTGCTCCAGACCTGAACTTAGTATGGGATCCATCAAAGTATAACTTCCATTCATTAGAAGATGTAAGAGCAAAGACTGATTCATCTGGAAAATCGGTCAACATGGGATGATCATCATAAATAGGAGCCTCTGCAAGTTGATCTGCTATGACTTGTCCTTTTATCGCCTTTCGCTCCATATACTCAATATCAAATTCACTGAGGATCATAACCCACTTTGCTAGGTGACCCATCAAAGCTGCTCTACTAAGCAAGTATTTTAGGGGGTCAATTTTTGTAACTAGCAATGTTTGGTGATTTAACATATAGTGTCGGAGCTTCTGTGTTGCAAATACCACTACTAAGCATGCCCGTTCAATAGTTGAATAATTTAGCTCATAGCCTACTAGTGTCCGGTTGATATAATAAATAGCTCGCTCTTTGCCGTTCTCATCCTATTGGGCCAAGAGAACTCCTAGTGCCGTTTCAGTTGCAGAAATATACAATATAAATGGCTTTCCTTCTATAGGAGGCATTAGAATAGGCGGTGACAACAAATAGTCTTTGAAAGCTTGAAAGGCTGATTGACATTGCTCAGTCCATTTAAAAGCGACACCTTTATGCAATAGATGCTAGAATGGATGACATTTGTCGGCCAACTGAGCTATGAAGTGGCGGATTGACTGTAGCTTTCCTTGCAGACTTCTTAGTTGACGGAGATTAGCAGGAGGAGGCATATCCATTATTGCTTTAACCTTGGCAGGGTCGACTTCAATGCCTCTGTGAGAAACAATGTACCCTAGTAATTTGCCAGCTGTGACACCAAAGACACACTTCTTTGGATTGAGTTTGAGCTTGTAGGTCTCCATTCGGTCAAAGATTGGGCCCAGGATGGCTAAATGACTATCTCTTGTAATAGATTTGCATAATAAGTCATCAACATAATCCTCCATCAAAGTATGCATGAAATCATGGAAAATTGTCGTCATCGCTCTTTGATATGTTGCGCCTGCATTTTTAAGACCGAAGGGCATCACATTCCAATAGTAGGTATCCCAAGCACATGTGAATGCAGTCTTATGTTGGTCTTCAGGAGCAATGCGAATTTGGTTATAGCCGGAGAAACCATCCATCAATGAGAGCATCTCATATCTAGTAGTCATGTCTACTATGATGTCGATATTTGGCAGTGGAAAATCATCTTTAGGGCATGCTTTATTGAGATCCCTGAAATCTGTACAGATTCTGATGCCCCTAGTTACTTTGCTAACTGGTACCAAATTTGAAATCCAGTCTGCATAATCGATGGGTCTGATAAAGCCTACATCCAGTAATTTTTTCAGTTCTACCTTGACCAAAAGAGCCACCTGGGGATGCATCTTTCTAAGTTTCTGTTTGATAGGCTTGGCATCTGCTTTAATGGCAAGTGATGAAGGACTAATTCTAGATCGAGGCCAGGCATATCTGCATAGGACCATGCAAAGCTGATCTTCTTCTCAAGAAAGAAATTGACAAAATCTATCTTTTCTTGTTTTGATAGAGAAGCAGCAAAATGAATGACCTTAGGGTTGTCAGGTGTGCCCAAATTGATTTCTTTGGTCATTTCCTCAAGCAATGTTGATTTATCCTGACTTGATAGGGGTATATCCACTCTTCCACCTTTGGGCGCCTCAGAGAGGTTTTCACCCGCAGGTACGTCTTTTATTTTTACTTTTGTATGATCAGAGAGTGCCTTATGGTTTTCACTCAAAGACCTATCTTTTTGATTTTTTACTTTTTCTTTTCTTTTTTCATTTTGATGACTGGAAGATGGAGTTGACTCCCCAAAATATGCTGTGGAATCTAGGTCAATAGAAAATCTTGCCTTATGATCACCTTGTGGTATGCCTTCCCGTAGTCCAAGGAATTCTGCAATTGCTTCGTCATTTTGAAAACAGTCCAATGTGAGTGGTTCTTGTTGGTCATGTTGGATAAGCTGGGGATAGACGAGGGGCATGTCATCATCAGTTTTAAGGAGAGAGAGGACTGATATGGTAAAGATGTAAACATCTGTGGTATCACTATCCGAACTGCTTGTATCTGATTCCAAGCTTGGATCCCAGAATGACTCTATCCAAGCATTAGGACATGTTTTAGGAAGAGGAGTTATTTCATGTTTGTCTTCCATAGGCAAATGATCAGGGTCAAGGAAAATATTGTCAAGGGCATAGGAGCTAGAAGAAAAGAACTCCACTCCCATTCATTGGAATCAGTTTTGGGTCGGGTATCCTTAGGTGTTATTTCATCATTAGAGTCACACCCTTTTCCACACGTGGTCACTTTGGTAGATGAGGATCCAATTCACAATGGTACAAAACCTAACCCTAAAGTTGGAGGTCGCATCTTGGGTATAACAGGTTCTAGCCTTCCATTTTTGTTCAGGCCTAAGCCACTGCAACCGTCATATCCTTTCTTTTGCAGCATAGTAAATCCTTTGTCATACCGTTCCACTGGCAACCTGACAGGTGGGGTCTCAGTTGGATCTTTATACAGCCAATCTATGACATCATCATCTAAAGTTTCTTTGTCAAGTTCACCCCATCTTGTAAATGTAGTGGGAGGCTGATATTGAATAACTACCTTGGGTTCCTTTTGCAACAAATGGGGTTTGCCATATGATTTTGGAGATATTGGTAAATTCCCGATGAGGAATGTTTGATCCATTGAATATTCTCTGCATCCTTGGTCCTGTATCTTCAATTTTCCTTTGACAGCATCTAACAATTCATTAGGATCCACATAACTATGTGATTTGGCCTCTCTATTGACGGGGACTTGCTGCTGAGGGGTATCCTTTAGAGTAGCACATAATTGAAATGGATTAGGATCTCTTGGAATTGTTATCTCAGTTCCATTGTAAGGATACTTTAAACATTGATGATAGGTGGATGGAACTGCTTTCATTGCATGGATCCATGGACGGCCAAGAATCATATTGTAAGGGAGATCAAGGTCTAAGACTTGCAAGAAAGTGTTTTCTGTCACTGGACCGACTCTGATAGGCAATGTAATTATCCCTTTAGATGGGCGCTCAACATCATCATATGCTTTGATTGTTATTCTTCTGGAAGCATCAATGTCATTTTCTGTATATCCAAGGCCAATGACCACTCTCAAGGTACAAATATTAAGACCTGCTTCGCCATCTATCAAGACTCGTCAGATTTTGCAATTATGGACAAAGACTTCAAGGTGTAAAGGATAATTATGAGGGAGCTTATCAGGTGAGATATCATTATCAGAAAATGCAACATTTTGGGAAACAACTAGATGTCCAATCTGGGCTTGAAACTGGTCAACATCAATGTCTGTTGGGATAGTGGACTCAATTAAAGCTTTATCTAGGACTGCACGATGCATGGGGGACATTTTCAACAACTCAAGGATTGATATTTGTGCAGGTGTCTTTCCTAGATGATCCAAGAGATTATACTGACTTGCAGGAGTTGGTTTGGGAGGAGCTGCAGGAGCTCCTTTCAGGACTATTTTGGATCGACGAGTGGTGACCGCGCAAGAAGGATCTTGTTCCTTTATTCTTATGGTGGAAACATACTCATTTGACGCTCGGAAACAATTGATGACATTGTTATAACCAGTATTTGCATAGTTTGCTGTTTGGGTAGAGTTTGAAGAAGACGCTTTACCCTTGTCATGATCAAGCAAAGGAGTTTTGAAAATGGTATGATCAGTGTTAGAGGTCACGTTGGGCGGATCTATCTCAATTACTCCTTGCTCTAACAAGTCTTGAATCATATGTTTCAATTGAAAACATGACGCGGTTTTATGTCCTTTTGACCGATGATACTCACAGTATGCATTATCATTCCACCAATGCGGTTTTACCACTGGTTCTGCCTTGATATCTGGTAGCTTAATAAATTTTGCTTGTATTAATTGTTTCATTACTGACTCAATAGGCTCTCCCAATGGCGTAAATTGTCGAGGAGGCCCATCCCTTGATCGAAAAGGTTTGCGCTGCTGGCTTTGTTGCTGGCCTTGTTGTTGATTATATTGTTGAGTGTATTGTTGAGTATGCTGTTGGTATTGCGGTTGTTGAGTAACATTGCTCACTGGTGTTTGATTTTGTTCCATAGTTGACATATTAGGAACACTCAATTTCTTGATTGTGAATGGGGGTTGATTTGCATTCACCACTCTTGCATCAACAACTCCATCATTAGTGACATTCTTGTTCTTATACCAAAATCTATTTCTATCCCCGGAATTGGTCGTGTTGTCACTATCTTTGTTAAGCTTAATGATTCCCTTGGCTACAAGAGCAGTTTCAATGTTCATCCTTTTCTTAATGAGTTTCTCTATAGTACTGGGACTTTTCAATTTTAGTTCGTACATCATTTCTGGGACCAAATTTTGGATAAACAGATTCACTTGTTGTTCTTCAGGTATATCTAGGGAAGAACGACTATACAAGCTTCGCCATCGTTGCAAGAAAGTCACTAACGGCTCGCCTTGCTTTTGCTTGGTGTTGCATAAATCTGACATGGTCACGTCACTATCGATGTTGAATGCGAAGTGAGATATAAAATTTTGAGCCGATTCAGACCAAGTCTTTATATTTTCTGGCAGATGCGAATACCAATCCATGGCTTGTCCAATGAGACTTTGTGCAAATAAGCGCATTAAATATGTTTCCTCATTACTCACTTCAGTACATGCCGTGAAAAATGCTCGAATGTGATCTTTTGGATTGCCATTCCCTTTATATTTCTCAAAATTAGGTGCCTCAAAATGTTTAGGGAATGGAGGCATGTATAAGCTCTTATCAAATGGATTAGGACATAAATCCTGATCTGTATACAACTTCTTTGTTCCTTTAGTTTCTAATGCGTCAACTTGTCGTTGCAACTTCTCAAGCTGTTGCGCAATTGTATCAGATTTTGGAGGTCCATCATTAATCTCGGTGGGTACTCTTTGTCGATACATCGTGTTTCCGATCGGTTGTTGATGCTCTGAAATGGCTGTTTTTGGTGTCTCCGGCATATAATGTTCTTGATACATCTCTTGTTGTTGTGGTTGTGCCATGCCTTGATATTGACCTTGTTGCTGTGCTTCTTGTAGACTAGGTTGATATTGCAATTGAGGGTGTTGTTGATATTGCACAGGTGCCAATTGCGGTTGTGAAGTATGATAGCTTGTTTTCCTTGGCACATATTGAGGCACATGTTGTTGTTGATGCTGACGAATTGGAATTTTCTGACTTTGTGCCAATTGTTGTCGCGGTGTATATCCCATCATTTGCAAAAAACTTTGTTTGGGTGGTTTTTGTTGTTTCTCCTTAAGATGGGGTATGACACCTGCATTAACTTGTTGTGTTATTTGTCCAATCCATTGTGATGGTTGCAAGTTTGCATTAACTTGTAATGGGGCAGAAGGCACTGCAACTTGTTGTCGAATGCGATATTGTTGTTGTTGTACATTGCTTGTTTGCACATTCAATTGTACCTTTTGTGTATTACTCAATTGTTGCAACAATTGTTGTTGGTGCAAACCACTATCCGTAGCTCTTTGTGTCACCATTATCGAAGGATCTATCACAATAGTGTTTGGCAAATATATTGAGCTTAACGGGACATAAGAACTTTGTTGCATCGTGGAATTGTTTTGGACATTGGTGATATTAGGCATCCCAGTCATGAAGCTTTCTTGCATCTTAGATTTTGATCCAATTGTATGCATGTAAGGAACCACTTCTTGTTGAGGGATAGTAGTCAATATTTGCGTGGTCTTCATTTGATCTTGTGTTACAGGTGTTGTGTTGAATAATGGATTATTTATTGTCTCAAATGGTGACTTTTGAGGAATAGTCACTGTCAATGCCTTTGAAGCACGTTTACTCATCAAGGTAGATTGAGTTTCTTGTCACGTATTTTCTTCATTTGGATGCGGAGAGAAACTTAACAGCTCACCACCTTATTGTTTTTGCACATTGATTTTCTCACTTGAGGAGGTCACATTACTCATCATGTTAAGATATTTTTGTAGGAACATCTTAAAGACCTTGTTCAAGAATTTATCTATCTTTTTTGTCAACTTTGGGTCTTGAAGGAACATATCAACATCATCAGAAGCATCGAAATCTGATGAAGAATCTGGTTGGACATTTGGATTCATTTCTTGTTGAATGCCTTGATCTGAACCAAATCCTTGTGAAAGAGTTTGTTCCTCATGTAATGTTTGAATTTAATGTTGCATGTTTGGTTGATTCCAATTGAAAGGTGCATTTCCTCTTGGTGTTGGTGGAACACTCCCATGTCCTGGTTTCATAGGTACAAACACTGGTTCATATAATGGAGGTGGTCCAAGTTGAACCATTCCATATGGTGGTAGTGATGTGTTTGATAAACCTTCAATTTGTACTATTTGACTAGTTTGAAACTGTGAATTTGATATGTTGTCAATGGGTTGATACGTTGGTTCACCCATCTTTTTAGATTTTGATCTTGTTTCAACAGGCATGTCACTTATGCAAATGCAATATTTTTGAAAATTTTCAAGGACAATATATGATATGCAACTAAATGCAAACTAAATAAATGAGAATGCAATCTATGGCAAGAATGCAACCTATGTTTTTGGTTGTTTTTCAAGATTTTGACAAACTTTTGAAATGCAAATCTAAAAGAGACCCTTAGGAAATTGAAATGATGTCTAGACCTCAAAGGACAAAAGGACCAAGTGACAAAAGGACAAAATGACAAAGTCTCCCCTATATACTTGGATACTAAGCTAGGTTCGACCAAATGACAATAATGACAAAAAGAGAAAAGGTTTGATAAGGTCTAGATTTCTTAACAATGACTTAGGGTTTACCAAAGATTTGGATTACTCAAGTATGACAAAACCTAGTTTTGACACTATATGCAAAGGGATAATTACTTATGCAAATGATCCTAATATGATATGATAACGACCTAAACTTAATGAAGAGACCCAAGGTATGCAAATGCAAATGTATGACAATGGTATTACTCTAATGCAAGAGGACACATGCAAATGGATGACCCTTATTGATATGCAAAGGAGTATGACCTAGGTGAAACCTAACCTTGGCACTTGACAATGACTTTGCAAAATGCAAACCTAGGATGAACCTAAATCTAAGTGACATGAATGTTGAAACAATATTTTGAAAAATGTTTGACAACCATGTTTGAAGGTGTTTTGAACTTTGTTGAATGAAATGTTCTTGGGTTTAACCTTGTTTTGAATCAATTTGTCTTGTTTTTGAAATGAGATGCAATTCAACTTTTGACAAGCAAAGAAGACAAGATATTTTAACTTAGACTCAAGACAATCATTGTCATTCACACATTTCTTATGGTAGGCAAGGACATTAGGTACTTGAGAGGTAGACTCGTTATGAGATTCAAGGAGAATACATAAATGCTTGACCCCATGGGCTCCCCTCCATGACACTCACTTCTCAAGGCAGCCAAGCATCAGTCCCCATGGAAATCTCCCCATGGCAAACTTAGTATCTCTTCCAAGTATCCGAACTTGTCCTTCTCAAGCAACTAGAAGGATTTTTGGCCTCTAAATACAAGGTGTTTAGTAAGGATTTCTATTAAGCGTTACTCCTTGGTGTCACACAAGCATGATTGAGACATTAAGCCCACCAAGATACCAAACAAATGTAGTCGCGCAAGCACGATTTAGACCTTGAGGTCCTACTTAGATGTTGATATGAGAAAGAGTTCAAGGGTCATCACTTCCCAAGTAACTGCAATTCCCACGTAACCCTTCCTTCAAAGCTTTCACCCATCAGGTATTTGTTTATAGTGAGTTAGAATGCCAAGGTATTCTAGCCATACTCACTTTGGGTCATTCCTTTCTCATGATTATCACTTGCTTGCAAAAGCAAATGGTCGGGAAGGCAGGCCCTCTAAAGGTGACACACAATCAAAAACATGAGCATGGTATCGAAGATCTGGATTTATGATCACCCTAAGAAGGATGAGAGCATACTCTCCTACTTGGATGTCAAACTCAACAATCAAAGCAGACATATATTCATTCCATCCTATTTAGAAATCATACTAGGTGCCTAAATATTAATTACAAACACAAAGTTTAGTTGTAGTCCAAGGCAACCTGCAAAACCCAAGTCAGAAGTTTGATATGTTTAGTCTTTGACTATCGAACCTGCACAAAACGTGTTAGTAGTTTCATTTGTTGTCTTTTTCATGCGTATGCCAAGGTGCTGCACAAAGAATCAGTACCAAAAAACCAAAAAAAGCAGAAACAGAATGCAAAAGAAAACAATTTGCAAGTGAAAAACATTGCCTTTTACCTCTGTTTCTGGCCCTACACAGGCGCAGAAGTCTTGACACAGGCACAGAATGCTTGACATAGGTGCAGATTGTCCTTGACATAGGCGCAAAATGCTTAACACAGGCACAAAATGCTTGACACAGGCGCAAAAGTTCTCAGAAAACCTTGCATTACCCCGTTTCTTGGGTTTTTAACTTGCACATCAACTCAAAAGCACTCAAAAGCATGATTAGGGGGTTAGTTCACGTCGGCTTCACCAATTAATGTAGCTAGGAAATCAGAAATCATCACAAGAAAATATCAATATTAGTCATAACTCAATCACAAAGCTCAAATGCAATGATCAATCCTAATTACATCCAATAGAGATATGAAAACAAGATATTCAAGATTGAAAACTTAAGCAAACCAAATGCAGACTTGAATGTCTCCTTTAGGTGGCTCCATTGTCCTTCTTTCTTCTTCAAATAGCTTTGTTTGTGGATCTCACCTACAAGTGCATACACATGAGATGAAAGCAAGTAGACAAGATTGTAGCGCAAGAATACTCGAAGTGTGATTGATTTGACGAAGTGATTAGAAAAAGTAATTAATCGGGATTGAAGAAATTCATCCAATTTATAGACAAATTGGAGAAAAGACAAGATTAGCATGAATTTGATTCGAATGGAAATTTCAAATCAAGAATGACAAACATGACAAGTTATGACAAATTTGCACTTTCTATGCAAGATTGATTGATTGATAAATTTGACAAAATTATGACAAATTTCTATGTCAAAATTGATTGATTGTCAATTATGACAAATTATGACAACTTGAAATGTCATTCCCATGAAATTAGGAGAAAAATAGGAGAGAATTGAGAATTAGAAATTAGGAAATTAGGAATTAGAAATTGATGAAAATTAGGAAATTAGGTGAATTGGAAAATTAGGTAAATTAATTAATAATTTATCATTTATTAATTAATTCACAAAAAGAGGAATAATTAGTTAGCCAATTAAATAAACATTTAATTGCAATGAGAAGACTTAGGATAAATAAATAATTTACCCTAGAGGGAGAAATGACAAACAAGGTTAAATGATTAAATCATGAAACCCTAGAAAATGAATTAGAAATGCAAGGATGACAATTAGGTCATGATTGAAGGATAATTGATATCGATTCGATTTGATCATGATTCTGACTAACAAAGGACCAATGTTGATAAATGATCTGACTGATAAATGCGCCAATTGATGAGGAACAATGACAAATTGATCCAAATTGACATGATTGAGAAGACGACGACGATCGATGACAAATCGATCGCAAAATGACAAAGTTGACAAGAGGACAAGGATCAATGACAAAATAGATCGCAAGATGACAAGATTGAAAATGACCATGATCAATGACAAATTGATCGCAAGATGACAAGATTGAAAACGACAACGATTGATGACAAATCGATCGCATGATGATAAGATTTGAAAATGACAACGATAGATGACAAAATAGATTGCAAAATGACAAGATTGAAAATGACCACAATCGATGACAAATCGATCGCAAGATGACAAGATTGATAAGAGGACAAAACCCTAATCAGGATTGACAATGTCCAAAATAATGACAAATGATCACGCACATTAATGCCACAGGATAAGATTGACCAAAATCATGACTGAAGATTGTTGTCGACAAGACCAAATTCAAAAGCGAGACGAATGAAGAATGCAGAAGAATGACTCGATGCTCGCAAATGATAAAGACCAAGTGCGTGACATAGGAGAAATGTTAATGTGACGCAAAAACCCTAAAATAAGGCAATGCATCAATGTTAAAGTATGATTCCGCAAGCCTTGACCTTTTTTAGACGTCTACAATACCATAACCTATTAACTCTACATTCATAATCTTTCAAACAAAGAATACATAATCATCACATGAAAAATGCACAACTCATGACACACAAATTTTTCATGTGGAAACCCAAATGGGAAAAACCACGGTGGGGATGAATACCCACAAGCTTATTTTTGAAATCTTTTGAAGCTCGCTTTGTTAGGAGCCTAGTCCGGTTAAAGACTTTACAAGAAGGTTCTTCTAGGAACTAATTCTGTTAGAGATCACCCGGTTAAGGGATGGCTATATACCCTGTTAAAGGTTGAAACCCTATTAAAGGTTACCTCACTAGAGGATTTGAAGAACTCAATGATCTTGAGTCACCCGGTTAAAGGATTTACAATAAGCTTGTTAAAGCTACCCGGTAAAGTGATTTTCCAACTGTTGAAATGATTAGAAGACAACAGGTAAAACTTTGATTTGATAACAACACTACATGCTAAGGCAGATCCTTTTTAGTTCCTCTATTCTGCAATCACACTCTGCAGTTTTCTTTAACAGGTCTGGCAAGTATCTCATCACTCAGTTACACACAAACAACATTTTCCAACAAATTTACAATAACAAACATAATCAAACTTATAGACAATAGTTAGGTCGGTAGCATAAACCCTAAACCCTAAGCATCTTAGGTTTACAACACAGGCGATCCAATCTTGACCGCCCAAACACATTGCATAGAGTATTACAATTTCAAACAGATCACAAGACAAACTGCATCGTTCATTCTTCACCGCACATGGGAATCAGTTGTTGGCATTTTTTATGATTATGCTGTGATTGTCATTGATGGACATACACTTGCCATGAGATCACTTTTTGTAAGTATGAGTTATGCTCAACCGGTATTTGTTCCAAACCGGTATCATGTATTATAGTCTTTAGACTATCGGTGTTTTGCAGAAAGTGTTTACCGATCTCAAGTGGCATAAAGACTCAAGCGGTATGAAGACCTCAAGTGGTTCGAGGATCTTAAGTGGAGTGGAGCAAAGGAACTAAAAGCGGTAGTTATCATTTTTCCCAGTCTTCATTTTTGTCAAACCGACAACCGGTATTTTGCGTAAACTGATATTTTGTATGAATCGGTAATACTCTGTGATGAGTTACCATCCACCATTTCTTTGGTGGTTCTTTTGTGCCGTATTACCAAATATGTCTAGATACACTCAACCTAGGAACTTGCAATGTAATCCTATTGGACCGACATGAAACCAGATTCCTTTATAAGGACATCATGTCTAGGGTTTTAGTTGTTGTTAGGGTTTTTAATATTGCACGAGTTTTTGTATGAGCGATCATAGGAGAGAAGAGAAAGTTTGTGTGAAGTAACAGAGTGTGAAGTGTCTGAAGACTAAAGTAATGCTGAAATGCATTAGCAATGAGCTTTCATGGATCTAACCAAGCATACTGTGCTAGTATCTAGATCACTCACTTGTTGATTACTTACATCTTTGACAAGTCTGAAGACCCTTAACATGAGAGGCCTGGCAAAGCCTTTGTAAATCCTCTAACAAGGTGGTTCACAACTGTGGATTTGAAATCCTCTCACAAGGTAGTCTTTGTTGTTCACCAAAAGTGATAAACCCAAGTACACCTGCAATCCTTCTATGAAATGACCAATTTCAGTCTATGAAAAACATTAGGGCTTGGACAACATAACATAGGACCCTAATTGATCCTCTTGCACTTCAGGTTCTGCTAGACCTAGGGGGGACACACTTTTGATGCATGAAATTACCTCATTTACTCATCATGACAACATCAATGAAGCAGATAAACCATTCCACAAGCTCACCCAATTTAGAAACACACTACAGATTGGCTAGATCTGTATAAATCATAAATGAAAAAATAGCTTGGAATGAGAAGAACACACCCCTAAACATAAAGGGAAATAGATTTTTCTTTGATTTGAATTAATCTGAAACTATCCCCAAATCTGCAAGACTAGTGCCTTGTTCATTGAGCAACAGAGTCACACATAGAACTGTAAATGTGTATCCTAGCCACAAATTGGTTCTCCTTAAATGATATTCTTGCATTAACACCTTATACTAATGCATTACTCAATTTATTCACAGAATTATCAGATCTGGGACACATATTTCATTTATTCATGACTGATTAAAGAGTTTAAAACCTTCATTGAAGGATACCCACAAGCATTCACACAACCTCCTTGAGGATTAAATTCTTAATAATGAAATACTTACACAAAGACAATACTATGGGAAATTTACTCATGCCTGACACAAGTAAGACCTACAACTAAGAAACCACATCTACAACTCTGCACTGCAATCTCTATACCCTGAAAAGATCCATAGAACTTTACAAGTTTGGGTCAAGAAATTCAAAAAATGGAAGCCATGAAAACTGGAGCCACTCTCACAGAATTCTGGAACCCTTACAATTGAGAAGAATTGGGAATAAGAAGGAGAGGGAAAAAGATCAAAATCCATCAGAACATGCCAAGTGTCTCCTTTGTCCCTAACTGCAAAAATATCTTTTTCATTCCCATGGAAACTGCTCTTGAAATATCCTATATCTGTTGAAACTAACTCCGTAACTCCATTCCTTATCTTGAGAGCTTTCCGGCAATATATAATACTTCCCTATTTGAGTAAAAATAGAGCCCTGGGCGAATTAATCACTCATGTGTGCATAATCATTTAAATTTTTCATTTTTCTATATAGTTTCAACTATATATTTAACTTTGATTTTGGCCCTGCACCTTGCCATGTGGCGGCCTCTGATTGGTCGATGGGGTCCACTGGGTGCCACTTGAGATGACACCTCATCACTCTGCCACGTGTCCACCACCAAGCTGCATGCTTATCGCCACGTCATCGCCATGTGTTTGCCACCTGTGAGCCACCTCATCGCCACTGGACAACCATCTCATCGAGACCCGCTTGCTGGACCGCCAACTAGATCTACCACCTGGCTTTCACCATTTCATGATAGGTAACTTTCATGTATCTTCGGTCTCCAAAATCGCGTGCCGTTGGATCTTTCCAGACTTGCTCGATCTTTAACCTAGATTTCCGTGCACATAGATTTTTCTATTTCGCGAAGGGTATTCTTCGATCATCTTCCCTTCACGAATCAACACACACCATTGATCTTCTCTGAACCTGCACTATCTTTAATGCGTCCATTTCCTGCAAAACTCGCCTACTTGCCTCGGGATCTGTGCCTCTGTGGGGTCCACCCGTCGGCCTCCTCGGTCGCCTTGAGAAGCGCACCCGTGCGCGTGGGGTCTACTTGGGTATCCAACCGACGCCATCCATCAAAATCCTTGATGGCTTTGACATATTAGATGGGTGTGAATTTGTATTTAAATACATAAACTTTCCCATGCACAGCCAACGTGGGGCAAATGCTCATGCCTGGGAAAGCATTTTTTGAAGCTTTCCTGAGTGTTAATGGCGATTTTCTGCAATTGCTTGGGAATTGATGGATTTAACCTCATCACTGCCATACTGGGAGGAGTTTGAAGGTTGAGTTTTAACACATGCTGCCACCATTGGGTTTTAATTTGCTGCTCTTAACTTGCCACTTCCAGCCATCACGTGGGGGAAGGGATTTGGCTTCAAACCTGCCATTTGCATTTTTTGAAATTCGTTTGCTATTGTTCGTTTGCTATGGAAAATTTTAAGCACTCCACATGCCACGTGAGAGGAAAGGAGATTTGGCATTACACCTTGTTTGCATTTTTTTGTTTTCAACAACCTTCTTCCTTACCATGTCCAGCAAGCAAGGAGGAGGATTTTTTGTTTTGAAACCTGGCCATTGCTGCTGTTTGGAAGTTTATTGCCTTCTCCAATTTGCTGGAGTTTTAAAACCCCCATGCTGGACAAAGGAGAAGGCTAGCAAGTGCTTGAAAAATAAATAAAAAATCGCTGCCCACAAACTCCACAGCAGAGTGGAAATTGGCAATTGCATTTGTTGATAGTTAAAACTACACTCTTACCTGTCACGCTGCAAATTTGTATTAACTTTAAAGTTTAATGGGCTTGCTGATTGCATTTTCTTTAAGTGTTAATGCCTTCTCACATGCTTTGTTAAATTGGACATTTCAAATGCCCATTGCTGGAGTTTTTATGCCTTGCAATGTTTCACATGAAGAGGCTCTTGGAGAATTCATGGAATTTACTTTAAGCTGCCAAGGCATTTGTAATAAGAGGCTTTAAACGCCTTTCCCATCATGCTGCCTATTGCCAATTTATTGGGAGGGTTCTTTAAAATCTTTTCTTTCCATTCAAAGCATTCAATCCAAATGCCACCATAACCCTTGTTCTCTTGAAAAAACATATTCAATGCATTCGCTTGAATTGGGAAGGCATCCATCTGTTTCAACATTTCGTTTGTGGGATGATAGGAATCCTCGAACATATAATATTCTTCATTCCTCATGAACTCCTTCATACTTAAATTATATAACATATGATTTAAAAAAAATAATTTAAACCTTGCGTGAAAAGATGCACAAAGTGGCAAGCTAGGTCGGGCCCCAAAGTGGGTCTGACTAATTTTTTTTTTGTTTTCATACAACCGACCTCTAAAATACCTCAGGAACCTTAGACATACCTCTGGAATTGATTGGCATCGTTTTCGGATCATAAAATTGAATTTCACAACTTTCAAGCACTTACGCCCCATTTTCGCATTTAATCGCGAAGACGTATTTTTCAAGTCGGTCAAAACACCTTTTTGGACCTCGCCATCTGATAGACGTGTACTTTGATATACAAGGATGAACTCTGCCAAGTGATTTTTCAAGATGAGTCCCAAGTGAAGAGATATTAATTGGCAAAAATGACCAACTGGCTTTGTCGACACTGCGGACCTGATGAAGTCAATGTTCTGGCAACACATGATGCCTTTCTTAAAAATATCAAACGACCTCCGTAGACCCTCAAATCTGAAACATAGGTACCTTGAAGTACATATTAAATATTTGGATTCTCAGTTCGACCAAAAGTCTGACTGAGTGCAAATGGCGCGCTCATGAAAATGGCTACTTTAACTAATATAGCACTGAAAGTATGGATCACTGAAAACGATGACTCAATGAACCCTTTTGAAAACCGATCAAACGGATTGGCAAAGGCTTGAAACTTGAAACATAGATTTTTATTCATACCAACAATAGCCTAGAACAAACATTATGGTCTAACACTCACTGAGGCAACTTTTACACTTATGCAAAACAGGGCATCGACTAGGTGCTGAAACAGGGACTTGTCAAACCACACAAACTGCAAACTGATTTGGCTTTGAAAACTGAGCAAATGGATTCATGAAGACTTGAAATTTTGCATAAAGGCACACTTTTATACATAAAATTCAATCTATTTTGAATTTATTCATGACGATCAACAGGGAAAAAGATATAAACACCCAAAGTAGGCTACTTAGTAAAATATGCATTTGTGCCTAAAATGCACTTTCAGCTCACCCCTCAAAATGGGTACCTCATAAACTTATCCAAACTGAAATCTGAAAGTTGCACATCATTGCATAGGCCAAATGAAAGGTGTAGGACATGCTTCTCGAGCCTTACCCTTTGAAAATCAACTAGCTCCATTTTACCCCCTTTCTAACTAGGCCATTCAAACTGACTCATTCGGAAATGCAAAGCAAAAATTTGAATTGGGCCTCAAAACTTGACTCAAATTTAATGAGTCCCAACAGTCTTTAATCAGACTTATCTCCTAATAGAGATTGAGATTCCTAACAGGATTTGTTCTGGTAAAGAACATTGTATGACCTTAACCGGTCTGGTTACTATTCTGCAGATAGTTACTTGTGAGTTTCATCTCACTGTGGTTTTTACCATTTGGGTTTCCACGTCAAAATCTCTTGTGTTATGGTGATTGTGCTTCTGTGGGTGAATGCCTTATTTGATGTTTGGTTTGCATTTGTGTTAACCGGTTTGTTTTTAAGACTACTTTACCAATTTACTGCTAGACTGTTTAAGTGTTTGAGTTCATTATTTTTTGGTATACTAATTCACCCCCTCTCTTAGTATTCATCAATTGGTATCAGAGCCAACCTTTCTATAAGTTTAACCAGTTGGAAAGAAATATGGGGGAATACACTGTGAGGGAACTTACTCATTGGCTCACTCAGACTGAGCAAGCCTATGATGAACTTAAAGTCAAATATAAAGCCTCTCAGGCAAAAAGAAGAGAGCATGTTGAAAAACCGATGGAGCTAACTGAAAACAGTTCCTCTGATGAAGCAGACATGGAGGCCCTAGTTGAAGAAGTAAAAAAACTGAATGAGTCTAATGCTAGCCTGAGAAGGGAATAGGAAGGACTAACCATCAGAATGTGTCAAGAGCTTGAAAATCGGAGGAAAGCTGAAGATCTGGCAAAAGACAAAGATCATGAGATCTCCAAGCTGAAACAAGAAATCAATGCTCTTACCGCTCATCTTCAAGAGAGCAAAGCAGAAAAAGAAGAAATGCAAGGTGAATTGAACCAGGCTATCTCTGAGACTGTAACCTTGAAAGAATCCAATGCTGCTATTTCCAAAGAACTCACTGAGTCAAAGGAAATACTTGCCAAATTCAATAAGAGTTCTGTTAGGCTAGAACAAAAGCTTGAATCTGCTCAACCGGAAAAGAATAAGACTAGACTTGGTTTTTTCGGTTATGAGGAAGGTGAGACCTCTGGTACAAAGGATGGAGCATCAAAGAAACAACCAGAACCAAAGGATAAAGGTAAGAAAAAGTTCAAACCTGTTTGCTTTAACTGTCTCAACAATACACTACCAATGTATGTAGAAGTAAGGCTTACAATAATTTTCCTTATTTTCTAAATGATAAGCCTAGACCCAATAGATTCAATGGTAATTGTTATGCATGCAACAAGTTTGGGCATAGAGCATTTGAATGCAGGTCTGTCATGCACAACACCAGAAGGTATCCTCAAAGGAGTCAAGGAGTTTTTCCTGAACCCTCTGGGAACCAGAATCCAAATTGGTTTAGTACCTATAATCATTAGATAGGTAGCAGTGGCTCTCAAGCGGCAACCAGATCAAGGGCAATCTATTTTATTTGTCATGGTAGTGGTCACACTGCTACAACATGCAGAAGGAAGAATGGAAACATGAATAATGGACCTTGGAGAGCACCTAGAATGATTTGCTATCATTGCAACAAACTGGGTCATACAACAAGATTCTGCAGAACTAGAAAGAACATATCGGATGATATACCTGTCACTCCGGAAGGAAAGATTGATGTTGAAACTGTTTAATCGGACATGAAGACAACATGGAGGAAGAAACCTAATGAAGTGTAACAAGAGGAACTGATTTCTGCACCTAGTGTGGAAGTCGTTGAACCAGCAAACTAAGCTTCAGAAAAGCTTAGGGGGAGCAAACGGTGAAATGTTTCAAACCCCCAATTTACACTGGTAAAAGAAATTAATCGGTATGTGATACCTGTCATTTGGCAGAAGACCGAAAATGGTAAAAGGCAAATTAGGGTTTATGCCCTAATAGTGGAGCATTTATTATGATAGGTGAAGAATTTGTTTAAAAGGAATTTTCAAGTCATTTTTCACTTATAAGTTTTTAAGCGAAGAAGTTTTCAAGTGCAGAGCGACGAAAGGTGATTTGTGTTGCGATTCAAAGTGATTTTAGTTTCTTGAAGAAGATTTAGAAGCTAATATCAGTCAGTCAAGTGTAGAATCCAAAGTGGTATTTCAACAATCGAAGGAGTGTGTAGCGTAGTGAAATCTGCAAGCCCTAAATTTTGATTTACGAAGGTATTTTTTGAATTTCTCTGTTTATCATGGCTTCTGCATCACACTCTAGATCTAGTGCACCTGTTGATTTAGTAGATTTTATCCAATGAAAGGCAAAATATAATGCCCTATCCCAAATACCCGCTGGTGTCATAGTCGAGGAAGGTATTTCAGATTATATTGACTGTAAAATTGAAGACCTAGGATCTCTTATGATCCATTCTCAGTTAAGTTTATTCTGCGGGAAGGACAAGAAGATCAAACCGGTATTCAGCATATTAGAAAAGAAGAATCTTCATAATTCAATCCATTTCCTTGAAGAATTTATAGATGATCACATCCGCATAATTGTAAACAGAGTGCACGGTGACAAAATGTATTTAGAGTGGACGCATGACATCACACTGGAAGCAATTCTTGCTGTCATCAGTTTCTGTAATATTGGGGAAGTACCAGCCCTAAGGAAGATTAGCAAGACTGAAATGACCAAGCTCACCGGTTCAGTGAGCGACTCATGGGGAATGACTGTCAATTCCATCAAGGATGATCTGGTCAAATATGCGTGTATGGTGATAGGATACTAGACGTTCCATGCCAACAGAATCAACTATGTCTCTGCTGCAGTGGTAAATGTTGCCTACAGGATGATCAAGGAAGATGCATCATTTGATTTGTGCACCTGTATGCAAAGACAACTTCTGGTGAACCTGAATTCAATTAAACAAGACAATACCTTGAGATTTAAATTCAAACAACTATTGGTCGGATTGTTCTTCTACTTCCAAGGCTACTTTCTAGGAGTAGGTGATATTCAGTGGTCTGCTGGCCAACTAGTTACAAAACAAATCAAGGAAAGCCTACAAGAGGTTGGAACCGGTTATCCAAAAGTTCTGAACAAATACTTTGATGAGTTCAGACATAAAATGAGCCAAAGAGTGAGAATATCAAGTGATATTGTTAAGAAGTATGAAGATGACATCTGTTTCACCATTAGAGTGGATGAATGCATAATGGAGGCCGTTGAGCCCAGACAGGAAGAAGTGGAGCCTATGGGTTATGAGGTAATGTATGATATGCTGGAAGGGTATGCCTCTACCCTTATTGCCTCACCTCTTGATCCTAAGGAGAAGAGAACCGACACCTATCTGGAAAGGGTTACACTGGTTGAAGAACCTTCAGTGAAGAAAGGAAAAGAACCTCCAGTAAAGAAGGCAAAGGAAGTGCCATCTGTATCAGCACCGGTTACTACAACAAGTCCTAAAGTGACCAAGTGGTCATCGACAAAGAAGAAATCGGAAGCTGCTCCCACCAAGGTATTTGAGAGGAAGTGGAAGACAAAAGACAACACACCAGACTCAGAGGACACTGTGTCTGAAGAATAGCCTAAGAAGACTAGGCAAATGAGGAAGAAGATAAAGGAAACTAGCAATGAATTGGCAACATCAGCACCGGTAAATATTGATATTTCCTCCTACAAACCTTTGACACATTATCAAAGAACTATTAAGAACATTAGAAGAAAATTTCTTAGTGATTTGAAAGAGTTCTTTGATGATTTCAATGATGATGAAAAGGAAGAAGTTGAACAGGAAGTGATTAAATATCTATGTATTAATGACTGGTGGCCATTAGAAATTAGAACAAATACACCTGATTCTTTATATAATTCTTTAGATAATAAATGGTGCATTGCCATAGAGAAGGAATAGGAAATAAGAGAGGAAGTATTTGCACAATACTTTCCTGATGTGCCTCAATCAGAACTTTATACAGTGGTGGAAAAATATAAAGGCCTTTTCTTCATGAGAAGAAGGAGACTTCTATTACTAGAAGGAAAAGTCCTGGAAGTGGTAAAAGATACCCACTCACTTGCTCAATCCGCTCCGACGTTGCATCAAGTCACTGAAGCCAACAGGAAAGCTGAGTAAGAACCAGAAATCACTAAACCGGATGAGGTATATGACAGTGAAGGAGAATCGGTCACTGATCAAATGGACCCCATTGATGTTGATGCCTTGAATGGTGAAAATGTTACTCCAGGTACACCATCAGAAGGAGCAAGACAGGAGAAGCACGCAGAAGAAGAAAAGAAGCAACAGGAAGAAGAAAAGAAGAAATAGGCAGATGAAGAGGAAAAGAGAAAAGAGGAGAAAAAGAGGAAAGAGGAAGAGGATAAGAGAAAAGAAGAGGAGAAGAAGAGAAAAGAAAAGGAGAATAAGAAACAAGAGGAAGAGAAGAAGAAGAAGGAAGAGGAAAAGAAAGAAGAAGAGAAGCGGAAAGAGGAAGAAAAGAAATAGGAAGAAGAGAAGAAGAAGGAAGCGAACAAGAAAGAAGAGGATAAACGGAAGGAAGAAGAGAAGAAACAGGAAGAGGAGAAGAGAAAGCAGGAAGAGGAGAAGAAGAGGAAGGATGAAGAAGCAGAAAAGCGGAAAGAAGAAGAGAGGAAGAAGGAAGAAAAGAAATGAAAGGCAGAGGAAGAGGAGAAAAATAAGGCTGAAGAGGACTAGCTAAGAGCCAAAGAGAAGGAGGAAGTGACACAAAGCACACAGTTGGAGACCCCAAAGGCAACCGGTAGTCAAGCCAAATTGGTTGACATTACCAGTCCCATTGACCTCCAATTTGCAAATGAAACGGAGCTACTGCAAAGCATTAAGCTTGCTTAAGAGCGATTAGATGCACTAAGGAGGAAAAAGGAGCAAGATGTTATTCAAACTGCAGTGGAAACACTTACCAGTTTCATTCCCAGTACCAACCTCCTGAGTACCGATTTCTCTCTGGCACAACTGAAACTCCTATGCACAGTTGTAGAGGACCAGGTGCAATTCCTGGAAGATGTGGCTGAAGTCAGTGCACAAAAGAAGCATCAAAAGGCTCTAAACACTGCCTTGGTGAAGAAGTTGAATGAGCTCCGGTCAAAACTTCAGAAAGCACAAAAAGATATAAGAGATGCTTTGGATGAGGGGAATCTGCTGCTCAGTAAGATAAGCCAACCCCATTTATTTTGTGATATGTGCTTGCATAGAAGGAAAAGCTACAATCTGACTTGCAGTCATACATAAGAACCTTCAAGCCACCATATGATTCCTTCACCACTTATGGGAAAACCGTTCACCGGTTTCAAATCCAATCTACAAGAATAGAGGTAGAAATCATCAACCAGACATGAAATTTGCAGAAGCTTCAACTGGTTATACTACCAAGATTGCAAATACTTCAGAAATTCTATCTCAATCTGGATGCCTTAAAAGTCACTCAAGAGATGAGTACCATGGATGCCATGGAGGAACATGTATCCCAGATGCAAATGAAGAGTGAGGTTTCTACCTCATTGCTTGAGTCATGGTCCTTATCCATGAAGCAATTTATGCAAGACTTTAAATCAGTTTTTGACAAGTTTCACTCTTTATTGTCATAAACACTTTTTTTTGCTAATGGGAATAGGGTTATTCAGCCACACTTTGTCATTATTGGCAAAGGGGGAGAAGTATTCCTATGTATTTAAAATTTTGATGCATGATATGTATACTTTCATGTTTATTTTTGTAAGGGAGTAGTATACATTGTATTTTCTGCAAAGGGATAGTGTATATGCTTAGGGGGAGTAATTTTGGTTATGGCATTTTTTTGTTGTAAATCACTTAGATGTCAAATTTTTTTCCTAAGTGTTGCCATCAATGCCAAAGGGGGAGATTGTTGGCATTTTTGATGATTATGCTATGATTGTCATTGATGGACACACACTTGCCATGAGATCACTTTTTGTAAGTATGAGTTATGCTCAACCGGTATTTTTTCCAAACTGGTATCATGTATTATAGTCTTTAGACTATCGGTGTTTTGCAGAAAGTGTTTACCGGTCTCAAGCAGCATAAAGACTCAAGCGGTATGAAGACCTCAAGTGGTTTGAGGATCTCAAGCGGAGCGGAGAAAAGGAACTAAAAGCGACAGTTATCATTTTTCCCAGTCTTCATTTTTGTCAAACTGACAACCGGTATTTTGCGTAAACTGGTATTTTGTATGAATCGGTAATACTTTGTGATGAGTTACCATCCACCGTTTCTTTGGCGATGGTTTTGTGCCATGTTACCAAATATGTCTAGATACACTGAACCTAGGAACTTGCAATGCAATCCTATTGGACCGACATGAAACTAGATTCCTTTATAAGGACATCATGTCTAGGGTTTTAGTTGTTATTAGGGTTTTTAATATTGCATGAGTTTTTGTATGAGCGATCATAGGAGAGAAGAGAAAGTCTGTGTGAAGTAACATAGTGTGAAGTGTTTGAAGACTGAAGTAATGCTGAAATGCACTAGCAATGAGCTTTCATGGATCTAACCAAGCATACTGTGCTAGTATCTAGATCACTCACTTGTTGATTACTTACATCTTCGACAAGTCTGAAGACCCTTAACCAGGTAGGCCTGGAAAAGCCTTTGTAAATCCTCTAACAAGGTGGTTCACAACCGTGGATTTGAAATCCTCTCACAAGGTAGTCTTTAATCGGACTTATCTCCTAATAGAGATTGAGATTCCTAACAGGATCTGTTCTAGTAAAGAACATTGTATGACCTTAACCGGTTTGGTTACTATTCTGCAGATAGTTACTTGTGAGTTTCATCTCACCGTGGTTTTTCCCATTTGGGTTTCCACGTCAAAATATCTTGTGTTATGGTGATTGTGCTTCTATGGGTGAATGCCTTATTTGATGTTTGGTTTGCATTTGTGTTAATCAATTTGTTTGTAAGACTGCTTTACCGGTTTATTGCTAGACTGTTTAAGTGTTTGAGTTCAATATTTTTTGGTATACTAATTCACCCCCCCTCTAGTATTCATCATTAGTAACTCATCACACTTTCTTCTCATACCGCCAAGAAGAGTGTTCATTCCCGAGGTAGACTTTTAATGCAATCGATCTTCTCATGCAAGATCCTCAAGGAAATCCTTCACGTGCACAAGGCTGATGTGGCACTTCGATCTCACTCACATCTCTTAGCTAACTCATCATAGAGTATCACTGGTTGCATCACACAAGCTGGATTGCCAAACATTGGTAACCTTAGAGCTGAGACTACCAATGGGTAGTCACACTTAGTGAAACCCCAACACTGGTTCATTGCATGTCTTCATACTTCGTCATACCAGTTCACCAAAATCTTTTAATCTGTATACCAATTTACTTGAACTTATTGACATCAATGACAACATACATTATCATCATATCAACATGCCAATTCATCATATTCCAATAATATCCAAAAATCTCCCCCTTTGGCATTGATAGAAATACTCAGTGTAACATTGCAATTGTAAATATCATAGACCAATGTATCTTCATCATCAGATATCTTCTCCCCATACATCAGATATGTTCTCCCCCTTTGACAACAATGCCAAAGTGGAGGCACAAGCTTCCATACTCTACTATGCTGCTCCCCCTATGGAGTAGCATCCTTCAACACATCAATCCTGAATGATTTGTCATTGTAGTACTTGACTGATGCGGACCACACAACTTTAGTTGACTTCATGAAGGGGCAAAAGCCCTAATTCACCTGTCAAATAGGTAAATGCAGTCTTCGGTAAGGGCTTAGTGAATATATCTACTAGCTGCTCCTTACTAGAAACATCTTGTAGTACAACCTCCTTATTCTAAACTTTCTTTCTCAAGAAGTGATATTTAAGCTCAATGTGCTTAGTTCTAGCATGCAATACTGGATTCTTGGAAATATTTATTGCACTTGTGTTGTCACAAAATATATTCACCGGTTCAGATACAGATACTTTGAAACCTTCCAATACATGTTTCATCCAGATTACTTGAGTGCAGTTCATAAATGCTGCCATATATTCTGCTTCAGCTATAGATTGGGAAATACAACTCTGCTTCTTACTCGTCCATGATACTAGTCTTCCACCGAGAAAGAACGCTCCATCAGTTGTTCTCTTCTGGTCGTCCACATTACCTACCCAATCAACATCGGTATATACTTTGAGGTTATAGTCACCATTACATGGATACCACAATCCATAGTCAACTATTCCTTTCAAATATCTAAGAATCCTCTTGACAGCTACCAAGTGGGATTCTCTTGGACTTTTATGAAAAATGAGCTACAATGCCTACTGCATGAGCAATATTTGGTCTATTGTGCACCATATAGTGTAATTTACCAATCATTGACCGGTACTCCTTTTCATTTACTAGTGTTGAATCATCTTCCTTAGTCAGTTTACAGTCGATCACCATTGGTGTACCAACCGGTTTGCTCTCCTCCATGCCAAAGGTCTTCAATACCTCTTTGACATACTTGGACTGGGTAATAAAGATTTATTTGCTGAATCTGTAAACCAATGAAGAACTTTATCTCTCCAATCAAAGACATCTCAAATTATTTCTTCATTTCATTTGCAAAAACATGACTCATTTTACCATCTCCTCCAAAGATTATGTCATCTACAAATACTTCACAGATCAGAATTTGATCACCTTTAGATTTTAAGTAGATGTTGCTATCCTTACTTATTCTCTGAAATCCAATCTTCACAAGATGAGAGTGTAGCCTTTCATACCATGCCCTAGGTGCTTGTTTTAATCCATACAGGGCTTTGTGTAATCTACACACCATGTCACTATCTTCTGATAAGGCAAACCCTTCCGGTTGCTCTATATACACTTCCTCTTTTAGGATTCCATTCAGAAAAGAAGACTTCACATCCATCCGATAAACCTTAAATCCCTTAAATACTGCAAATGCAAGTAGCATTTAGACACCTTCTATTCTAGCCATAGGAGCAAAGGTTTCTCCATAGTCTTCTCCCTCCTCCTGAGCATATCCTTTGCATACAAGCCTATCCTTGTTCCTTACAACTATGCCTTCTTCATTTAGCTTATTCCTGAAGACCCATTTGGTACCTATGAGATTTTTATGTTTTGGTCTGGGCACCAAAGACCACATTGCATTCTTTTCTATTTGGTCTAGCTCCTCTTGCATTGCTTTAATCAAGTATTCATATGTAAGATCTTCTCTGGAAGTCTTGGGTTCAAATTCAGAAATCATGCAAGAGTTCTCCTTCACTTTTCTTCTTGTGAGTATCCCTCTATCTTTATCTCGTATGATTTGTTTCAGATCATGATGCAACTTCACATATCTAGGAATGACTCTAGCCTGATCTGCTAGCTTTTCTTCTTCTCCTTCACTTACTTCTTCTTCTTCTCTTACTGCAGCTTCTACCGATACAGGAACACCGAGATATTTACAAGTTTCTTTCATAATCAGTTCCCAGAAGGCTATACCCGGTTCATCTTCCACTTCTTTGCTGCAGGTTTCCTCAGGTTCCTCAGGGAATTCATCAACCCTGACATTGATACTTTCAACAATTTTCTGACTTCTATTGTTGTAGCACTTGAGAACTTTTCTCTTGGTGGAGTATCCCAAAAATATTCCTTCATCACATTTTGCATCAAACTTGCTCAAATGATCACCTCTCTTGATATAGCACTTCCTACCAAACACTTTAAAGTAACTCACAGTGGGAGTTTTCCTGGTCCAATACTCATAAGGGGTTTTATCTTTGCCTTTCTTGATAAGTACCTAGTTCATAGTATAGATTGCATTGCTCACCGCTTCTCTCCAAAAAGTGTGAGCAACCTTTCCTTGGATCAGCATTATTCTAGCCGCTTCAACTACAATCCTGTTATTACTTTATGCTATGCCATTCTGTTGTGGTGTCCTTGGTGCTGACAACTGCCTCTTGATACCGCTATCTTCACAGTACTTGTTGAATTCATCAAAAGAAAATTCTCCTCCTTGATCAGTTCTTAGGCATTTTATCTTTTTACCACTTTCTTTCTCTACTAATGCTTTGAAGGCTTTGAACTTTCCAAATGTTTCAGACTTGTCTTTCAAGAATGTGACCCACATCATTCTTGAGCAGTCATCAGTAAGAATCATAAAATACCTATCTTACTGAATACTTCTAGTTTTCATAGGACCACACAAATCAGTATGCACAAGGTCAAGTAAGTTTTCTGCTAAAAAAGACTTACCTTTGAAAGTTGAGGAAGACATCTTCCCTAGTTGACATTCTCTGCACCAAGAATTCTCAGGTT
The DNA here is from genome assembly GCF_030272615.1 of Cryptomeria japonica. NCBI lineage: Eukaryota > Viridiplantae > Streptophyta > Pinopsida > Cupressales > Cupressaceae > Cryptomeria > Cryptomeria japonica. The sequence goes on along the minus strand of NC_081407.1, from coordinate 935,635,807 downwards.
TGTTTAGCAAAGGTAATCCTCTTACCGCCTTGATCTTACTAGCTTTAACAATATTGTCAAAGTTCATATGACAAAGTCTCCTATTCCATATCTAACTGTCATCAAACTTATCCATTAGACACAGACTTATCTTTGCTTTCAACTGAAATAGGTTACCTCTGGTCTGCTTACTGGTGGCACCACTCTTCCCAATTATACTGCAGACTCCGCCTTTGAATTCTAGAATGAGTCCTTTGTCATTTAGTTGAGCAACACTCAACATGTTATGCTTAAGACCTTCTACCCAGTAGACATCATCTGCACTGCTCTTTCCATTCAATGAGATGGATTCTTTACCTTTCACCAAGCATGGTGCATCATTGCCAAATTTGACAACACCTCCATCATATTCCTCCAGAGACAGAAACTTTCTCCGGTCACCAGTCATGTGGTGAGAGTAACCACTATCAATTATCAACTCATTAGAGTTGTCAATGTGAGATACAAGTGCTTTATTATCTGACACTTATTCCTTTACAACTACAAACACTATATCTTCACTCTCTTCATCCTCCGATTCTTCATCAATGACACCTTCATCCACAACAACAAGACAATTTCTTGTATTTCCTCTATACTTTCTAAACTTCTCCTGTTTATCCTTATTGTCATTGTTAGGACAATTAATAGCTATATGTCCTATCTTGTTGCAGGAAAAACATTTCAAAGGAAGTTTACCTCTATATTTTCCAGTTCCCTTCGGAAGTCTTTTAGCAAGAAGAGATTCAAACTCCATCAAAATCTCTTCATTATCCATATCTCTGCATTGTCTGGATTCATAACTGGTACTAGTTTCTTTTCCTTTTCTGGATGGTGCAATAGATTCTCTAAAGGCTGACTCAGTCTTCTGAATACTGCCATCATAGCTATTCAATTCATATGCAGTTAAATTTTCAATGATAGAGTCTAAGGATACCTTGGTTTTATCAATAGAACTTAGTTCCTGGATAGAAACAACTCTGATTGCATAGATTGGTAACAATGATCTCAAGACTTTACTAACAACAATGGTATCATCAATCGTTCCACCAATGCTTTTGATATCTCCAACCACAGTCTTAATCCTACTGCCATATTGTTGAATGGTCTCTCCTTCAACCATCCTCATGTCCTCAAATTTTCTTCTAAGGCTTTCTTTCTTAGCTTGCTTTACATGTTCATCACCACCATAAATGATTTCCTGTGCATCCCATACATCCTTAGGTGTGTCCTTGTCTTGTACATCAATAAACTCAATATCTGACAAGCTGCTGATAAGGGCTTCCATGACTTGCCCATTTTCCTGAATCTCTCTCTTTTGATCATTAGTCAGAGTGCCAGTGGGAATCACATAGGCATTCTCAACTTAGCTCCACTGTTGAGCACCCATACTGTTGATGTAAATCTTCATTCTGTCCTTCCATATCTTGAAGTTATCTCTATTGAAATTAGGACCTTCCCTCTTCATCATTACAGTAGGATCTTTTACCTCAAGTGGTTAAGCTTATATCATCGAGGACCTGGAGTTGCTCTGATACCAATTGATGAATAATGATGAACAATAGATACCCTAACTGGTGCTAAGAGGGGGAGGGGGGGGTGAATCAGTATAGACAAAAACTTTCTCAACAACTTATCAAGTTAAAGCAATACCAACTGGTTGTCATCATTACTGAACTTAACCATGAAAATACCAGTTAAACATAGTAAGACATCAGACACCATAAAATGATAAGTCTGAATACTTCAAATATATTCAATACTTGATAATAACTTCACCCATAAGCATATGCATGTGGTATACTAGTAATACCATAACCTATTAACTCTACATGCATAATATTTCAAACAAAGAATACATAATCATCACATGAAAAATGCACAACTCATGACACACAGATTTTTCACATGGAAACCCAAATGAGAAAAACCATGGTGGGGATGAATACCCACAAGCTTTTTTTTGAACTCTTTTGAAGCTCGCTCTGTTAGGAGCCTAGTTCGATTAAAGAATTTACAATAAGGTTCTTCTAGGAACCGATACTGTTATAGATCACCCGGTTAAGGGATGGCTATATACCCTATTAAAGGTTACCTCGCTAGAGAATTTGAAGAACTCAATGATCTTGAGTCACCTGGTTAAAGGATTTATAATAAGCTTGTTAAAGCTACCCAACAAAGGGATTTTCCAACTGTTGAAATGATTAGAAGACAACAGGTATAAATCTGATATGATAACAACACTACATGCTAAGGCAGATCCTTTTCAGTTCCTCTATTCTGCAATAACACTTTGCAGTTTTCTTTTACAGGTCTGGCAAGTATCTCATCACTTAGATACACACAAACAACATTTGCCAAATACTTTAGAATAACAAACATCATCGATCTTATAGATAATAGTTAGGTTGGTAGCATAAACCCTAAACCCTAAGCATCTTAGGTTTACAACACAGGCGGTCCAATCCTGACCGTCCAAACACATTGCATAGAGTCTTACAATTTCAAATAGATCACAAGACAAACTACATCGTTCATTATTCACCAAACATGGGAATCAGTAACTCATCACGCTTTCTTCTCATACCGCTAAGAAGAGTGTTCATTCCCGAGGTAGACTTTTAATGCAGTCGATCTTCTCATGCAAGATCCTCAAGGAAATCCTTCATGTGCACAAGGCTGACATGGCACTTTGATCTCACTCACATCTCTTAGCTAACTCATCACAGAGTATCATCGATTACATCACACAAGTTGGATTGCCAAACACTAGTAACCTTAGAGCTGAGACTACCAATCGGTAGTCACACTTAGTGAAACCTTGACATTGGTTCACTTCAGGTCTTCATACTTCGTCATACCGGTTCACCAACTTCTTTTAATCTGTATACCAGTTTACTTGAACTTATTGACATCAATGACAACATACATTATCATCATATCAACATGCCGGTTCATCATATGCCAATGATATCCAACAACTTAAACTACTTGACAGGCAAATTAGAATGCTTCATATTACTTTAGATAGAGAGATATGAATATGCAGATATTTGGATATGATTAGAGAGGTATAAGGCATAATCCATTCAAGCTCCAAATGTTTTTAGTTACCACAAGCTTAATTTGCATCATGCCAATGTGCACAACTAGTTTGGTATACTCTATTTTCATTAGAATAAGGTGTCTCTCTTTTTGCACCAACAAATAACTATTATATATTGAAAAATAAGATAGTAGGGACACTTTGAAAGGTCTACAATTCTCCTATCTTGTTCCACATGAGAATCTTTGTCTCTCTTAGGTAGAGAAAAGGATTTGAGGTTGATGATTTTGATGACTTGTTATTGTTAGGTCGACATGACTTATTTCCTTTACTTTCGGTCTGATCTTTTGATCATTTGTATATTCTTTAGAAGATTCTTTGGGATATATCTAGGCCCAGTAATGCCTTGGATTGATCCAAAAACTTATTTTATTTCATCATATATATGGTTGAGATAAATTGATAAAGTAATTCATACTTTTAAAATATAAACTATCTTTAGGCTAACCTAGTTGAGAATTTAAGATGTTGTAGAGGATATATAGAAGATATATATAGGATATATAGAAGGATTGAGAGGAGTAGTAGAAGGGGAGGTTGAGTAAGTCAAAGTGTGATCAATGCATCCCATGCCAATGGTGATCTTTCATAAGTAAGTTTACTTCTCCTCTTCTTTCTACCTACTCTTATTTCTTCTCTTCTACATATACCACCTTTACATCTACATAACTTACTACCCTTTTGCCTAGTCTATCTACCTCTCTCATGGCATGATCATCAACTAGTAAAATTTGCAACCTTCCCCCATTCTCCCCATTCACATTGCTGATTTTCTGCCTTGTACTCACATGAACAACATTTGTTTCTTCACAATAGCAAGTGACCATTCCTTATGGATTTCCACAAGGATATACCTTCATCAAATAATTTATTTAGTCCCTTGCACAACTCCATTAATATATTGAGACCATGAAGAAGTAAATAGCTAAATCTAGGAAAAATATGACCATGCCACATATGGGGTCCCTATATGATGCTACTCAATAATATCTTATGATTTCCCACATGAATCACATAGTCAATTTGATACAAGCCCAAATTTAGTCAAGAGACTATTCAATCGATGTCGTAGGCCTAGAGCTCAGTCAAGTGAGGTCACAAGACAAGGTGGAGCACATGAAAGAAATGAAAAAAATAAATCACCACTTATTTTCTTAAGACAATTGAGAATTTTAGAAAGAAAGATCAAGAGCTTGTGTGGGTCAAAAGAACCATGGACTACATGATGACAAAAAACAACACTAAAGACGTAGATATTACCAAGCTGAAAGATGAATTAAAAAGAATTAGGAAAATATTGTCTTAACCTTAAAATAGTAAAAATTTATTAGTGCATTTTGTATGTTGGATGAACAATTGTGTTTTTTTCTCTTCAAGTGCATCTTGAGTGTTGGATAACAATTGTCTGATTTTTCCTATTGGTGCATCCTATATGCCATGAAAGTGCATCTACATTGCATGATAACCAATAAAGTCACATTTTATGTATAATTCAAAGTCATTGTAAATCTTGACCATTTTTCATTATGTGGTAAATCTAATGGTGGATATTTTGTGCCCTTTTTTTCCCTAGAAGGTAACCAGGTATTTTATGAGGACATTATTATATGGCTATTTAGTGTGATGTATTTTTATACTCTAATAGTTGTTGAGCTACCTTTGGATCTTTGTTGGTGATAGTCCCACGAGAAGCTTGATCTACAAGTATATTGTAATCTATTTTTGTTTTCTAAATAATATATTGAGCGACATTTGGAGTGTGGGGTTTTCTCTTGAAAGGGTTTTCCCTATGGAAATCACTGTATTATGATGTGCATGCTATTTTATTTTATTTCTATTAAGTTTCTATAAATATTACAAAGATCTAATTTTTTTGCATAGCCCTCCTCTCAAGGTTAGTGTTGTTGGAAATATGTGTTGTTATTGATGTCAACCTGATGTCTAACAATATGTATCATCCTTGATGATGTTTGGATAGTTGTATGTTTGGTAATTATTATTGTTGATATGTTTTGTCATTGATGTCGACTTGATGTTTGACAATCTATGTATTTTCCTTGATGATGTTTCAGTAGTTGTATGTTTGGTAATTGATGTTGTTGATGAGGTTGTTGATGTTACTTATTGATATTGTCAATGATGATGTGGAGATTGTTGGTGGTATACAAAGTTTGTGTTATTATGGTACTAACAAGGAAGATTTTTTATACTAAAGGTTGTTAATGGATGTTGTTGTGGATGTCCACCTCTTTTGGTGTTTTATGTCTACACTCTGAGATGTTGGTTTATCGTTGGCAATGATATTTTGGTGGTATAGTGAATATATCTTTTAGATGGAGACTTTTGGTAATGGTTGAGGATGTGTTCTCATTTTTCTTGACACTCTTGGTTAGGTTATTGATGTTTTCAAAAGGTTTTAAAGTTTGTTGAGATCGAAAATCCAAAAAATAATATTTAATGTCTAGCTAGAAGAATACTCTGCATTCCTCCACTGTTGAGAGTTCGGCCTTGTGGATTTGGATTTAATATTAGTGTTATATGTAAATTGCATCATTATTTTTTCCATTTGTTTTTGTTGCAACTGAGGTTGTTTGTGATGGTTGTTTGTCAGGAGTGCTTTGACTAGTGTTGAACCACAAAAGATAGCATCTCCTATGCCTGAGTACAGTTTTAGTTAAGCTCAATACCGAAGGACTAAATCCTCTTACATAAACCAAATTTGATCTCCAATGATCAACCAAATCCTCTTCTTGAATGATATTACATTATTAGAACATTGCATTCCTTGACCATGACCTCTAACAATAACCATGATGATCTACAATGAGATCTTACACATATATATACAAACCCTCGACCATAAACAATCAGGTCGGCCACCAGATAATAAACCAATTACATTATTACAAACAATGTCGGCTCAGGACCAAAGAAATTAATATTAACACATAAGACATCCCAGAAACATATCAATAGGTCCTATCCACATGTTATATTAATATCGGTCCATAACCTAGATCAACCGAGACCTAGTATAGGTCCACACGCTACAACAATGATCTCCATCTGCCAAGTTTTGAACATGATCACCAACAACATCCAGAAACTCCACTAGAAGCTGCACCAACACCACTTATGCAATTCATCAAATATCTCCACCAAAAGCTCTGTTGGTGAAACCCTCGCCGAAACCAGAAACTAAGCTTCTAAGCAAACATGATAGCATCCGATCATCAGACCAAAACCAACTGACCAAATATGAGCACGAGTATCATGAAAAATCCAATTCCATGACCAAAATATACCGGAGCCTATTGGATCATGCGAGATCCAAGTCATCCAAAAACCACTCAACCTACTGGGACCATAAGGGTGTCAGTAAAGCATCCAAATAACCAGTGTTGGAATCAATGACAAAATATCAATGCAACACATAATCAATTCCACCAAATGGCAAATAGAAGATGGTAGGCACAAACAACCACATCCCAAAATAGGGACACACACACCCACAACACCACAACCGTACACTCCTAATGCAGGGCCCTCCAATATAGAATCCATTGGCTCCAAAATAGGTCTCCTCTGACATCTAGGTTCATTTATCCAAGAAAAGGATAGGAACACTCCATCCATGAGAGACACTCCATACGCTGCCAAACAATGCCATTTATAACCAACAACTCTGTAGCCTCCGCAACATCCAATCCAACCTCGCTATCCGCTTCCTCCACACTCTCTGCATCATTGGCCTTCTCAGAGTCTCCCTCATCCTCTGCAACCCTACCCCTTGCTCCACAACCACTACCATTCCCGCTCGTTCTTTTCATTTATTGGATTCTATTGTTATTTTTAGTGTTATTGTTATTATTCAAAAAATAAAAAAAGAGTACAATCCACACATTTGAATCACAAAATAAACACACATCAAAACATCATAACTGACTACACTTTCTCTTCATAAAATTCTCTTAATTATTGTCCTCCTTTTCATAGTGTCCAAGAATCTCTTCTTTAGTCTTGTTCTCTTTTTCCTCTTCTTTCCCTCCTTCCTTATCGTCACTAGCATTGTGATGTATTTTCCCTTCACTATCACTTGGGTGTTTGGGCTCCACCACAACAGCAGGGTGAACAAGATTGTCATGTTGCTCTGTGTGAATAGGGTTGAAGAGACCCTTCTACTCTGCTTCATTTGTCTCGACTGGTACTTCACACATAGGAAGATTTCCCATGAAAGCTGCTTGCTTTTTGTTTCCTTCAATTTCACTTGAGCATTTGGGCTCCTCCATAGGTTTCATAGGAAAAGGATTCTGTTGCTTCTCTCTTTCATTTGTTTTCACCATTCCTTTAGCTTCACTTAACTATTTAGACTCCTCAATAGTATTCACAGGAAATAGATTATGGTGCTCCTTTATTTTCTCCTAATTTTTTTTCCACATAGACCGAGGATCTCACTATCTTTCTGCTCTCTTGCATTTGTTTCCATCATTAATTGACAAAAGATAAGAGCTCAACAACAATACAATGAGAAGAACGTGATTGAAATAGTTTCATTTTAGTAGTGTTGTTTCTTTGAGAAGGGAGATCTAAATTTAATCTAATTTTATGTTGCAACATTGGCTTTCACTGGAAATGCATAAAACTGGATTTTCTTTCATCCATTTTTATTGACTAAGCATAGAAGCAATAGTTTGTACAAGAACATTAATTATATATAATTCTACCGATGCTCTCAACCTTGCTATGTTTGGCTATTTGATGCAACAAATATACAGGTTTATGAGTGATTTATTAGACAATCAATATAATCGCACACCAATACTTTATATTTGAATTTGATTAAAGGGATGAGACTGTTTTTTTATTTTTCTTATCATCAATAATACATGCTATCGTCCTTATAACTATGCTATCTATAATATAAATAATTTTGTAAGATACATTATGTATAATGACATTTTGGTTTACAGTTGTGTTTATGGGTATGTGATTTCTCCTATCTTGACTCTTATTATAGTGAGCATGGGAAGAAGATTCACTAAACAATACAATATTATGACTTACAATTGTAATAATATAGACACCAAGTATACCATTACCACTTAAAAGCATTTAAAAGAAGAGTTTGCCAAAGAAGTGCGTACAAATAAATAACACAACTAAATCAAGGAGAATACTAGTAGCATATGTGGACAACTCCAGAAGAATGTAGATTACAAGCCCAAATTTCCACACAAAGCATAACAACAATACAATAAAAAATCTATGTGATAGAGAAATAGATGACATCTATGACATATAGTCACATATTAGGCCTTCTTTGTTATCAATTTGAAAGTATATTTCAACACTAGGAAGTAAACTTTTCATTAATCATCACCTTTCAAAGTTTAATCAGGTTTATTCAAAATTAAATAACTTACTAAACTATATTAATAAATAAACAATGTGATACCCCATAGGAAAGTGAAATCACTTCACATTATATTGCTCTAGGCATTCTTTGAGATCATAACAAGAAGTCATTCGACATGGTCGAGCTTAACTTGCACACTCAAAGCTGATAGCTTAGGTGCCCGTGCCTACATCTCCCAACTTTGTTTCCATTTTTGAATTTATATGTCTTTTTGTGTCTTTTTCCTTTGTTTATCCTTTTGTCTTTGTTTGCCTTTTTCTTTTTCTTTTTTTGTGTGCCCTTAAATAAGACTGAGTGAGTTAAGATCCTAAGATTGGGGGCTTGGTTCCTTGAAATTAGCGATGTCTTATACTCCTTGTGATTTTCTCCTCATTGCTTCTCTTCTTCATCTCTCCTTCTTTCTTTACTATGAGTATTTGCATAAGCTCATACTCCTGCTAAAGTGGGGGATAAATGTAGCATCCTAAAATTGTACCCATTGCAATTTTGACCGTATTTGGGGCCCTCAACTTAGTGTTGTCATCCCTAAGCTTCATCTGGACCTATTTATGCTTCCCCCATGAAATAAATTTCTTATTATCATATTTTACCTTGTCTGTACCCCTTGTCTTGGCCCTAAATTGGAGTAGGACTAGGGCATAAAAACTTGGTCCTCACCAAGACCATGGCACCATGCCATGGTCCTCTTCAATTAGGCCCTAATTTGAACCCTAGGCCCTATCTCAAATTTGAGCAGGAATTACTTCTCCATGTTGGCCCACTTAAAAAAATTATTGTGTTTGATGACATGCAAGTATATAAGGAGGTATTCCCCTCTCATTTGGTATAACACATTGTAACAATATGAGACAAGGACACTACATTCAAGAAATTAAGCATCCAAGGATTGAAGCATTTATAATTAAGAATCTCTAGAGGTCTTCAAGGTTACATATTCTTCGTATATCCATTGTGGAACAACATTACATCATTCATTTGCAAGCTTGTGTGTGTTAGGGTGTTGTCATTTTCATACCATATGTGATTACATTCAAGAAGAAAAGAATCATCATTATTCATTGTAGATCTGAAGTTATATCTTTCCATCATTTATTTCAAGCATTTGCAATATTTCATTCAAGGTTGATTCCAAATTGGGGTTTGACTGAGGAAAACCCCTATTTCCCTTTCTTTCTGTGTGCTGGAAACAGGTCTATGGTTGTTCTTCTCAGGTTAAGCTTTATTTGCAGAGATGGAAAAACCCTTTTTGGTGTGTGAAAATTTAGGAGGAGCAAGAGGGGGGTGTACCAGTCCTGGCTTTTTTGGGGCATTTTCGTAGGCCAAATCCGAATTCACTTATAGTGCTAAATTCTAGGTGCACGACGAAATCCTATATCCATAACTCATTGTTTTGGTTGGTTTACCTTCAATTTTCAGCATTTTACCCTAAATTAGCACATCAACTCACAAAAGAGGGAAAAAAACATCATAATCTATCAATCCACTTAGTATTCGGTCCTTATCTAACTTGTGACTAATTCTAGTGGATTCCTCCCCTCTTTTGAATGTAAAGGAATTCCTCCTCAAAGAGAAAATTGATTTGGTGATTTCTCCTTCTATGTTGAAAATTGCCAAATCAAATTTCCCCTTTACACAAACAAACATACATAATAACCTATGACACAAATGAAGTTAGTCGAGTGTGTTACCCTCCTCATTTTCGTGTGCATTTTTGTTCTCACATCATCAAAATAGGAGTGTTTCATTTAGTTTGGGCTTGTGTAAGTCTCGGTTTTTGCCTTGTTGAATTTTTTCTTGAACTTGAACCTCTTGGTTGAACCTCTTCTAAGTTCAAGATTCAAATTCAAGCGGAGTATGTAGTATTGCAACTTAGATTTTTAAAGAGTCAAAGGTCTTTGTAATAATTGTTTTTGAACTTGAACTATTGAACCTTTTCAATTTTCAAAGTTCAAGGTTCAAAGTTTTGAAAGTCGACAACTGTTTGCGTCTTGTTCTTGTAATATGTGAGTTGAGGCATTTTGGTGTCTTTGTCTTGGTTTGTCCTTGTCTGTTCTTTTGAACTTGAACTTTTGAACAAATTTTCAGAGAGCTCAAAGTTCAAGGTTCAAGGTTCGATGGATCAATAGATTTGGAGATGAAGAAGCGCTGCATCGGCGACAATCATATAAAGAATATTCCAGATTTAAAGGGTGAATCTTGAGGGAATGAGTTGCGACAAGGAGCCGTACTTGAGAATAATCATTTAAAAGAAAGGCATGGAAGGAAAAGACTTGTAATTAATGAATTGTTAGAATTAAGTATTTTCAGAGTAATTTGGCACAAATAAGTATGCAGTTACAAAGCATAGTAAATCATGTGACTGATTTTTAAGCCTTCCCTCAAGATTTGTTTTGTTTTAAAAAAATAATTACTTGCCTTCTTGATTTACCCAATTTGGTAAGTAAAGGATTTGTGCAGGTGATATTTTCTATTCATGACCCTTTGAATTCAGAGCTCTGCATGAAAGGTGAGTTAAAAATATTCCTTCCATTCCTGTGATTTCATATTTGAAAGCTTTATTTGGTAGTTCTATTGGTTTAGTTTGTCTCCCCTGCTATGTTTCTCCTATTTGTAAATCCAAAATGAGACCAAAATTACCTAAGACAGACCAAAAGTCATGGTTAGTTTGTTCCCTGCCTTAGTTAGGGGATAATTTTATGCTGTCAATAGATTTAGATGAATTTTATGAAAGGGCATGAAGTTCTTCTAGTTCTCCCTTAATGCAGAAGATTATAGATAGTGGGTTAGTAGAAGTGGTGGCTTTCCCTCCAGCAGTGTCATGTCCTGAGCTTGTTTTGGAGTGCATGAATAGATATGACCCTGTTTAGAGATGTATAAAATGTACGGATGGTGAGGCTCTACTCAAGATTAGTTGGGAGGTCATTGCTGCTGTAATGATTTTTTTTGACAAAGAGCAGTACGAGGATTGGACAGTTTGTAAGTCTCAAGGGCTCTTCTCTGAGAATAAATCATTCTATAGAAGTGTCATTGCAAGAAACTGGTTATTAAAATTTCAAAGATGAGGTTCTCTCTTTTTGAGTCCATTAACCCAGGAACACTTAATCAAAGAGGTAAAGGATATAGTCATCATGTTACACAGAGTAAGGGGGAGCCAAATTGCTTTCTATTGGGAAGATTGGAAGTACTTCATTCAGGTCATCCTTGGTGATAACAAATATATTGATTGGGAAGAATTGATCACAAATAGGCTACATGAGGGTTTGAGTTGCTTCGGTAATAAGAAATTCTATATGTCATCTTACCTCCTGTATTGCTTGGCATGTGTTAGGACGTGGTCTGGTTTACATCATGAGACATGGATTGATAGTATGCAAATATATGAATTTCACCCACATCTGCAGCAACATAGGTCTTGTGAAAATTATCATAAGTTGCATGACACATTTCTAGGTAGGATGGTGTTTTAACTAAGGGGGAATGTTCATAAAAGGTTGTTAGATGAAGCCATGCAATTGATAAGAACTTATGACAGCTACTTCATATATTTTCCCAAGTTTACTTACCTAAGGGTAGGGGTTTTTGAAGTAGAACTTTATAAGCTGCCTAGGTATGCATTTGACAAGCAAATTCTGATAGAAATATGCAGACAACTATCTTACATTGATATAAAGTATAAAGCTAAATGTCACTCAGGTGTCTCATTTCCTCTTGAATTGACACATTTCATCTGTAATAGTGTCTCTGATGCTTTAAATTTAGAATTAGAGTTTAAGAAGTTGAATTTTCAATTGTATGGTCGTCGAGTTAATTTTGATGTTAAGGGATTTGCCGTTGCATATCTAACTTTGAGAAAGGATTTCACTCATGTGCTAAATATTGAGGACTTCTGGGTTGACTCTTGTGATGAATTTGAAATTAGGAAAAGGGCACATCAAAGGTTCTCTTTACAACAGGTCAGGGTTTATGATTTAAAAATGAATGTTGCTAATGTTGAAGATGATGATAGTGAATTGATTGACCCCTCATTTATAGATAGTAGATAGAAAGGAGTGATTCCTGAAGTCAACTAGGATAAGGATGAAGAGGATCATATCCAAGCAAGAACATTTTTAGTCATTAGAAGGACTAAAAAATGGTTAAGAGGATGAAGAATAGCCTCTGAAGTTCCAGTAGCTAACTCTCTTGTCACACCTTGTGTTGTAGGTTCCTCATAAACATAGGTTAAGACTGAACAGGTAGCAAGGATAGTGAGGGTCAAGAAGGAAACAACTCCTACTAGGATCACTCGGTCTAAAACCAGAAATAAAGTAAAGAAATCACCTATGGATTTTGTAGTAGATTTGGATGCCCCTCATAACATGGACAACACTCCAGCCCATCCAGATTTAGAGGCACAAAACATTGATATTGCAAGTGATAATTAGTAGGTGGGTGATGTGATAAACACTTCTACCACATTCATGGTAAATAAAGGAAAGGAAGTTGAGTTTGGTTCTGATAAAGCTCCTATGCACACTGGACCTCTATGGTTAGACAACAATTTAAGTAATAAGAAAAGGAGCATGGTCCCTGCTTCAATTCCATTACAAGATATGGTAAGTAAATGCCCGGGAAAGACTCTCAAGGCCAAAAAGTTTAAAAAAATCTCCAAAATTGATTTTGATGACAACAAAGGTAATTAGACTGCTGAAATTGCTCGCACAAATATAGATGAAGTTGTTTCCAACCCTACTAGAATGGATTTCATAGTTGAAAAACTAAATCTTGGTGCTAAAACCTGAGCAGCTGATGCCTATCATCTTGATGTTGGCAATATTGCATTATAACAGACAATGAAAGATTGTTGGCATTTCAATAAGGATATTGAGAAGGTTGTTGATGATTATGGATATAACTGTTTAAGGATGTTTACTGTCTTGATATTATTATTTTGTCATTGATGTCAAGAAATTGATTTTCTAATTCAGTATGATGTTGCCATATCTTGAGAAGTATGATTTGAAGAATATAAAGATGTTGATAAAAGGCACAAGAAAGATTATGATGAATAAGGTATTCAATGGGCAACTATTACTGAGTCAGACAATGATGAGATCATGATGTTTAGATTGTTTTGACATCATACATATGTTGTAAATTGTAAAGGTTAATACTATACTATGTTATCAAGCAAAGAACCTAGTCGGTAAACCCTAAGGAACCTAGTTGATAAACCCTAAGGTTATCGCTATCGGTTAATGAAGGCGGAATGTCTACCGAGTGAAGTTTAGTATTTACTGAGTTGTTACCGAGTTGTAACCAAGCTATAACAAAATGCATTAAATGGTTACATGCGTTATTTAATGAAGGAAGCTGATGAGCTAGAACTGATTAAATGACTGGTATGCTGTGCATGAAGTTTGTTAATGAATCTATGGAAAAGGAAAGTCGGCATGAAGATCTACAGTGTAGATTGAACCGCAATACCCTAGCACAAGTTCCAAGAAATGTATGCAAGTTCCTAGGCGGGGTAAAACATTTTCAGATTGAAAGATGCATTGAACCTGGACAAGATTGAAGATCTGATGGCTATGATTGATCATGGGAAATGTGATCAAGGAGATTAAGCGGTTAGCTAATTGTTTATAAATAGGAAACTATTGATAAACAATGTATGCAGGCAAGTGTATGCACAGGGATGCTACATAGTGATTACCGAGCACAAAAGCTTGAAGACCTATTTGAATAACAGAGTATAGAAGCCCAGAAGATGGACAAGATTAGTTCTATGTCTAGATTATATTGAACAAATAAAAATCTGCTTTAGCATTTTAGATGTGAAGTTGCTGATAGATTTTTATTACTGTTATTTTGTGAAAGTGACAAAAAATCTCTTAACCAAGTGGACTTAACAGTCTTATTTGTAAAACCCTCTAGCAAGGTGACATTCTGATTGAGTGTTTGAAATCCTTTAACAAGGTCACTTCTAACAAGGTGGAGATCCTAACAGATCTGAGGGAAATCCCTTAACCGGGTCACATCTAGCAATGTGTTTGTAATCTTTAACATGATTTGCTTTTAACCGAGCATGCTCTAGAAGAGTATATTTCTTAGTGGGTCCGAAGTCCCACAGTGGTTTTTTCCCTATTTGGGTTTCCACGTTAAATCTGGTGTTATGAGGTTTATGATGTTTATATGCTTTTGAGTTTGCATGTTTAACAATTTTGGTTATATTACTGAAGTATGTGTTACCAAGGTTGAATCTGATGTTTTTATGGAAGATTAAGTTTGTATGATTCACCCCCCCTTCTCATCTTGTTGGCTAATGGATCTGTACTTATATTAAGTATCAGAACTATCAATTGGTATCAAAGCTTTGGTCTCTGAAAGAAAAGTTTAAAGACACTTGAGTTAAAGATCCAAAGATGTATAAGAGGGATGCACCGAAGCTGAACAAGTCAAGTTTCTCTACATGGCAGAAAAGGATGAAGCTGCATCTATCAGGAGTTGGAGAATATGTTGTATACTATCTGGAGAATGATTTTGTTACACTGAGAACCTATCCATTGACTATGGAAGAGATAAAGGCAAAGCAAGAACATATTCAAGCAATGATTGAAATAACATCTGCATTGACCGATTCAAAGTTTAATGATCTAGAAGGCTGCAATGATGCAAACACAATGTGGGATAAGCTCATATCAGTGTATGGAGGAGATGAACATGTTCAAAGAGAAAAAGTAGATAGTCTAAGAGGACAACTTGAATCTATGAGGATGAATGAAGGTGAGAACATAACTCAGTACAGTACAAGACTAAAGGAGATTGTTAATCAAATCAAAGGAGCAAGTGGAACTATTGAAGAAAAGGATATAACAAGTAAGTTATTAAGAACCCTTCTACCGGCTTATGCAATCTGAGTCTTTGCAATCAATGAATTGAGGTCTGTACCTAATATGCTAGTTTCTTTAGATGCTACTATTGGTAAGCTACATGCATTTGAGTTAAGTAACTTTGATAACAGTGGATCTTCGGTAAATAAAGTTGAATCTACATTTAGTTCTTTTCATCTTGATGAATCTAATGATTTCAATAAATGAAAGTATAAGTACTCTGAAGGAGATCACAATAGAGCAAGTGAAAGATTTCGTAAGAACATGGAAGAAGTATACAAACTGTACGAGGAAATCAGAAAGCAAGAAGAGTTTGAAGCACTATTAGCCAGAAGGTTACCGAGAGGCAAAGGTAAGTATAAAGGAAAGCTACCTTTGAAATGTTTCAATTGTGATAAGATAGGACATATAGCTTCTAACTGTCCTGACAAAGATTCAACTGAAAAGAGAGATTAACGAGATGATAGACAAAAATATAATCATTACAGAGGACACCAAAACTTCAGAAGAAGAGATAGAAAGACATCCTTAATAGCTGATGAGGAATCTAACGATGATAAATCAGATGAAACTGATACAGAGGAAGTAGTTTATGTGGCTATCAAAGATGGCTCAGATGAAGAAAGGTATGAAGAAAAAGCCCTAATATCACACATAAACACTAATGATTCTTGGATCATAGATAGTGGATGCTCACATCATATGAGAGGAGATAAACACAAGTTTGTTATATTAGAATATTATGATGGAGGCTATGTTAGATTTGGTAATGATGCACCATGTCTGGTGAAAGGTAAAGGATCTATAACACTTCTTGACAATGCAAGATGCAATGATATTTATTGGGTTGAAGGTTTGAAATACAATTTGTTGAGTGTAGCACAACTAAACAACACAGGTTACCAAATAGAATTTTAGAAAGGAATTGTCAAAGTTCATGACAAGAATGGAAAGTTAGCTGCTACCGAGAGACAAACAAAAGGTAACACATTTCACCTTGACTCAACTCAGAATAAGTGTTTTTATGCAAAGATAGATGATACCTGGTTATGGCATAAAAGGTTTTGTCATGTAAATTTTGATAATCTAATCAAAATAAGCAAGAAGCACCGAGTAAGAGGTCTACCGAGTCTTGAAAAACCTGAGAATGCTATGTGCCGAGGATGCCAGATGGGTAAGATGACAAGATCAAGATTTACAAGTAAGTCTTACACTTCTAAAGGAATTTTAGATCTAGTGCACACTGATCTTTGTGGTCCTATGAAAGTTCAAAGTTATTATGGTGATAAATATTTCATATTATTTGTGGATGACTATTCAAGGATGATGTCAGTAATGTTTTTAAAAGATAAATCAGAAGCTTTTCAAATGTTTAAATGGTACAAGGCAAGAGTTGAAAATGAAATAGGAAGACAACTAAAATGTCTTAGATCAGATAGAGGAGGCGAGTTCACATCTGATGAATTCAACTTATTTTGCAATGATCATGGTATTAAAAGACAAGTCTCTGCACTGAGAACTCCACAGCAGAATGGAATAGCTGAGAGAAGAAACAGATCTATTGTGGATTGTGCTAGAACACTGATGATTGAAAAGAAAGTGCCACAAATATTTTGGAGAGAAGCAATAAGAACAACAGTTTACACTCTGAACCGAGTATAATTGAAGAAAGGTACTTTGAAGACACCATATGAAATCTGGTATGATAAGAAACCTAATGTAAGTTATTTTAAAATCTTTGGAAGTAGATGCTATGTTCACAAAGATGATAGAAATGGCAAGTTTGATCAGAAGAGTGAAGAAGGAACATTTCTAGGTTATTCTTCTAGAAGCAAAGCATTTAAATGTTTGATCAAATCATCTAACAAAATAGTAGAAAGTGCAAATGTGAAAATTGATGAATTTGCAGAAAGAAATGATGAAGGAAATTCCAAGGAACCAGAAGACTATGATGAATTTGTCTATGTTCAACCGAGAAGTCTTACCGAGAAGACTGTTGAAGAAACTGAAGAAGATATCCAGTTACCGAGTGATGAAGAAGATCATATAGAGCCTATCGAGCTTGTATTAGCCAAGTATGTCAGAAGACATCATGCACCAAATCAGATTATAGGAGATAAGGATGATCTAGTGATGACAAGGAATAAACTGAGACAGAACACATGTTTGATATCTGAATTTGAACCGAGAATAGTGAAAGAGGCATTTAACAGTGAAGATTGGATAAATGCTATGACATAAGAGATTGATCAAATCAAGAAGAATGACACATGGACACTAATCCCAAGACCAAAGGACAAAAATGTAATTGGTACAAAGTGGATTTTCAGAAACAAGCTAAATGAAAAAGGAGAGGTCATTCGAAACAAAGCAAGACTAGTTTGCAAAGGTTATGCTCAAGAAGAAGGAATTGATTATGGTGAAACTTTTGCACCTATTGGCTAGACTTGAAGGAGTAAGAACATTGTTGGCATATGCTGCTTTCAAAAATTTCAAGGTATATCAAATGGATGTCAAATCTGCATTTCTGAATGGAATATTAGAAGAAGTTTTTATTGAACAACCTGAAGGATTTGTTGAAGACAAGAATAAGGATCAGGTATGTAAATTGAACAAACCTTTATATGGTTTGAAACAAGCACCTAGAGCATGGTATGAAAGATTACACTCTTATTTGATTAAGATTGGTTTTATAAGGACAAGTGAGAACAACAATATGTACATGAAGAATGATGAAAATGGAATACTGATCTCAACCATATTTGTTGATGATATTATATTTTGTGGAAATGACTCTTTATGCAAGAACTTTGGAAATGAAATGAGCAAAGAATTTGAGATGTCATTAATTAGTGAGATAAAGTATTCTATAGGTCTACAGATACTGCAAATGAAAAATGAGATTTTCATTACTCAATCCAAGTACATAAAGGAAATCTTGAAGAAATTTGGAATGGAGGATTCAAAACCAGTAAGTAATCCTATGACTACCAACTGTAAACTATCAAAGAATGATGAATCTGCATCTGTTGATGAGACACTTTACTAATCCATGATTGGAAAACTTCAATATGTTGTTCACAGTAGACCAGACATAGCACATGTAGTAGGTATAGTTGCAAGATTCTTTGTAGATCCCAAGGAAACACACATGACAACAATCAAAAGAATCTTTAGATACTTGAAAGGCACTAAGGATTATGGCTTATTATATTAGAAAGGAAATGATTTTGATTTAAAAGTTTATACTGATGCTGATTGGGCAGGCAACATTGATGACAGAAAAAGCACAAGTGGAGGAGCTTTCTTTTTAGGAGAAAGACTAGTGAGTTGGCTTAGCAAGAAACAAGGATGTGTTTCACAGTCAACAGTAGAAGCTGAATACGTTGCTGCAACATTGAATTGTACCAACATTGCATGGATCAAACAACTGTTGGAAGGTATAAATGAGAAAGTGACCGAGCCAGTAACTATATTCTGTGACAATACTAGTGCCATTGATATTTCAAAGAATCCTATTATGCACTCTAAGACAAAGAACATATCTATCAAATATCATTATCTTAGAGAAGAAGCTCAAGAGAAGAAAGTGGTGTTGGAGTATGTTAGCACAAAGGAACAAATAACAGATATCTTCACCAAGCCACTACCAAGGGACACTTTTGAATATCTCAGAAGTAAGTTAGGGGTCCTACCCCTATCTTCTACTCACTGACGGAGTTCGGTGAAAGCATCAATCCGATGACTCTATCAAATATCTTTTAGGAGTTGATGCTGCATTATACACTTTAGGATGTTTTCTAAAGGTGTACAGGAAATGTTACAGGAAAATATTATAGGGAACAAGAATTGAAGACAAAATGCTCTGACCGAGACTGAATTGACACATTACAGCAGGAAATCACTTCATATAGGAAGAAATTATTTTTTAGTTCTTTACTTTTTGGCATTGTTGTCAATGGGGGAGAAGATCAATTTAAGGGGAAGAAAACTGAGAAGTCTAATGTATGGGGGAGAGCATTTCAGCATTTTAGAATCACAACAATTTGAATCTTTTAAGGTCAAATCAATTGGTTTTGCCATCAATGCCAAAGGGGGAGATTGTTGGCAATATTGCATTATAACAGACAATGAAAGATTGTTGGCATTTCAATAAGGATTTTGAGAAGGTTGTTGATGATTATGGATATAACTGATTAAGGATGTTTACTGTCTTGATATTATTATTTTGTCATTGATGTCAAGAAATTGATTTTGTAATTCAGTATGATGTTGCCATATCTTGAGAAGTATGATTTGAAGAATATAAAGATGTCGGTAAAAGGCACAGGAAAGATTATGATGAATAAGGTATTCAATGGGCAACTATTACCGAGTCAGACAATGATGAGATCATGATGTTTAGATTGTTTTGACATCATACATATGTTGTAAATTGTAAAGGTTAATACTATACTATGTTATCAAGCAAAGAACCTAGTCGGTAAACCCTAAAGAACCTAGTCGGTAAACCCTAAGGTTATCGTTATCGGTTAATGAAGGCGGAATGTCTGCCGAGTGAAGTTTAGTATTTACTGAGTTGTTACCGAGTTGTAACCGAGCTATAATAGAATGCATTAAATGGTTACATGTGTTATTTAATGAAGGAAGCTAATGAGCTGGAACTGATTAAATGATTGGAATGCCGTGCATGAAGTTTGTTAATGAATCCATGGCAAAGGAAAGTCAGCATGAAGATCTACAACACAGATTGAACCGCAATACCCTGGCACAAGTTCCAGGAAATGTATGCAAGTTTCTAGGCGGGGTAAAACATTTTCAGATCGAAAGATGCATTGAACTTAGACAAGATTGAAGATCTGATGGCTATGATTGATCATGGAAAATGTGATCAAGGAGATTAAGTAGTTAGCTAATTGTTTATAAATAGGAAACTGTTGATAAACAATGTATGCAGGCAAGTGTATGCACAGGGATGCTACATAGTGATTACCGAGCATAGAAGCTTGAAGACCTGTTTGAATAATAGAGTATAGAAGCCCAACAGACAGACAAGATTAGTTCTATGTCTAGATTGTATTGAACAAATAAGAATCTGCTTTAGCATTTTAGATGTGAAGTTGCAGATAGATTTTTATTACTGTTATTTTGAGAAAGTGACAGAAAATCTCTTAACCGAGTGGACTTAACAGTCTTATTTGTAAAACCCTCTAGCAAGGTGACATTCTGATTGAGTGTTTGAAATCCTTTAACAAGGTCACTTCTAACAAGGTGAAGATCCTAACAGATCTGAGGGCAATCCCTTAACCGAGTCACATCTAGCAATGTGTTTGTAATCTTTAACAAGATTTACTTTTAACCGAGCATACTCTAGAAGAGTATATTTCTTAGTGGGTCCGAAATCCCATAGTGGTTTTTTCCCTATTTGGGTTTCCATGTTAAATCTGGTGTTATGAGGTTTATGATGTTTATATGCTTTTGAGTTTGCATGTTTAACAGTTTTGGTTATATTATTGAAGTATGTGTTACCGAGGTTGAATCTGATGTTTTTATGGAAGATTAAGTTTGTATGATTCACCCCCCCCTCTCATCTTGTTGGCTAATGGATCTATACTTATATTAAGTATCAGAACTATTACTTGAAACATCGACCAAGAAAATACTCAATCGAACATGGAAGGATGTAATGGATAAGCATGAGATGAAGGAAATTCTAAAGAGAATGGTAGAATATATCGAAGCAGTTAATAATCCAAATCCTCAACCTCTGTTGCAGCTTCCAACGTCCTTCGACCCTAAATCACCCACTAATGACTCTGGAACAAATACAAAAATTTAGACTCATTACAGAAACTATGATGGAGTGGTTAGAAGAAACTTAGAAATCTGGCGCAAAGTATTTTATCAACTTGAGCATAGTTTATGATGGGGTGTTAATGGTAATGAAGGAGTTGGAAGCTGAAGTAATGAATTAGAAAATAAAAGAAGCTTAATAGGCAGGGAAAGCAACACAGATACGAGAACTAAAAATCTATGGGGTAATGAAGTTTCTCTCTGGGAAACCTATAGTTGGATTAGATGACAGTATTCTGTATGTTTTGTAGGGGAACATTGAAGGGAGGAATTCCTTAATAAAGCAAGCTTACGATGAATCAACAAAACTAGTGGATCGAATCACATAATTATTTGCATCCATGTGAAATGAGCTTGTGTGCATTAGAATAAAGTGTCTAAAAGATGATGGGAAGACCCTCAAAGCTGTGGAGGTTATAACAGAAAATTTGCTTTCAAATTAATTACGTGAAAGAGGAAAAGGGCATAGTTTTGGACGATTTGTCCACCATTGCAAAGATTGAATCTCTTATGTTTTTATGCATCAGACACTTGGACAGTCATTCCGACAAAGTTGCATAGGTTTGGAGGGAAAAAGAGGTATAGAAGCAGAGGATGATACAAGTGGAACTCCCTCATGGTGCCTTAATTTAGGATTTCTCTGTTGCTTGCACTAGATGGAAGAATGCAACAACCATCAAAACTATCGAGCCCAATCAGAATGATCCATAAATATTTTCTTATCATGAGTTTTGGCAGATTTAGTTTTAAGTTTTAAGTAACTTCTCAAAATCTTTGGGGGCGGAAATCTTGAGTTTCTATGTTTTCCTCTTTAAACGTTAGCCAGGTTGTGGCTATAAAGACTATTTTCTGATACTTTGAAAAGGTCCGAGAATTTTTGTTAATGTATGGAAGTAAACTCTTGATACTTTATCTATTTTTAGAAGATATGAAGAAAGATATTCATCTGTGAATTGAATATATGAAATCAATTTGACAGTTTGAATATGTGTTTGAATCTTAGGAATTTATTTCTGTGTGAATGAATTCTTGTTCAAATTGATCTCATTCCTCATATTCAAAATAGTTACAAAGTTAGGAGTTAAAAAATCTTCTTTCTTTTCTGTGCATTAACTTGGATTAGTTAAGATAGTCAGTGAGCTACTTTCTTAAATTGATATATGAGTATTCTGCATCTTCATAACATGTTGATGAATGGAGATGAATGCCTTTAATATTTTTGGGTTAAAAGTGTACATTAACTCATATATTAAATTAATTCATTGAAAATATTTGAAGGGAGTTGTATCTCAATTTAGAGGAGAACGAATTATTTTTCGTTTATCCAACTATGCAGTATCAAATTTGTCTTTAAAGGGTAACAGAGGTTAAGTGAAGAATTGGGATCTTGACAAAGGACAAATATGTTAACCAACAAATTTTTGGCAACTTTATTGGGGAGTCAAATAATAAGATTGGATGTGTAATCATAAGATAAATAGGGTTGTCTTAATATCCTTCTTGTTTGTAGTGTTTAGTGTATTATAAACAGGCTGGAGTCAAGAAGATATACTAGGTCCCAAAGGCGTGAAGGGGTGATCGATTATAATTTTTAGGAACTCCAAGGCTTAAACTTTTCAACTTCCTTTACACCTTGAAGAAGAGCCAAGAGTAGACCTCCTATTACTTCTTTTGTACCTCCTGTATCTCCTATTTTTCAAGACCTAACATTACATGGTGTTGCTTTCCCTAGTGTAATCAACTCTACACCTTTAAATATCATTCTGCCCATGGCTGTAAATAATCCCTGGGGCCCTGTCATAGGACTACTCACTCTTGGTGCAAATCTCAATCCTTTACCCAAAGGAGCTAGGGATAATTTTCCTAAATTTAGTGGTGATGGAAAAGTCTTGATAGACAAGCATTTGAATGCATTTAATGTTGCTTGTGGTGTTCTGGTTGTTCAACATGAAGATGTGGCTATAAGATTATTTGTACAAACATTGACTGAGGTAGCAACAGATTGGTTTTATCATTTACCAAATGGTGCGATTAATAATTGGCAAGATCTTAAAACTAGGTTCGAGGCTAGGTTCAAATTAGCCTAAGATGAACATTCTCTTCTATCCCAATTAACCCAGTTAAAGAAAGAGATCCCTGAATCCATGAGAGATTTTGTGGCTAAGTTTGAAAAAATTGTCTATAAGATTCCAGCAAACAAAAGGCCTTTTGATGATAATTTAAAATGCTTTTTCATTAATTCTTTGCCCTCTAAGATTAGTTTCCTGATCTGCAGGCAAAGAGTAGTAGCCCTAGCTGATGTGAAAACATTGGTTGTAGAATTAGAAGATTATTTAATCACTGCACGAAAGTGGAAGAGGGAAGTTCAAACTTCCATGGCACAAGCATCAACTTCATCTGATCTTGTGATTCAAAGACTAATGAATGATATGATAACTCTGAAGAGGAAATTACCGAAAATGAACACTTCTTATCTACAACCTTACCAAGATATTTCAAGGAAAGTCCCTAATCAAACAACAGGGGTCAGAAGTAGAGTTTTACAATTGCCTCCTATGCAAAAAAAGCTAGAAATTGAGGCACCCCCATCTAAGGCCAACATGTGTATCTTTCATCTTACTGATGATCATGATATAAATTATTGCCCGAAGATGGTATGTTATGCTCCATTGGCTGGTTCAAAGGAGGTACTGCTGGAATCAAGTGAAGAAGAATCCCCAATACAGCTTGGCGACTCTGGAATCCACTTTCTGGAGTATGAATCTGATTCAGAAAGAGGAGGTGATATTCTGGCTACCTTGGAGGATCCTTCATGTGTTGTACTGACTAGAAACCAACATAATGTCAAGCCTCAAAGTGCTTCTTCATCCTCTATTGTGAACCCCAAAGGTAAAGAAATCATCTCGATTTCATAATAATGATTTGAGAGCTCAAGAACCTTGGTCATTGAAGTCTATAGACATTGAGAGTTGGTTTGATATTACTGAATTTTGTAAATCCTCTCAGATTCAAATTACGCCAGTTGAATATCTTAAATTAAACCCTAAGGAACTTGATAGGTTGGTTAAGTTTGGGAAAGGAAATAATGCATATGTACAAGCTGATATGATACAACAATCAGGTAATGGAAATTTTTCCTCCAAAGAAGATGTGTCAAATTGTCTTGCTACTCATGAAGCTTCCCTTGAAATAGTTGCCCATCAAGCTAATGACATGTTGTCTATCCTTGAATCAAAACCTAAACCTTTTTATATATCCCTATTCATAAATGGACATAAACTAAATAATTGTATTATAGACTATGGTGCCTTAGATAACATCATGCCATCTGTTGTAGCCAAGGCTTTGGGATTATCCCTGGCTAAAACCTTTGGTAGATGTTACTCCATGGACTCCAAGCAAATAACCTTATTAGGACAGATTAAAGATTGTCAAGTATCCCTTGCTATTCATCCCGATAAAAGAGTTAGGTTAACTATTCTAATAGCTGATATTCCCACGAGTTATGGAATTTTGCTTAGTCATACATTTTGTAGAGACCTAGGAGGCAAAATTAAAATGGACTGGTCTCAGGCCACTATCCCCATAGGGAAACAACAGGTCATTTTACAACCAGAGGCTAGGTCCAAGTTCACTGTTTTTCCTTTCGATGATCCGAAGACACAAATATTGTACCATGAATGTGAATTTGGGAATTATATGAGCTTATCTGATAATGAAGTTGCAAGAAATTTGTCTCAGCCTAAGGCACTTGAGGAGCTATGGAAGATGGAGTCTGATGGAAGTTTCTCAACATTTGGCTTTGGAGCCGGAGTAGTTCTTATTCCTCCCTCTGGCAAACATATTCCTTTCTCTTTCAAGTTGGAGTTTAAGAACACAAATATACTGTTGAATATGAGGCCCTGTTGTTGGAAATATCTCAAGCAAAGAAATTTGGAGTGAAACTATTATGGGTAAAAGGAGATGCTGAGTTGATTGTAAAACAAGTAAGAGGGTTATTCACTGTAAAGAATGTAAGATTAAAGAACTATCAGAATAGGGTATGGGATGAAATTGAAGGATTTGATACTTTTTCTATTGAATCCATCCCACGTGAATTTAATTCTAAAGCTGATTCTTTGGTAGTGTCGGCTTCTCTCTTGATTCCTCATCCTGAGGTCACAGTAGATACATATCAGGTAGAGTTAATATAAAAGGCAAGTGTCCCCGATAACTCTGAATTTTGGCAAGTCTTTGAAAATGATAAGAACATTAAAAAATTTCTACACTGTGCTAAAATGTTCATGACTGCATTCTTTGAAGGATCTGAAACTGAATGTAAGGAAATAATATTCCTAGAGGGCTAGTGTCTTTAGAGCACCTTTTTGATCATCAGGATGCTTTCATCAAGAGGAAGGACAGATGATTATTAGCAACTCATGATTGTGGTGATTATGAGAGGATTAATATTGGTGATGAAGAGGATCCTAAGTTCGTCAATTTGGGAAAGTGTTGTACCCCCAAAGAGAAGAGAAGATTTGTTAGTTTGTTAATGGAATACAAGGATGTATTTGCTTGGTGCTATGATGATTTGAATTTTTTTAGAGATTGGCAGTTTCAAATCATATTCCTATGAAACCATGAACAAGTCCATTCAGGCAGAAATTTAGAAATTTTTAAGCCCAAGGTTGCAGAGGTCATCTTTAGGGAGGTGGATAAAATGTTAAAGGAAAGAATTACATATCCTATTCATCATTCCACTTGAATAGGTAATATAGTTCCAGTTCGTAAAAAAAATGGAGAGATAAGGATTTGTGTAGACTTTAGAAATTTGAATCAAACTAGTCTCAAGGATAATTAACCATTGCTTGCTATGGATCATATTTTGCAAATAGTCTTAGGTTCTGAAATGATGTCGATGTTAGATGGGTTTTCAGACTACAAACAAATTAGTGTCTTTGAAAAGGATCAACACAAAACAAATTTCATCACTCCCTGGGGTACCTTTGCATACAACAAGATGTCATTTGGTTTGATAAAAGTTGGAGAAACCTTCCAGAGGGCTATGGACTTGTCTTTTGGTCACCTGAAAGATAAAATAATTTTTGTATACCTTGATGATTTAACTATCTTCTCGAAAAGGAGAAAGCATCACTTGAGAGACTTACGAATTTTTTTGCAGAGGTGCAGGGAGCATGAAGTGTGTTTGAATCTGAAGAAGTTAGTGTTTGGTGTTACCGAAGGTAAACTACTTGGTCACATTGTTTCCAAAGAAGGAATCAAGGTAGATCCAAAGGGGGTGAAGGCAATCCAACAGCTAAGTTTACCATCTAATAGAAATGGAGTTAGATCCTTCTTTGGTCAAATGAATTTGTTGAGAAGGTTTGTCCCTAATTTTGTAGAAATTACCTGATACATAGTGAATTTGATGAGTGAAAAACAAGTGTTCAGATGGAATGACGAGGGGAAGAAAGCATTTGAGGAAGTAAAAGAAGCTATAGTGCAGGCTCCTTCGCTCATCAACCCAAATTTTAAAAAGGATTTCATCATCTGCTACTATGCCTTTGAGCATACCATGTCAGAAATTTTATTGCAAAAAAATGAGGAAAATGAGGAAGTTCCAATTGCCTTCATGAGTGTACCGCTCAAGAAGCATGAACTAAAATATTCATTGACAAAGAAGAAAGCATTTGTGGTGGTAAAATTTGTTAAACATTTTAGGTATTACATTCTTCATTCTCATGCAATAGTGTATGTGCCACACTCAACTGTTAAAAGTATTTTGACACGTCAAGATATTGGAATGAATAGCAGAGCCACATGGGTATAAAAAACATAGGAGTTCAATCTGGATATTAAACCAATAAAGGATAAGGCTTATGTAAATTGATTGCAGAGAGTAAGAATGAAGTACATGAGGAGTTACCTCTGGTCCTATTTGTGGCTCTTCAAGATTCTTGGTTTGTAGATGTTGCGTTTGATCTAACCTATGGAGAATGTCCTGAATATTTGTCACCTAAGGAGAAACACAATTTGAGATTGAAAGTTGCTAAGTATGTCATCTTTGGTGATGTTTTGTACAAGAAGGGATTAGATGACACTTTATTACATTGTGTGGATAACGAACATCAGGAAGCTCGTCTGAAAACATCTCATAATGAAGCTTGTGGTGAACATTTTTATTCAATAGTGTCTGCTTATAAAATTTTGAGAAATTGTTACTATTGGCCAGGCATGTTCAAAGATGCTTACATCTGGGTAGCAAATTATGAAAAATGTAAGTTGTTCATAGGAAAGCCACAACTTGCAACATTACCCCTTAGACTTGTTGTTATTGATGAACCATTCAAGCAGTGGGGGATAAATTTCATAGGTCCATTGTCACCTGCCTCAAGTGCTGGACATACACACATACTTACCATAATGGATTATTTTACCAAATGGGTGCAATTTGTTCTTGTATGAAAGACTACATCTGAAGTGGTTTGTGATTTCCTAAAAGAAAATAGTCTGGTTTGCTTTGGAGTTCCTTAGAAGGTAGTGACTGATTTAATGCTATGAATTTTTCCTCTATAGAAATCTCTATGTTTTTTTATGACCATGGAATTTATCTTGCCCACTCATCATATTACTATCTGCAAGGCAATGGTCAGGTAGAGTCCAACAATAAGAACTTGATAAACATTATGAAAAATTTGGTAAGTGAGAATTCAAAGGACTGGCACAAGAAACTGTATGAGGCTCTTTGGGCAGATAGGATGTCTCCTAAAATGGAAATAGGGATGTCTCCTTTTGAATTAGTATATGGTGTGGGAGTACAATTATCTCTGCCTCTAGAACTGGCAGCTTCAAAATTATAGACAGTTGTTGAGGATGCATATTTTCTGGATTCCTTGGAGAAAAGAATCATGCATTTGATGAAAATAGAAGAAGAAACCACTCGGATTGCTGAACATCAACTACATATCAAGAAATGTTTTGACAAAAGAGCCAGACCCAGAAAATTTTATGCAGGGAGATCAGGTCTTACTCTGGGACAAAAGAAGGGAATCTAAAGGAGCACATGGCAAATTGAAATCACTGTTGAAAGCTCCATTTTTTATTCATGAGGCTAATGGGCCTAATTATTTCAAACTTGCCTATGTTGATGGTATTGTTCTTCCCCTATCTTATAAAGGACATGATCTTAAGCTCTATAAGTTGTAAAGCATGAGTCCCCTACATGTTTTGTATGTTAGTTTTGTTTTCTTTTTAGTTGTGTCAGTTTTGGTGTGTTCATTTTGTTGGTCTCGGTCTTATTTTTTGACTTTTGTGCGAACCCAGAGATTCAAAATTCCTCCCTAGTCCTTTCCAGTCCTGGTCCACAGTCAGAGCCAATGTTACCCTCCTAATTTTTGTGTGCAGTTTTGTTCTCACATCATCAAAATAAGGAGTGTTTTATTTAGTTCGGGCTTGTGTAAATCTCGGTTTTTGCCTTGTTGAAGTTTTTCTTGAACTTGAACCTGTTGGTTGAACCTCTTCTAAGATCAAGATTCAAGTTCAAGAAGAGTATGTAGTATTGTGGCTTAGCTTTTTAAAGAGTCAAAGGTCTTTGTAATAATTGTTTTTGAACTTGAACTATTGAACCTTTTAAAATTTCACAGTTTAAGGTTCAAAGTTTCAAAAGTCAAGTCATGTATGCGTATTTTTATTGTAATATGTGAGCTGGGGTATTTTGGTGTCTTTGTCTTAGTTTGTCCTTATCTGTTCTTTTGAATTTGAAATTTTGAATCACTTTTCAGAGAGCTCAAAGTTCAAGGTTGAAGGTTCGATGGATCTATGAATTTGGAGATGCAGAATCCTCGCATCAGTAGTAATAATATAAAGAATATGTCAGATTTAAAGGGTGAATCTTGAGGGAATGAGTTGCGATGAGGAACTGTACTTGAGAATAATAATTTAAAAGAAAGGTATGGAGGGAAAAGACTTGTAATTAATGAATTGTCAGAATTAAGTCTTTTCGGAGTAATTTGGCATGAATAAGAATGCAGTTACAAATCATAGTAAATCATTTGACAAATTTTTCAACAATTACTTGCCTTCATAATTTACCCAATTTGGTAAGTAAAGGATTTACGTAGATGATATTTTCTGTTCATGACCCTTTGAATTCAGAGCTCTGCATTAAAGGTGAGTTAAAAATATTCCTTCCATTCCTGTGATTTTATATTTGAAATCTTTATTTGGTAGTTCTATTGGTTCAGTTCGTCTCCCCTGCCGTGTTTCTCCTGTTTGTAAATCCAAAATGAGACCAAAATTGCCTAAGATGGACCAAAATTCATGGTTAGCTTGTTCTCTGCCTGAGTTAGGGGATACTTTCTTGCTGTCACTAGATTTAGATAAATTTCATGAAAGGGAACAAAGTTCTTCTAGTTTTCCTTTAATGTAGAAGATTCGAGATAGTGGGTTAGTAGAAGTGGTGGCTTTCCCTCTAGCAGTGTCATGTCCTGAGTTGGTTTTGGAGTGCATGCATAGATATGGCCCTATTCAAAGATGTATAAAAAGTGTGGATGGTGAGGCTCTAATCAAGATTAGTCAGGAGGTCATTGTTGCTGTAATGAAAATTGCCGACAAAGAGAAGTATGAGGATTGGACAATTTGTAAGTCTCAGGGGATCTTCTCTGAGAAGAAATCAATCTATAGAAGTGTCATTGCAAGAAACTGGTTATTAAAATTTCAAAGGGGAGGTTCTCGCCTGCCAAGTCCATTAAACTAGGAACACTTAATCAGAGAGGTAAATGATATAGTCATCATGTTACACAAAGTAAGGGGGAGCAAAATTGCTTTCTATTGTAAAGATTGGATGCACTTCTTCATTTAGGTCATCCTTGGTGATAACGGATATATTTATTGGGCAAAATTGATCACAGAAAGGGTACATGAGGTTTTGAGTTGCTTCGAGAATAAGAACTTCTAAATATCATCGTACCTCATATATTGCTTGGCATGTGTTAGGACGTGGTCTGGTTTACATCATGAGACATAGATTGATAGTATGAAAATATATGAATAACACCCACATCTGCAACAACATAGGTCTTGTGAAAATTATCATAAGTTGCATGATATATTTCTAGGTAGGATGGTGTTGGAACTAAGGGGGAATATTCATAAAAGGTTGTCATATGAATCCATGTAGTTGATAAGCACTTATGGCAGCTACTTCATATAATTTACCAGGTTCACTTACCTAAGGGTAGGGGGTGTTGAAGGAGAACCTTATAAGGTGCTTAGGTATGCATTCGATAGGAAGATTTTGATAGAAATATGCAGGTAGCTATCTTACATTGATATAAAGAATAGAGATAAACATCAGTCAGGTGTGTCATTTCCTATTGAATTGACATATTTCATCTGTAATAGTGTCTCTGATGCTTTAAATTTAGAATTAGAATTTAAGAAGTTGAATTTTCAATTTTATGGTCCTCGAGTTAATTTTGATGCAAAGGGATTTGCCGCTGCACATATAACATTAAGAAAGGATTTCACTCATGTGCCAAATATTGAGGACTTCTAGGCTGACTGTTGTGATGAATTTGAAATCAGGAAAATGGCACATCAAAGGTTCACTTTACAGTAGGTCAGGGTTTATG
Source organism: Cryptomeria japonica (assembly GCF_030272615.1). NCBI lineage: Eukaryota > Viridiplantae > Streptophyta > Pinopsida > Cupressales > Cupressaceae > Cryptomeria > Cryptomeria japonica. Next base: position 935,604,931 of record NC_081407.1, on the reverse strand, counting down.
ATTTAAAAATGAATGTTGCTAATGTTGAAGATGATGATAGTAAATTGATTGACCCCCAATTTATAGGTAGTAGATAAAAATGAGTGATTCTTGAAGTGGACTAGGATAAGGATGAAGAGGATCATATCCAAGCAAGGACATTTCCAGACATTAGAAGGATTGAAAAATGTTTAAGAAGATGAAGAATGGGAAGAATTTAAAGAAAAAGATCAACTTCACCCTCTGAAGTTATAGTAGCTAACTCTCTTGTCACACCTTGTGTTGTAGGTTCCTCAAAAACATAGGTTAAGACTAAACATGAAGCAAGGCTAGTGAGGGTCAAGAAGGAAACGACTCCTACTAGGATCACTCGGTCTAAAACTAGAAACAAAGTAAAGAAATCACCTATGGATTCTGTAGTAGTTGATTTGGATTCCCCTCCTAACATGGACAACACTATAGCCCATCCAGACTCACATAAATAGAACATTGATAATATAAGTGATAATCAATAGGTGGGTGATGTGATAAACACTACTACCACATTGATGGTAAAGAAAGGAAAGGAAGCTGAATCTGGTCTTGATAAAGCTCTTGTGCACACTGGAACTCTGTGGTTAGAGAAAACTTTAATTAATAAGAAAAGGAACATAGTCCCTACTTCAATTCCATTGGAAGATATGGTAAGTAAATTCTTGGGAAAGACTCCCAATGCCAAAAAGCTAAAAAAAAATCTCCAAAATTGATTTTGATGACAACACACATAATTGGACCGCTGAAATTGCTCGCCCAAATATAGATGAAGTTCTTGCTAGCTCTACTGCAAATGATTTCACAGTTGAAAAACTAAATCTTGGTGTCGGAACCCGAGCAGCTGATGCCTATCATCTTGAAACATCGAACACGAAAATATTCAATATAACATGGAAGGATGAAAGGGATAAGTGTGGGATGAAGGAAATTCTAAGAAGAATGGAAGAATATATCGAAGCAATTGTTAGCTTTGATGCCAATTGTTAATAAGATGAGAGGGGGGGTTATTCATACAACCTTAATCTTCAATATATTCAACAGATTTAACCTCGGTAGCTTTAACAGATATATGTAACCAAAACTGTAAAACATGCAAACTTAAGAACACATAATCATAACAACACTCATAACACCAGATTTAACGTGGAAACCCAAATAGGGAAAAACCACTGTGGGATTTCTGACCCACTAAGAAATATACTCTTCTAGAGTATGCTTGGTTAAAAGCAAATCCTGTTAAAGATTACAAACACATTGCTAGATGTGACCCGGTTAAGGGATTTCCCTCAGATCTGTTAGGATCTTCACCTTGTTAGAGGTGACCTTGTTAAAGGGTTTCAAACACTCAATCAGAATGTCACCTTGCTAGAGGATTTACAAATAAGACTGTTAAGTCCACTCGATTAAGAGATTTTCTGTCACTTACAAATAAATAACAGTAATGAGTATGTCTGCAACTTTGCATCTAAAATGCTAAAGCAGATTCTTATTTGCTCAATACAATCTAGTCATAGGACTTATCTTGTCCCTCTACTGGGCTCCTTACTCTGTTATTCAAACAGGTCTTCAAGCTTCTGTGCTCAATAATCACTATGTAGCATCCCCGTGCTTACACTTGCCCGCATACATTGTTTATCAATAGTTCTTTATTTATAAACAATTTGCTAACCACTTAATCTCTTTGATCACATTTCCCATGATCAATCATAGCCATTAGATCTTCAATCTTGACCAGGTTCAATGCATCCTTCGATCAGAAAATGTTTTACCTCACCTTGGAACTTGCATACATTTTTTGGAACTTGTGCTAGGGTATTGCGGTTCAATCTGAGCTGTAGATCTTCCTGCCGATCTTCCATTGCCATAGATCCTTAACAAACTTCATACACGTTGTATCAATCATTTAATCATAACCAGCTCATTAGCTTCAATCATTTAATAACGCATGTATTCATCCAATGCATTCTGTTATTACTCGGTTGCAACTCGGTAAATACTAAACTTCACTCGGTAGACATTCCGCCTTCATTAACCGATAGCGATAACCTTAGGGTTTACCAACTAGGTTCCTTAGGGTTTACTGACTAGGTTCCTTGCTCGATAACATAGTATAGTATTAACCTTACAAACAATAGCATATGTAGAATATCAGAACAATCTAAACAACATGATCTCATCATTGTCTAACTCGGTAATAGTTGCCCATTGAATAACTTATTCCTCCCCTTATTCATCACATTCTTTCTGTGTCTTTTACCGACATCTTAATTCTCTTCAAAACATACTTCTTAAGATATGGCAACATCATACTAAATCAGAAAATCAATTTCTTGACATCAATGACAAAATAATAATGTGAAGACAATAAACATCCTTAATCAGTTATATCCATAATTATCAACAACCTTCTCAATATCCTAATTGAAATTCCAACAATCTCTTATTGTCTATTATAATGCCAACAACAACTAATAATCGAAATCCTCAAAATCTATCACAGCTTGAACCGTCCTTTAACCTTAAATCACCCACTATTCAAAAGACTCTGGAACAAATACACAAATGCATACTCATTACACAAACTATGATGGAGTGGTTAGAAGAAACTCAGAAATTTGGCGCAAAGTATTTTATCGACTTGACCAGAGTTTATGATGGGGCGTTAATGGTAATGAAGGAGTTGGATGATTAAGTCATGAATTAGAAAAAAGAAGAAGCTAAATGGGCAGCAAAAGCAACATAGATGCGAGAACTACAAATCTATGGGGTAATGAGGTTTCTGTTAGACAGTCAAATAACCAGAAGATAATTGAGGGGGGGGAGTGAATCAGTTGTCATAGATTATCGGAAGCATTAGAAATTTAAACTTCAATACCGGAACCCAAAACCATAATATCGGAATAGCAGTTAATCCAATTAAGCATAAAAAATAATCACAAAATAAAAGCTATCCACATAACACCAAGATTTGTACTTGGAAAATTCAGTAAAGGGAAAAACCATGGTGGGAAGCCTACCCATAGTCAGATAATACTTGTGCAGTAAGTATGTGAATTACAATGAAGGGGCATGCACTTGCAGGAAGGCCAAAAGCCTAGAGCACACTGCTCATCACAAAAGAAGCCTCACTAACTACATACAAATCTAGAATACAATTTGAAGAAGTGTTGAACTGCAAAAGATAGCATCTCTTATGCTGAGTACAGTTTTGGTTAAGCTCAATATCAGAGGACTAAATCCTCTTACAAACCTAATTTGATCTCCAATGATCGACCAACTCCTCTACCTGAATGATATTACATTATTCACACATTACATTCCTTGAACATGACCTCTTACATTAACCATGATGATCTCCACCAAAAGCTCTACCGGTGAAACCCTTGCCGCAACCAGAAACCAATCTTCATAGAAAGCAAGATAGCATCCAATCACCAGACCAAAACCAACTGATCAAGTACGAGTATGAGTATCATGAACATGCCAATTCCATCACCAGATTATACTGGAACCTACCGGATCATGCTGGATCCAAGTTAACCAGAAACCACTCATCCTACCAGAACCAGAAGGGTGCCGGTAAAGAATCCAAACAACTAGTGTTGACATCAATGAAAAAACATCAATGCAACACATAATCAATTCCACCAAATGGCCAACAATCTCCCCCTTTGGTATTGATGGCAACATTATATGTGAAAAACATCTAAGTACCAAGAAATTCCAAACAAGTCTCCCCCTATGGAAGACATCCAACAATTATTTGCATATAGCTCTGAATATCAATATCTCTCCCCCTTTGACTAATATCTTTAACTTTTTCACATTAATATCACTCCCCCTTTGACATCAATGCTACAAATTTGACAAAAATATCAAAGCAAAAACATAAGCCTCTGAAACTCAAAGTTGACTACTCCCCCTGAGCAGTAGCATCCCACATCAGTGCCATAATGAATAGTATCTTTGATAATACATGTCAGACTGATGCTGAACCACATCAATCAAGTCTCTTCCGGAGGGCCAGAAACTCCCAATCTATCTCTTAGGTACTCAAATGATTCCTTGGATAAAGGTTTAGTGAAAATATCTACAATATGTTCTTTAGTGTTCACATAAACTAGTTTAACTTCATTTTCTTCCACCTTCTCCTTCAAAAAGTTATACTTGATAGATATGTGCTTTGTCTTAGAATGAAATACTGGATTCTTTGATATATCAATAGCAATAGAGTTATCATAGTGAATAACTACCGGTGCAGCATAATCCACATTTATATCCTTCAACATTTGCTTCATCCATGAAACTTGTGTACAGTTAGTAGCAACAACAACATACTTAGCTTAAGCAGTAGATAAAGAAGTACATGAGTGTTTCTTACTGATCCATGAAACCATATTCTTTCCAAGAAAGAAATCTCCACCAGAAGTGCTTTTCCAATCATCAACATCTCCAACTCAGTCAACATCTATATATGCACATAAAGTAAAGTTATCATCCTTAGGGTACCATAAGCCATATTGTGATGTACCTTGCAAGTATCTAAAAATCTTTTTCATTGCCATCTCATGATTTTCTCTAGGATCACTCTAAAATGTTGAAACAATACAAATAAAATTCATAATGTCAGGCCTAGTCCAAGTCAAATAAAGTAGACCTCCAATAATATATTTGTATCTTGTAGGATTTATCGGTGCAAAAACATCTTTCCTTGTCAATTTCTAACTTGTAACCATAAGTGTACTTATCAGTTTAGAATCTCCCATACCAAATTTCTTCAATAATTCCTTAGCATATTTAGTTTGACAGATAAAAATACCTTTATCAGTCTGAATGATCTGCAAACCTAAGAAAAATTTCATCTCACCAATCATAGACATCTCAAATTATTTCTCCATATTCTTAGGAAATTCTATGCATAATTTATCTTCACCTCCAAAAATAATGTCATCAACAAATACTTCAACAATCAATTTATCATCATCAGTGATTTTATAATATAAGTTACTATTAACATTGCCCTTAGTAAAACCAAGCTTCAAAAGATATTTATTCAACCTTGCATACCAAGCTCTAGGTGCTTGTTTCAATCTATATAAAAATTTCCTTAACCTGCAAACCATATCAGTATCATCTGATAATGAAAAACCATTAGGTTTCTTAATATAAACTTCCTCATCAAGATCCCCATTCAAAAATGCACATTTAACATCCATCGGATAAAACTTGTAGTGTTTATAAGAAACATAGGCAAGAAATAATATTACAGCTTCAATCCTTGCTATCAGTGCAAAATTTTCTCCATAATCAATTCCTTCCTTCTGAGAATATCCTTTACAAACCAATCTAGCCTTATTCCTTATAAATTGACCATCCTCATTCAATTTATTTCTAAAAACCCATTTAGTTCCAATAACATTTTTATTCTTAGGCTAGGGAACCAAAGTCCATGTGTTATTTTTCTCAATCTGATCTAATTATTCTTCCATAGATTTTAACTAAAATTCATCTTTACATGCCTCAATTACTGATACTAGTTCAAATTGTGAAATTAAATATACCTCATTAGTTTCCAATCTTCTTCTTGTCATCACTCCATTGTTCTTATCCCCAATGATTTGATCTTCAGAATGATTTAGTCTCACATACCTAGAAGTCTTCTAACTCTCTGTTCCTCTTATCTATTCTTTAATTACTGTAGAATTATCTAATGTTGTCGGAGTAACAAGTTTGGCTCTCTATTCCATTAAAGGTGCTACTAGTTCAGATATAATCATTTCCATTGTCAGTTCCTTCTCATAAACTCTGATTTGACTTCTATGCAACTCATCTACTTTGAAATTAGCACTCTCCACAATTCTTTGCAATCTCTTGTTATAACATCTATATGATTTTCTTTCATTAGAATAAACAAGATATTGTTGGCATTTCAATAGAAAGAAAGATTGTTAGCATTTCAATAAGGATATTGAGAAGGTTGTTGAAAATTATTGATATAACTGAAGAAGGATGATTACTATCTTTATAACATTATTTTCTCATTGATGTCAAGAAATTGACTTTTTGATTCAGTATGATGTTGCCATATCTTAAGAAGTATGTTTTAATGAGTATTAAGTGGTCGGTAAGTGACACAGAAAGAATGTGATGAATAAGGGGAGAAATAAGTTATTCAATGGGCAACTACTACCAAGTTAGACAATGATGAGATCATGATGTTTAGATTGTTTTTATATCCTACAAATGTTGTTTATTGTAAGGTTAATACTATACTATGTCACCGAGCAAAGAACCTAGTCTGTAAACCCTAAGGAACCTAGTCGGTAAACCCTAAGGTTATCGATATCGGTTAATGAAGGCAGAATGTCTACCGAGTAAAGTTTAGTATTTACCTAGTTGCAATTGAGTTATGATAGATCGCATTGGATGGATAAAAGCATCATTTAATGAAGGATGTTGATGAGCTGGAGTTGATTAAATGATTGGTATGCTGTGCATGAAGTTTGTTAAGGATCTATGGCAATGGAAAATCAGGAGGAAGATCTACAGCGCAGGTTGAACCACAATAACCTAGCACAAGTTCCTAGGAAGGACTGCAAGTTCCAAGGCAAGGTAAAATGTTTTCAGATCGAAGGATACATTGAACCTGGTCAAGTTTGAAGATCTGATGGCTAAGATTGATCATGGGAAATGTGTTCAAGGAGATTAAGCGGTTAGCAATTGTTTATAAATAAGGAATTGTTGATAAACAATGTATGTGGGCAAGTGTAAGCATAGGGATGCTACATAGTGATTACCGAGCACAGAAGCTTGAAGACCTATTTGAATAACATAGTAAGGAGCCTAGCAGAGGGACAAGATAAGTCCTATGACAAGATTTTTTTGAGCAAATAAGAATATGCTTTAGCATTTTAGATGTGAAATTGCAAATATATATTATTACTATTGTTTATTCTGTAAGTAACAGGAAATCTCTTAACCGAGTGGATCTAACAGTCTTATTTGTAAATCCTCTAGCAAGGTGACATTCTAGTTGAGTGTTTGAAATCCTTTGACAAGGTCACTTCTGGTCACATCTAGCAATGTTTTTGTAATCTTTAACAGGATTTGATTTTAACCGAGCATACTCTAGAAGAGTATATTTCTTAGTGGGTCCGAAATCCCATAGTGGTTTTTCCCTATTTGGATTTCCACATTAAATCTAGTGTTATATGTGTTATGATGATTATGTGTTTATGAGTTAGCATGTTTAGCAGTTTTTGATTATATTGCTGAAGTTTAAGCTACTGAGGTTGAATCTGTTGATTTTATGGAAGATTAAGTTTGTATGATTCACCCCCCCCTCTCATCTTGTTAGTCTTTGGCATCAGAACTTTACAGATATATGCCTTCATCACTTCTAGGATCAAATTTCCCAATAGTATCATCTCTCCTGATATAACATTTACTACCAAAATTTTTGAAATACTTAACTGTAGGTGTATTGCCAGACCATAATTTATAAGGTGTCTTACCGGTTTCTCCTTTGATATGTACTCTGTTGAATGTGTAAACCACTATACTCACTTCTTCTCTCCAGTAAATATGAGGTAGATTAGCTTCCATCATCATTGTTCTAGCAGCATCCAAGATAGTTCTGTTTTTCTTTTCCACAACTCCATTTTGCTGAGGTGTCCGGAGAGCAGAAAATTGTCTTCTAATACCATGCTTGTCACAAATGTTATTAAACTCATCGGATGTGAATTCTCCACCATGATTTGATCTCAAACATTTAATCTTTAATCCTGTCTCAGTTTCCACTTTAGCCTTAAAGATTTTAAACTTTTCAAATGCTTCAGATTTTTCTCTCAAAAAAGCAACCCACATCATTTTAGAATAATCATTAATCATGAGCATAAAATATGTATCAACATGAAAACTTTTAACTCTAGAAGGGCCACACAAATCAATGTGAATAAGATCAAGAACATCATTTGGTTTATCTTGTATACTCCTAAAAGAGGTTCTAACCTGTTTACCCATTTGACATTCTTTACATACAGAATTATAGGGCTTCATAATCTTAGTTATATCTCTAACACCCTTAGTTGAACTGATCTTCACAATGCAATCAAAATTCATATGACATAGCCTTTTATGCTATAACCAACTCTCATCAATCTGAGTAATCAAACTTGTCTTCTCACTGGAGTTCAAATGAAATATATTACCTTTTGTTTGTGTATTGGTTGCAATCTCCAGGCCAGATATGTTAATGATTTTTCATTTTCCATCCTTGAACTATAATTGAAATCCCTTATCTACTAGCTGATTACTGGGAACCACAAGCAGTGGATCCACTAGCAGAGACATATTGAGATGCATATCCATTTAGCTAATTTCGGAACCCATTGAGTCCTACACTCAAAAGATTATGCTTCAAACCTACAACATAATAAACATTGTTAGTATTGTTCTTACCATCCAATGATATATTTCCTTTTCCCTTGATCATACATGCCTTATCATCTCCAAATCTAACTAGTCCACCATCAAATTCTTGCAAAGACAAAAAATCCCCTTTATCTCTAGTCATATGATGTGAACAACCATTGTCAATTACCCATTCATCATTGTCCTCAATTTTAGTAGCAAGTGCCTTTTCTTCAAGTACATTTTCTTCCAATGCTAGATCATCTTCTTGATAGCCAGGAATACCCATTCCTTCCCATTGTTAGATCCAGTAGTAGAGTCTTCAACCAGTTCATCATCTGAATCAATAATTCCTTCCTCATCCACTATGTAGCATGATTTGTCTCTATTTTTCTTGAACCTATACTTGTTCTGATATCCAGGGTTAGGCTTAAATGATCTTTTAACTCTTTCTTCAAATATTGAATTTCTTTCAGGACATCTACATGCAAAATGACCAATCTTATTGCATGCAAAACATTTGAAAGGTTCTTTTCCTTCATACTTACTTCCTACTGGTCCTTTCGGTACTCTTCTAGAAAATAGTTCTTCAAGTTGCTTAAACTCATCATCTTCTCTCTTCATATCTTCTAATTCTTTTGCATATAAAGCTTTCCAGTCTTGCTTACTGGTTGTAGATGCATGAAAAGTAGGTTCAGTCTTCACAGCTCCAGAAGGTCCAAATTTCTCAAGCTCAAAAGCAGATAGTTTCCCTACCAAAGTATCTCTGTTGATAGATGTATTAGCCATGTTCTCAACTCATTAATAGTAGTAGTATTCATTTTGTAAGCCGGTGGTAGGGCTCTCAGGACTTTAGAAACATTTTGTTCTTCACTCAGAGTTCCACCACAACATTGAATTCCCATAACAATCTCATTTACTCATTCCATGAATGCAGTCATCCTTTCATCTTCTTCCATTTTTAGGTTTTCATATCTCACCCGGTAACCATCAGGTTTAGCAATCTTCACTATAGGGTCACCTTCATTAAGAGTCTGTAACTTATCCCATATAGCTTTTCCAGATGATTTGTCTATTAATCTCATTATTTTCTTATCAGAAAGTCCACATAAGAGGGGTTCTATTTCTCTACAATCATTCTCACTCTCCTTGTCCAAGTTAGCCAGAGGAGGATTTCCAAGTCCTGGATTATAGGGTGTGACACCATTTTGTGTGATCTCCCAAATCTCCTTCCCAAGACATCTTAGATGAGTTTCCATAAGAATCTTCCATACTGTGTAATTTATTCCTTCAAGACTTGGTATATCCCTTCGAAAGATAGCTCCTGAAGAACTAGATGAACTTGAACTGTTAGTTTCCATAGGATCCTCCTCAAGTGATTAAGCTTTCTGCAGAGAGTACCAAAGCTCTGATAACAATTATTAGATAGTTTAGATAACCGGAAGACAACTGAGAGGGGGGGTGAATCAATTGTCACAAATTATCTGAAGCATTAGGAATTTAAACTTCAATAACAAAACCCAAAACAATAATACCAGAATAGCAGTTAATCTAATTAAGCATTAACAATAATCATAGAATAAAATCTATCCACATAACACTAATATTTGTACATGGAAAACCCGGTAAAGGGAAAAACCATGGTGGGAAGCCTACCCACAGTCAGATAATACTTCTGCAGTAAGTATGTGAATTACAATGAAGGGGCCTACACTTGCAGGAAGGCTAACGGCCTAGAGCACACTGCTCATCATAAAAGGAGCCTTATTGAATACATACAAATCCAGACTACAATCCAGAGAAGCATTGAACTGCAAAAGATAACATCTCCTATGCCTGAGTACAGTTCCGGTTAAGCTCAATACCGGAGGACTAAATCCTCTTTAAAACCTAATTCGATCTCCAATGATCAACCAACTCCTCTGCCTGAATGATATTACATTATTCGCACATTACATTCCTTGACCATGACCTCTTACATTAACCATGATGATCTACAATGAGATATTACATCTATATATACAGACCCTTGACCATAAACAATCAGGTCGACCACCAGATAATAAACCAATTACATAATTATAAACCATGTTGGACTTAGACCAAATAAGTAATATCCAACACATAAGAAATCCCAGAAATACAACAATAGGTCCTATCCACACGTTAAATTAATGTCGGTCCATAACCTTGATCAACCGGGACCAAGTATAGGTCCAAACATTTCATCAATGATCTCCAAACGCCAAGTCTCGAACATGATCACCAACATCATCTTGAAACTCCATCAGAATATGCACCAACACCAATTATGAAATCCATCAAAGATCTCCACCAAAAGCTCTTCCGATGAAACCCTCGCTAGAACCAGAAACCAATCTTCATAGCAAGCAGGATAGCATCCAATCACCAGACCAAAACCAACCGACCAAGTATGAGTATGAGTATCATGAAAAGGCCAATTCCATCACCAGATTATACCAAATCCTACCAGATCATGCCGGATCCAAGTTAACCAAAAACCACTCATCCTACTGGAACCAGAAGGGTGTTAGTAAAGCATCCAAACAACTAGTGTTGACATCAATGACAAAACATCAATGCAACACATAATTAATTCCACCAAATGGCCAACAATTTCTTGCTGAGAAACATGTAGGTGGCTTAGATGACAGTATTCTGTATGTTTTATAGAGGAACATTGATTGGAGGAAGTCCCTAATAAAGCAAGCTTACGAGGAATCGACAAAACTAGTGGATTGGATCACAAAATTAGTTACATCCATGCGAAATGAACTTGTGTGCATCAGAATCATCTAAAAGATGATGGTAAGACCCTTCAAAGCTGTGGAGGTTATAAAAAAATCATTTGAAAGAAAAATTAATTACATCAAAGAGGCAAAGGAATTAGTTCCGGATGATTTGTGCATCATTGCAAAATTTGAATCTCTTATGTTTTTATGCATCAGACACCTGGACAATCATTCTGACAAATTTGCACAGGTTCGTAGGGAAAAATAGGCCTGGAAGAAGAGGGTGATACACATGGAACTCTCTCATTGTTCCTTATTTCAGGATTTCTCCGTTGCTTATGCTGGATGGAAGATTGCAACAGCTATCAAAACTGTTGAGCCCAATCAAAATGATCCATAACTATTTTCTTATCATGAGTTTTGGAAGATTTAATTTTAAGCTATAAGTAACTTCTCAAAAACTTCGGGGGCATAAATCTTGAGTTTTTCGTGTTTCCCTCTTTAAACCGTTAGCCAGGTTGTGGCTATAAAGACTATTAACTAATATTCTGAAAAAGTCTGAGAATTTTTGTTAATGTGCCAAAGTAAACTCTTGATGCTTTATCTATTTTTGAAATATATGAGGAAAGATATTCATCTGTGAATTGAATATATGAAAGCGATTTGACAGTTTTAATCTTAGGAATTTATTTTTGTGTGAATGAATTCTTGTTCAAATTGATCTCATTCCTCATATTCAAAATAGTTACAAAGCTAGGAGTTAAAAAATCTTCTTTTTTTCTTTTTCTTTTTCTTTTTCTTTTTTCTGTGCATTAAGATGGATCAGTTAAGATAGTCAGTGAGCTACTTTCTTAAATTAATATATGAGTATTATTCATCTTCATAACATTTTGATGTATGGAGATGAATGCCTTTAATGCTTTCAGGTTAAAAGTGTACATGAACTCATAGATTAAATTAATTCATTGAAGATCTTTGAAGGGAGCTGTACCTCAATTCAGAGGAGAACGAATTATTTTTTGTTTATCCAACTATGCGGTAGAAAATTTGTCTTTAAAGGGTAATAGAGGTTAAGTGAAGAATTGAGATCTTGACAAAGGACAAATCTGTTAACCAACAGAGTGAATCATCAATTTCCCAATCTTGCTTAATATCATTTAGGGATGGTGTACAAGATGCATGAGGAATAACATTGAAGACAATATATGGAGCTATTGCAAGTTCCAAACAAGGACCATGCTCTAATAATGTGTCACTTTGTTTGTCACTAGGCTTAATGCTTTTGAAAAGTGTGAAGATAATTGATGATTAATGTCAATAAGCTCACACGTATCATTAGAATCATTAGTATCAACATTTTTTAGCATGAGGAACATTATTATCACCATCCATATCATCATCTAAATTAATTATAATATGATATTTAACAAAAAATTAAATTGAATCCTCATTTTTTATAAGAATCTTGAACTTGGGTGATTTGAGATGAACTTCCTCGCTAGGGTTATGCAAAGGTTGGACAAATTGGACCAATTCAAAATTTGGCATCTTTGGGGAGAAAATGGTTTGGGAAGCAAGTTCATGAGACTTGACACAAAATTTCTTTGAGATTCTCTCACATTAATATTTCTTTGGTTTTACTCTAGACTTGCAAAGGTTGTGGATCAATCAACATAGGCTTCTATTCTTCCCTTTTAGGGGGAGGAATAAAAAAAACATCATTAGGTTGAGAGATACAATTTTCTAGACATTTTCCTCTATAAGATGTGAGTGGTGGGACCACAACATATAGAGGAGGAATAGAAGGAGTAGGAGGAAGAATTCTAGGTCTAGAATGAGGAGAAAAAATATCCATGGGTGTAGGGTATCTAGGTTTGATTAAGGATAATATCACCTCATGTTTTCATTTTTTATAAGATAGAATAAGAATATCATTCCAAGACTTAAAGGTTCAGGTTGTTTAGGCCAAAAGTAATCAAGTGTTAAATTTACATGCTTCATTATGGGTTGGTAAGGGCTATGATTAGTCATGATAATATGGCCATTATGAGAGAAATTCAAACATTTATGAATCGTAGAAGGAATAATTTTCATGGAATAGAGCCAAGGAAGTCCCAACTTCACACAAAATTGATCCGATGTGGGAATAATAACAAAGGTAACATCTAAGAACTACCAACCTCAACAGGAAGAATAATAGAACTAGTAGTAGGAAAATAGAAACCATCATACACATTGATCATAACACCATATTTATCATATGTAATTTGATGCAATTATTGAGTAAAAAAGATATTCTCTAGTAATAACATTCACCATACATACTAGATCAATAATCACTCCTCATGAGAGTTTGTCTTTAATCTTCACAATAATATATAAGTATCCATCGTGTGCAGCGAGTCTCAATAAGATCAAAGGTGATGCATTATTATAGTTTAGGTTTAGGTTATTTGATGAGATTCACAAAATTATTGGACTCTACACCAAAGTCATTGGCAAATAATGCAAGTGAACTCAACAACATTGGTAGAGTGAGAAAGCAAAGGATTGGTGAAGATTTTGAGGTGTTGTGGATTTTTCCCCTTTTATTATTCATATAATCTATAGATATAACATTGTTATCAACAAGGTCTTGAATCTTATACCTCAACTTATAATACTCCTAAATATCATGACCTTCTTGACGATAGTATTGGCAAAAGGCTTTTCGGTTAAATGAAGGTACTAGAGGTTTAGAGGTATCTATAGGTTTGATTAGAGGAAGTTGCAATATGTTAGCATTAATCAACCTCAACATTATACTATGCGAAGTCTCAGAAAGAAAAAAAATATTTATTTATTAAAGTATTTGGATAAAGGGGTCATAGTCGATGTCGTGGCTACCACTTGTATGTTGATATTGTTGGAAAGTTTATCATTTATCTTAATGAAACCTTTGTTGTGTTTTTTCCATTTTAGAAATTATTGTTGATTTCTCTCATTATTATCCACTAGAGGGTATGTGCATGATCATGGTGTGCCAAAATAGGCCCTTAAGTGGCAATGAATTTTTTGAAAATCAGAGTTATGCAACTTGACATGAAAATTTGAAAAAGTTGTGAAAATTATTTTTAAAATATGTAAGAAGAGAATATATAGAAAATTGAATGTAGTTTCTAAGCTACTAGTTGTTTTTTGGAAAAAAAAAATCCTATTTGATGAAAATTTTAAATTTCAATGCAGTGGTACTAAAATTTCAAGAAAAAGATAAGAAGTAGGCGTATGTATAATGACCATAATCATAATCAAATCATAATATTTTTTTATAATATTTATAATATAAGTATTAGACTCATGTCCGGATGTGACACATATTTTTTTATAATTTTTTACTACAACTTTTCAGAAATTCAGAAACTCCTACGTCTGACCACCTTAACTTGGTCAAAACCTTATGAAATTCAATTTTAAATTTTTTTTCCCTTAGTAGACGAAGCATAGGATGTGACACGTGTTTTGGATTCAAAAAATGTTATATTGTTTGAAAGTTATGAGTGTTTTTCAATCAGTCTATCAATCAGGACTTTTGTCAGAATTCAATTAAAAAATAAATATTAATTATTTATTAAAGTCTAAATAAGATAAGCCTTATATTGTTGGAAGCTGAGAACGTCCTTAAAAAAACCCTTTTCGTTTTATCATTTTTGGCTATTAAAAAAGACATCAGCCACCAATGTAAAGTCTAGAAAATCAAGGAATACTAAAAAACCCATTTTTTTCAGTTGACTTTCTAGGCTTGTCACTTCCAAGCCAAATCAAAAGCAAACCCGAGCCAAAATTTCAAATTTGAAATTTGTACAACAAAAATCGGATATCCAATTTTAATAAGTAAATTCAATAACTAAATTTGCACATAATTAATCTATTGTTTATTAATATATAATATATTAATTTATAAATATATTGGTAGATGATATTAGGGAGAGGGAGAGGGGGGGAGAGAGAGAGAGAGAGAGAGAGAGAGAGAGAGAGAGAGAGAGAGAGAGAGAGAGAGAGAGAGAGAGAGAGAGATTAGGGGAGATAGAGGTAGAGGGGGGGAGGGGGGAGAGAGAGGGGGGAAGGGAGGGAGAGAGATTAGGGGAGAGAGAGAGAGAGAGAGAGAGAGAGAGAGAGAGAGTAGGGAGAATATAGAGAGATTAGGAGAGAGAGAGGGGGGAAGGGAGAGAGAGAGATTAGGGGAGAGGGGGGGAGAGGGGTGAAGGGAGAGAGAAAGAGGGAGGGGGAAGGGAGAGAGAGATAGATAGATAGAGGGAGGGGAAGGGGTCATATGGTGTCCTAAGGGGTCATGGGATACCATATGACCACTAAGGACAACATATGACCCCCTATGACACCATATTGGGTCGTTATGGGTCCTATGGTGTCCTAAGGGGTCATATTGTGTCCTATTACCCCTTATGACATCATATGACCCCTTACGACACCAAATTGTGTTGTTATGGGTCATATTGTGTCCTAAGGGGTCATATGACCCCTTTAAGACACTATATGACCCCTTAGGACACAATATGACCCTTTACGACTCTATACTATGTTGGTATGGGTCATATGACCCCTTATGACACCATATGGTGTCGTTAGGGACCATAAGGTATCCTAAGGGGTCATGAGATACCATATGACCCCTAAGGACAACATATGACCCCTTACGATACCATATTGGGTTGTTATGGGTCCTATGGTATCCTAAGGAGTCATATTGTGTCTTATGACCCCTTAGGACACCATATGACCCCTTACGCCACCAAATTATGTCGTTATGGGTCAGATTGTGTCCTAAGGGGTCATATTGTGTCATATGACCCCTTAAGACATCATATGACCCCTTAGGACATAATATGACCCTTGACGACACTATACTATGTCATATGACCCCTTCGGATATCATATGACCCCTTAGGACACCATATGACCCCTTATGATACCATATAGTATCGTAAGGGGTCATATGGTGCCCTAAGGAGTTATAAGATACCATGACCCCTAAGGACAACATATGACCCCTTATGACACCATATTGGGTTGTTATGGGTCCTATGGTGTCCTAAGGGGTCATATTGTGTCTTATGACCCCTTAGGATACCATATGACCCCTTACCAAACCAAATTGTGTCGTTATGGGTCATATTGTTTCATATGACCCCTTAAGACACCATATGACCTCTTAGGACACAATATGACCCTTTATGACACTATACAATGTCGTTATGGGTCATATGACCCCTTTATGACACCATATGGAGTCTTTAAGGGTCATATGTTGTCCTAAGGGGTCATGGGATACCATATGACCCCTAAGGACAACATATGACCCCTTATGACACCATATTGGGTCGTTATGCATCTTATGGTGTCCTAAGGGGTCATATTGTGTCCTATGAACCCTTAGGATGCCATATGAACCCTTAGGATGCCATATGACCCCTTATGACACCATAAGGGGTCATATGACCCATAAGGACACTATATAGTATCGTAAAGGTTCATATTGTGTCCTAAGGGGTCATATAGTGTCTTAAGGGGTCATATTGTCATATGACACAATATGACCCCTTAAGACACAATATGTCTCATAATGACATAATTTGGTGTCTTAAAGGGTCATATGGTGTCCTAAGGGTCATAGGAAACAATATGACCCCTTAGGACACCATAGGACCCATAATGACCCAACATGATGTCATAAGGGGTCATATTGTGTCCTATGACCCCATACGACACCAAATTATGTTGTATGGGTTATATTGTGTCCTAAGGAGTCATATTCTATCATATGACCCCTTAAGACACCATATGACCCCTTAAGACACAATATGGCCCTTTATGACACTATACGGTGTTGTTATGGGTCATATGACCCCTTATGACCCCTTATGACACCATATGGTATCGTTAGGGGTCATATGGTGTCCTAAGGTGTCATGGGATACCATATGACCCCTAAGGACAACATACGACCCCTTACGACATCATATTGGGTTTTTATGGGTTCTATGGTGTCTTAAGGGGTCATATTGAATCCTATGACCCCTTAGGACACCATATGACCCCTTACGACACCAAATTATGTTGTTATGGGTCATATTGTGTCCTAAGGGGTCATATTGTGTCATATGACCCCTTAAGACACCATTTTACCCCTTAGGACACAATATGACCCTTTACAACACTATACTATGTCGTATGACCCCTTAAGACACCATATGACTCCTTAGGTGTCAAATTTTTGTAAGCAATATTGGCACTTCTTTTTATATTATGATAATGGTTCATCTTGCCACCTTATGACACACTATGACCCATTATGACACTATATGGTGTCATTAGGGGTCATATGGTGTCCTAAGGGGTCATATGGTGTCCTAAGGGGTCATGTGATACCATATGACCTCATATTGGGTTGCTATGGGTCCTATGGTGTCCTAAGGGGTCATATTGGGTCCTATGTCCCCTTCATATGACCCCTTACGACACCATATTGGGTTGTTATGGATCTTATGGTGTCCTAAGGGGTCATATTGGGTCCTATGTCCCCTTAAGACAACATATGACCCCTTACGACACCAAATTATGTCATTATGGTTCATATTGTGTCCTAAGGGGTCATATTGTGTCATATGACCCCTTAAGACACCATATGACACCTTAGGACACAATATGACCCCTTATGACACCATATTGGGTCGTTCTGGGTCCTAAGGGGTCATATGACCCATCTCCCCTAATCTCTCTCTCTCTCTCTCTCTCTCTCCCCCTTTCCCCTAATATCTCTCCCCCTCCCCCCTCCCTGCTCTCTCCACTACTTTCTCTCTCCCCTAATATTTCTCTCTCCCCCTTTCCCCTAATCTCACTCTCTCTCTCTCTCTCTCTCTCTCTCTCTCTCTCTCTCTCTCCCCCCTAATCTCTCTCTCCCCCCCCTCTCTCTCTCACTCTCCCCTAATCTCCCTCTCTCTCCCTCTCCCCCTACCCTCTCCCCTAATCTCTCTCTCTCTCTCCTTGTTCCCTAATCTCTCTCTCCCCCTAACCTCTGCCCCCCCTCTCTCCCCCTCCCCTAAAATCTCTATCTGAAATATTAGTACTGAAATCAGATATCAGATATAATCAGATATCCAATTTCTGCCATTGCCATTAATGTGATAATAGTAAAAAAAAGGTGGCAACGGGAATAATTTTTGGGACCCTAAATTTATGCATTAAAATCAGATACCTAAAATAATCAGATATCTGATTTTTGTAAAGTAAAAAGAGCCTTGTGGGCCATTTTATGGATTCCAATGACCCACATTCTTCACATTTTGGTTTTTGTCGATAATCATGTGTTTTCAGACAGGTTGAGATAAATTTGTGCTTTTGAGAGATTCTTAAAGTCAAATCTTACATTGTTAATCATTTAGGAGCATCTTTGTGGAGGTAAATGGGGAGTAGTAGTCGTTGAAAGTCTAAATGCAAAAGAAAGCTTTCAAATGACCAAATTGAAGTGTATAGAGAAAAAGATAGAGAAGGTCATAGGAGGAGAAGACAAGGTATGTTAAATATTTCTAATGTTACTTCAAGTGAAGAAGAAATTGAATTTGAAAATGTTGAACAAGTTATTGAAAATAAAAATGTAGATTTTGAAAGTGAAAATGTTGAACATGTTGAAAGTGATTATGAAAATGCTCAACATGATGTGAGAATGGAAAGTGAAAATTTGGGAGTTGACTATGAAGGTGTCCATTATTTTGTTGTAAATATGAAAATTTATGACATTGGAGGTGAAAAAGTAGAAAATTTTGACATAGGAGGTGAACATGTAGAAAATTTTGACATTGGAGGTGAAAATGTGGAAAACTTACATTGAAGGTGGAATTGCTCAACCGAGTGATCAATATGCAACACCTAATTACTTCAGAAATGAAGACCCTCTCATGGATGAAAGACAAACTCCAAATCCAAGACCTTCAAGAACCCCAAAATGGTTACTTTAAATTGATGAGAACATTATTGCGAATCTTGAAGGCAAGAGGTCAACATGAGCCGTTCGATTGTGGGCTACACAACTTTTCGACTGAATTTTAGCAATAAGACATTGATTGAGCAATGCCAACTTTTTTTTCAATTGCTAAAGATTATAAAGATGAGACCATTGCTAAACAAATTGAAGAATCGTATGAACAAGAAGATGAAGAGAAATTCTATTATTGCCAAAAATCTATTTGATGCTCTCAGTTCTATTGGAAAGAATACCAAAAATCGTAAGGAATATTGAGAAACTGAGATAGGATTTTGTAGGGACCCCTCACGTGGCCCCATAGGTTCAAACCGATCATTCACAGGTGCCACAGATTTTGAGTTAGGGTCCGTCAAAGTTTGACAATTTTTAGCACTTGGGGTGCTCAAGGATGACGTCGGTAGGGTATGACCCCGAGCATTCAACCGAGTGGGGGACGTGCAAAATAGGAGCATGCATAGGGTAAGAATACCAAAATAGAAATGTAGAAAATGCTGGTTCGTGATCACGATGAGAAGAACAAGAAATTGGCCATGTGACAACATTTGATTGAATGAGATTGAAGATTTTTTTGCCAACTGAAAAAATGTTGCCCTAATAATATCATAGGGAATATTAAAAAAATGAGATAGGATTTTGTAGGGACCCCTCTCATGGCCCCATAGATTCAAATATATCATTCGTAGGTGCCACAGATACCGAGTTAGGGCCCATCAAAGTTTTACAATTTTTAGCACTTAGGGTGCTCAAGGGACAACGCCAGTAGGGTATGACCCCGAGCATTCGACTGAGTGGGGGGGGGGGGGGAATATAAGCATGAATAGGGTAAGAATGCCTAACTAGACATTTCAAAACCAACGGTTCGTAATCACGATGAGCAGAACGAGAAATTGGCCATGCGACAACTTTTGATTGAATGAGACTAACGATTTTTTTGCCAACTAAAAAAATTATGCCCAAATAAAATCATAGGGAATCTTGAAAAACTAAGATAAAATTTTGTAGGGACCCCTCACGTAGCCCCGTAGGTTTAAATAGATCGTTCATAGGTGCTACGGATTCCGAGTTAGGGCCCGTCAAAGTTTGACAATTTTTAGCACTTAGGATACTTAAGGGACGACGTCGATAGGGTATGACCCCAAGCGTTTGAACAAGTGGGGGGGGATAGGAGCATGCATAGGGTAAGAATGCCTAACTGGACATGTCAGAACCGGCGATTCATGATCACGAAGAGCAGAACGAGATCATGATGAGCAAAACAATCTTGAGCAATTTTGCCAATATGAGTAACCTATGACTAGACATAACAAATATTGGTCTAGATGACCTTATTACATAAAAAATGATTATGTTTCACCTTATTTACATTGAGAATCCATCAAAACACTTGTCTTCCAAATTTGACCTCGTGGAGGCCTGATGAGAAAGGAGGTGATTAAATTTGGTGAAGTTGCCAAAGGCAACCAAATTTAACAGTTACGATTTAGATGAAATGAATTATATATAATCTGAAGATTATACAAACAACACTTATGATGGAATCAAATGAATTGTATTGTTCATCAAATAACCATTATTAACCATTGTTAATTATTGGATTGAAGATTATAGTTTAAAATGATAACACCATGCACACATGAGCAACAATTTATGTGATCAAATATCAACTTCTATATATGAAAATGTCAAATGATTACAACTGTATGTCCATACAAAAATATGGCATAAACTCCAACTCAAATAAAATGTATGTCTATATACGTGAATGTATGTTCATATACAAAATATACATGCCAACTAGACATGTAAGCATCCCAAAACTATCTATAACATCCTAAGCTACTGATGGATCATCAAAATTGATCCTCTTCGCCGCACTGCTTAACTTTGAAGGATCCTGCACAAGAAAAAAAAAACCACAATTAAGATAAGTTATATTATATAACTCACATTTGAAAAGGTAACATAAAACTGAACTATAATTGTACTATTGTTGTTTACCTCATCTCCATGAACTATAATTGAACTATTGTTATTTACCTCATCTCCACGTTTTCTCTTCGCCTTTGTAGGACTGTTGATATATGTCTTTGGTGAAGGAGGTATATTTTCAATATTTTCATACACAACCTACATATACACAAAATAAAATAAAATAAACACAAGTTTTCTTAATGAATTATATCTACTAAACACAAAATAAAATAAACCTTCTTCTTCTTCTTCTTCTTACCCCTACATCCTCCTTGCCTATAGCATGTGAGGAATCTGCACGATATCCTCCAGTCCCTGTCATAACATCTGGTGCATCGTGCATCTCACACACCTCATAATCTGAAGTGTGCGTAGGAGGATCAACCAGTTGTCCAACTGAACCCAAGCATAGGTTCCCACACATGTCACAACTATGGGTCATGCAAATTTGTGGAACCGAGGAGGACGTGTCAACGCCACCAGATGCACCATTACCATCAAAAGAAGGCTGAGCTATTGCCCCAGCTTGAGAAACCAAAAGGGTACTCAAAGAGTGAATAGTCGATACGGTCTGTGACGTCGCCTCACATATGATATCTGGATGCTACACTAGAGGTGGGGGATCAACATGACGAGGGGGGACATATGGGTCCTGGACTACTTTGACTGCCCTAGGTCTATTTTGGGGCATACCTAAACCAACACCCTGGAAAGGTTGGATGTCAAAGTAGTTCACATGTTTTCCTAAAATAAACTCAACATATAATTTTTTGAAGAAGTAGAAGGGGACATCAATATTGTTGCTGGGTGGTTTATTGAAAACTATCCACCAATGATCCCAAAAGTTTTTCACAATGTCATCATTTGTGCACCATTTAATAGAAATTTTAATTTTTTGGGGTTCTACGGGTTGACTAGTACGGGGATTCACAAACAATACGACTATAAAGACTTTGGATATCTCGAGATCCTTGATCTTCTTATAAGACAAGCCATCCGCATATTGTTCCCTCATAGAATCTCACCACAAAAGAGCGACATTGTGCTCCTCTATGATGGTTTCTATACTCTTAATGATGGACGTGAGGGGATCAAACATTGGGTTTATGTGAGGGATCCTACGATAGACATCTGCAATCCCCCTTAATTGGTTCAAATTTTGTGCAATTAAATCCTGAATTGAGGGGGGATTTGGCAAAGGAGGGTTTTGTGCAGGAGGGTTTGGTTGTTGTAGTTGTGGTTGATCAATGTTTTCACTGTTATCCCCCATTTTTAACCTAATTGAATGTAAACAATTGAATTTAGTTAACAATTTTGAATAATTTTTTATTTGATTTTAAAAAACCTAGTTTTCATGAAAAAAACATATTTTGAATGAAAAACAAATAAACATTAGAAAAAATACAAAAATTTGAATGAAAATGATGAAAAACAATAAAAATCTTACCTTTTATTGGATTTTTTTTGCAAATTTGGGTCACGAAATCAGATATCGGGTCCAACTGGATATCGGATTTGCTAGAATTCGCATGACCCATGGGTAAAAAATAACCCACGGGTTGTCACAGTCCACTTTTATTGTCTCAAAGAAATTGGATATCCGATGATTTTTATAGTTAAATTATTTTAAAATAACAATATATTATATAATATAATATTTTATTAAATAATATATTATTATATATTAAATAATATAATATAATATTATATTATAGAATAATATATTATATTATATATTATTATATTATATAATATATTATTATATTATATAATATAATATTTTATTATATTATATAATATAATATTTTATTATATTATATAATATAATATAATATTATATATTATGCATTATATAATATAGAATAAAATAATATATAATATAATAATATATTATACATTCTATAATATATAATATAATATAACATTATATATTATATTATATAATATATAATGTTATATTATATTATATATTATATAATTTATAATTTAATATAATAATATATTATATAATATATAATGTAATATAATAATATATTATATATTCCATATTATATAATATATAATATATAATATATAATATATAATATATTATATAATATATAATATATAATATATAATATATTATATAATATATAATTTAAAATTACCTATAAAAATCGGATATCCGATTTGCCTAGGTGTTTACCATGCCAAGGTGTATTGACACCTAGGCCAAGCAAAAAGTCAACACAAATTTTCGTTTTTTTAGGCAAGTGGAAAAGGCTATTTTTTTCACATCGCCACTTTTTGGCCCCCCATGATCCTGCACTAACCCTAGATCCTTTGAAGAAGAGGATTCAAATTGGTTCACTTGAACTTGATAGTTATGAAGCACTACACACAATTGTGTGATAGAGGCAAATTAAAAAAAAAAATCTTATCTCTAATATCCTTTTGCAAATTAGTAATGCAAATTATTTGAACATCATTATTAGGCACATGATACGAAATTTGTGAATGCAATGTTTATATCTACCAGTAAAATCAGTCACTTTTTCTTTCATTCCTTGCTTAGAATGAGTCAAATTAGTTAATGTACTTTTAGGATAAATCTTATGTTGAAACTGTTAAATGAAAGCGTTAGCCAATTGTTGATGGAAAAAGGAGACAAAGAACAATACAATTGTAAAGCTTTATGTCTAAAGGTTCAAATAAATTATTTTTCCATGAGTCTTTGATCATGAGAGAAAGCAACACACAAGATTTGAAATGTCTTCCGATGAGTCAAGAGGTCACCTTTTCCATTGTATCATTCTAATCAATTCGAGAGATTTACACATTTCTAGGAGCAATCACATGGACAATCTCACCAAAAAGTGGGCCTTCTAAATCATATGTGGGAACATTGAATTTGGATTTGGATTAAAGAACCCAATTATTGCTGCAATGATGAAACACTTTGAGCTAGGTTATTGATCTTGGCTTTCATAGATGAATTGTAATATGATGTATTAGATTGTTATGGAGGAGTAATGTTATTATAGGTAGTTGGAGGTTGAGAATAAGGAGGAGAAACTCTATAATATGTTGGTGTAGGAAAAGGTTGGAAAACAAATGGAAGAATCATGGAAAGAGGTATGTAAAAATATGGATTAGTATATTTTCCCCCTTGACTAACATGTATAGGATTAATACTTTGTGTATCTACGTAGTCATGATAGTAAATATATATGTAGGCACACTATGCAAGGATGTAGGCATAAGAATGGAATGCTCAACTTGAATAGTAGGATGGGAATAACCAAGAGATTTGATGCAAATTTGTAAAGGCATAATATTGGTATCAACAATATGAGAAACGTCATGCAACAATTGCACACCTATCACATAACTTTGAACCATTCACTTCAACCCTTAAATCAAGTGGATTGCCTCACTATTTGGGTGTTCTTGGCCTATCCATTATTGAATATTGTGAATCTTCATGTCAAGCTTCCCCAATTGAGCACTAGTAACCCTAGGTAATGACTCAACCTCATCACGAAGAATGTGAGGGTAATTGTTATTCATGATGTTAGGTATCTCATATGTTGGATTAAAAGAAGTATGAATATTCACATGGAATAGGTTATTCAACTCGGGCTCCATATCCTTGGTATTTAAACTTCAAGAATCCCAAATTCTATAACTTATTCTCACTATAATACTGGATGTAGGATTGAGGGTAACAAAAATTATACACAAGGAGGAAAATATTGACTGCAAATATTTGAAAACACAATTTTTTTTATAATGAAACCTATATGTATGATTAACAAATGCAATTTATTTGTGAAATGATTAATTAACCAATGAATTAAGTAATGTGAATAATAAAATTGAACACTAGCTGCTTCTAAATCTTAAAATAGCATGCCACAACAATTATATCTCATCATACAATAAAAAATTATGCAACCCAAATGTCAATTTTAGGAGAATAAATTAGGATTTTAATGAGTTGAACCTCTAAATTTATGTGCATATATGATAAATGAGTGCAAATATGAGTGATCAAATTCATACAAATCAGATTTGAGAATACAAAGCATAATATTGCAAATGTAAGAATGTTGGATTCACCAAATATGTTAGTGGAAAATGGAATTACGGTTGCACATTCTTAGCTACGAATACACCTAGTTCACATACCATTACATTCAGAACGGAACAAAAATCCAATAGAATCAACCTCAAATTTAGAGAAGAGAGTTGGATTCTGATTAGATTTGGTTTTCACTTTTGGTAGTTAAGTTGAAATTGTATTTGAATTAGAATTAAATTTCCATGCTAGATCCAGGACAAATAATAATAAATTGACATAAAATGATAGTAACAAAATGTTCTAGATTCATGGGTATGTAATTGATATAAGATGATTCTATGTTTGTAGATTCAAACTCCAAACAGTCTAAATTGAATTTTTTTGGTTTGGGATTATGGTTCCCTCCCTCACAAACCAAGTTTCCAAAAACAAAAAAGAACCAAAATGGTTTAGCCTAAATTTTGTCAAACCTAACCCTATTCAACCTCAAACTCTTAAATCTAGAACATGTATGAGAGAAGATTTTGGAAAGATCTTACCTTCACTTTTGAATTTTTTTCAATGAAATGTTATCTTCTAAGTCAAAAAAGCTAGGAGAAGGAGTGGAGATGCAACCAAAGTGTACAAGAACTAGAGCAGAGTGTGCCTCTAACTCCCTAAATCAATGATCAAACTTTCATAAAACATAGTAAGATGGTGGGGAGGAGCATATTTTCCACCAAGTTGATGAGGATGGATTTTAAATACCATAGGGACAATGTGGATTAAATTTTCCAATAATGAAGCAATGTCTACATTAGAAGATGACCTCCTAATTGACAACCTAAAACCAAGGCTACTCAATCACATGTAAAAAGAATCAATTGATAAATATTTCAATAGATCATCAAACAAAATTTGTTAAAAGAAGGTATGAGTGAACTCCCAAGAGATAGGGTCCACCTTCAAGAATTGAACCGTAACATTTCTAATGATCTCATAGACTGATTGCACTAAATATTTGAGGATAGATAAGGAAATTTAATCCAAATAGGAATTATGTTAATAGAGTCTTTCAAGGGGTTAAAAAAGGGTAAAATCCCAATAACCAACAACTAATGGTTAATACTACCTCTCTAGGAAGGATAAAAATCTCTATTTTACCCTCAACTCTAGTAGATTCCAATCCTTAGAAATCCATCCTTGTGGATTTGTAAGAGAAGACTACATATGATTATATATCCAAATTAAACTCCTTTTCAAGAAGAAAAATCTCATTGTCAATTACTTCCTAGTCGACAATCACCTTAGAAGTAATAGTAGCACAAAGAAGAACTGACTATCATTTTTTTTAAGAACAAAACAAATTCATAGAGAGTTAATGAGCAATGTTTTTGAATAAAAATGAGAAGGGGATGGGTGAGGCACTGATATAATAGGAACCACATTCATGTCATAGATGAAAATCTCTACATCCAAAGTGTCATGCACCTTTGATCCCACCACCAATGTGTTGTAAAAATGAATTCTCTAGGGAAAGAGCACCAATAGATAACATAGTTCCAATAACCTTCACCTTATTATCACGTTGACCCCCCAGTAGCTGTCATAGTGAAAACACCATTAATAAATTTGTTTTGTACCAATAGCCGATCATTTTTTGTAATTTTTTGTTCATAATTGGCCCATTTGTGCTCCACTATTGGAACATTTGTGTACCACTATTGGGACATTTGTCAACAAGTACTAGCGATTTTGAGTTGACGGTTGCTGGAACATCTTTAGTTAGGTATCAGGCGACACTTTGAAATGTGTACTTTTTGACCTTTGTGCGCACAACTGATTCCACAATGTGCATCGTCACTACCCAAAAGTCAGAGCAATAGCTATAAGCAGTTAAGTCGCATACGAAGACAACTAAAAAAAAAATCAAAATCCAATGTACCATTTAAGTTTGGTGGGTGCGCGAAGTTAGCTATGACGGCTACTGATGCTCTTCCCCTATATATAAAGAGTCCCATTCAAGGCAAATGTAAATGCAAGAGAAAAATCCCTTATATTGTCTTCCCATTAAGAAAAATAAAAGTTACTGGATGGTATTCAAATCTACCACCAAATCAATGCGAGTAGGAACCATCATTTAATAGGGAACTTTCATTCGGAAGAGGAAATGGAAATATCCAATAGACAAACATATAAAATGTTATCAATTAGAATCTATAAGGATTTGAAATTACTCTTCAGTCCATATTTGAAGAGTTTGATTAGTTTTTCGAATTTTGTTTTTATTCTATGGAGACTATATGTGGGATGAGTACTAGTTACAAAAGAGTGCTAATGGGGAACAATAACCAAATTGCCAGATAATAATTCCGTCTAAAGTTATATTCAAGCAATAATTGTCTGAATATGGAATAGTAGGTTACTTGAAAATGCATCTTCCACCGAAGGGGAAAAGGGCGGTTAATCCGTCCCTCATTTAAGTATTCAACCACAAAATAAAAAAGCTTTATTTCACCATGAAACTGAATACATATTCCCAGAAAAAGTAATTTGGCATCCCACAGTTGAGCGAGAATGAGCGGTGACTTTTTCTTTCGTGATAGTCTGTTTCTGCCAAAGCATAGGATTCTGCCCGTGAAAAGAATGGAATGTGTAGAGTCAATAGGAAGGAAAGGATGAAGAGAAATGTCTCCTTTCCATGGAGAAGCATCTTTACATGCACTTCCAGATGGCCTCGAATTTGATGTTCTATGGATCGCCTTTTACATAATTAATATTGTATATTGTTTTATGTGACAACAATTTTGAAATAGAATAAAGGTAAAAGAAGTAGAGATAATGATCATTTTTTTTAGATTGATACTTGTAATAAAAAAATTAAAATTTTAGTGTCAATTTTCATTTAATTTTTCATTTATGTTTTTTGTTAGAGTAAAATAGGTTTTTAAGGAACCCCAAACCCTTTCTAAAAAAAAAGATTACCAGTACCAGGAGAAACTCAGATGTAAACCAACAACAAAGCAAAAGGAAACCGAAGGTCGACAGACCCCAAGGCTTACTAAATATTCTTTAACATTTTTGTAGCTTCTACATTCTTCCAAATCATTCCTTCGTTGATGTTCAGAACATCATGGACAATTTGGGCTTGATCAATCTTACCTTTATCATGGTTGCACACTCTAATGGAGGGGCCAAAAATAGGTTCTATATGCATTCCATGTTAATCTATATCAACATTCTTCCCTTTGTATTCCACACTAGCAAAACGAGAGCTACAGTTACCCTTTGTCAAACCTTTAAGGGCCTACACCTTTTCATTTAGTTGTTTAAGACTGTTGGTACTATTCTACATAGCAATTCTACTCACACCCACAATAGCCCTAATCTTATTGTGTACGTTATTGATGGTCTCTTCTAGAAGCTTGATCCTTTTCTTGTGATCCATCTTCCTAGTTTTCACATCCTTGGGCACATTTTGGATAAGATAAAGTATTTTATCAGTATTGTCCAAATTAGGGATCTTGTTCAAACTATTCTGACCCAAACCCACTTTGTCATTAAGAGTATTAACCCTATCCTTCAACAAGTTGATTTTAGACACCATCCATTTGAAAAGGTTGTTTTCTCCCTCCATCACATCCTTGGCCACAATCAACATGTCCCATGTCTCGGTGGCAGAGGATCCCTTATCCATTTCTATGGAGGTACCTTTCTCTGTTTCGAGAGAGATTTCTAAGTGGACTTCCATCCCCTATGAGTCCATCCAAGAATTAGTGATGTTAGCCTACAACTCTCATCCTGATGATGAATCATGGAGTGTGATTCGAAACATTGGTGCAAAAAGCTCCTATACAGCTGAATCTAGAAGCATATATATCAATTTAGCATGGACTATGGAAATCTCATCTCTCTAATCTGATGTCAACCTTGTCCCTTGCCTCCTCATCCATTTTCTTTTTGAAATTAAAACTTGAATTCTCCAAAGTCTTCTTGACATGTAGGGTAATAGCCTTTCTTTTATTCCCAATCATAAAATGAGACAAATCAAGGCCTTTTTTCTGCTCTTTAGCCTTTTTGTACTTTGAAGATTTAGAATATCCCCCAACCTAAGATTTACCCTTATTCGTAGAACTTGGGGATTGGAAGTCCGAAATGTACTCCACCAGGGGCACATAATTAGAGTCTTCTTTATCTATTTCATTTACATGGGGCTAATTTGGGGCAGAATAATCCTTCTAAGTGTGTTTGTGATTACCAAGATGGTAGAAAGCTTCATCGTTAGATGGGGCATCTTCAAGGTTGGTAGAGAAATTAGAGTATTGCCTAATAACATTCTAGTTAAATTCAATTTTATGTTTAGAATATGAAAGTTTAGGCTAAATGGACAAAGCTTTAGCATGCTCCTTGATAAGGAGTATGAGGCCTTCATGGAGAACAAGGGAATTAGAGTTATTTTTGTGGGCGTTAATCCCATTACAGGGAGAGCAGAGAAGATAAAAAGGTAGAGAGATCCATCTATCATGCCTAAAATGATTTAAAATCATGAAAAGATATAAACAGTATTGTAAAGCGGCCATCAAGAATTATGTACCTCATGATAACTTTTGCAACTTCAAACCAAATGAGTTTGATGGACACATGGTCATATCCCCATTAGTAGTCTGCTTAACAGCGCAGCATAGGGAGGATAAGACAATCTTTTCATAGCAATTAAGATAAAGAAGAGAGGACAATGGAGTGCGTCGGAAGCAATAGAACACTCCAACACGGTGATTTGGAAGAAATAACTCGAGGAAATTCAAGAGCATGAGAAGAACATATTTGGCATATGGGCAGCAATAATTTTGAGCAAGGAAGGTGATAGATGTGAATGCCTAAAAGGTGAAGAAATTTAATTTGTTTACTTTGAAATAGAGTGTCTTTTGTCGTAAGTTTGCCCATGCGTTCATTCATTAAAGTGGAGGCTATGACAAAGAATTTACATCAAAAATTGTATTCAATTTTGCATATGAATTAATATTGAGAACTTCATTTGTGCATGGAGTTATAAACTGTAATTCAAAATTATTTGGTTGAGAGCTGCAATGTCACCCAACCGGATAAGGTCTGGTGATTTGAACTGCACTAAATTTAAATGAAGAAAGAAAAATATTTCATTTATAATATATCTGAAAGGACAAATTTCTGTTTACAAAAACTTCAAATATATTACTTTTTGAGACAATAAGAAAGTATACCCAATCGTTGGTTGTAGTATGTGCCTCCACACATGGGCTACAATGTTTATGTAGAAATTGAAAAACTATATTCTATTTCTCCTCTATCACCCAGCGAGGCCGTTATAGTGAAAATGCATCATGTATTTACCATGCCTTTTATGAGTGACAACATATGAGAATGGACTTGCGAACAGAGAAAACTTGTCAAATTTAAATGATAACATCACATACATTTAAAGGTTAAAATGATAATTAAAAATCAGCAAGGACTTGGTTCGACAACGTGACTTGGATTCTCCGTTGCTTTGTGCTACTCGATGTCGATTGTGGTTCTAGTCCCCACGCTTCCATCATTCCTCTACATTTTCCTGCAAGATGGATTGATTCCCATAACTTATCTTCTTTAAACTCTTTTGCCCATTTCCAACATTGCTTTACAAGCATATCTGGTAGCCTTGACATCGAAAAAGCAATAACATTTCTCAAAGATTCTTCTGTCCATTCCACAAAATCTTCAATATCTCCATCCAACATCACTTTACATAGCTTGTACAGGCTGTAGCTCGGTGCTATTTTTATCCAGTCCTTGGAATCATTTAAATCTGCGGCAACCTTCTCCTTGCAGTCTCCTAGTAGATTTTCTTGCTTGAGCAATCCCTCATTTTCCTCGAACAGATTCTCTACACATCTACGCGCCCCTTCACAACCAAAATGAAGTCCGGCGTACTCCATTTGTAGCTTGTAGAACTCGCTGTCGGCGGCCATGCGAACTTGATCCTTGTCTCTATTGAGATCATCAAGGAGTACCATTTTATTGGCGTCGAGATCAATATCACACTCGTCTACAAAGGTCAACAAGTCCCATACTTCACCACAAGCTTTCATTATTTTTTTCAAATGATCTGACTTGGCCTTGTGTAGTCGAATGAAGATAGTGATGAGAGACACTACTGTCATCTTCACACTTTGTTCTTCTACACACGGGAAATGCTTCGAAACTGAAGGAAGTGCTAGTTTTTTAAACATATTAAGAAGCCGCATCCCATCCTCTGCCCATTGCAAAGAGTATATGCAGAAAATTGAGTTGATTTCCTCACTTGACTTGCCTTTGTCACAACCATTCTTCATTAGAAGCTTTGCTTTCTTAAAAGACATTTGATTGGCTTCCCATAAATCAAAGGGATCCTCTCCAGGCATACATAGACTCCAAAAATTTTGCATACTTTTCAGGTGATTCGACTGGCTCTCCCTGCTTCATGTGTTTACGACAATAGTGCACAAATCTACCTACAATGACTTCTGACAGAAGTCCACACAGCTTGCTGAAAAAGATGACACTCACCTGGACCATTAACACTACATATAACAACTTGTGCAGTCTGATTTTAGTAAATATCCTAATGGGGAAGCTCTGCAACTTGTTCAACCTTGGCATCTTTGAGTTTGATATATGGAATCATTGTCGATTTCCTTTTAATTCATACACATGAATCAATTCAACAATGTTGCTTGTCCAAAAGTCCTCTAGGCAAAAACGCTGTCTCCAATTGTTGTGTCTGTGTAGACGAAAATACAATGGGACAGCCAACCATCTCCAGCAAATGACAACCCATCCTATTATGATGAAACTAAAGAGTAGAGAAAGTAAACCATCAAATATATAGTCCATAGGATAAGAAGGTGGTGAAAAGTACACGTTATGTAATGCGTTTAACAAGAGGCCGACTATGACAGAAATTGAGACGACTATCCCTACTGCTGAACTAAAAACTGACCTAGTTATTACATAATCAGCCTGGCAAACACGATCAACAAACCATGATCTCAGCACTTCATCTTCAAAATCCTTCCAGGAAATCGGCATAGTTGCGAATTGAAACTCATCTTTTTCAATGATGGTGGAAAATGCAGAAATCCTTTGCCTGAGAAGGCCATGGATGGTTTTACTGGCTAAAATTCTGCAACATAATATTAAAATCAAGGATTATAACAGATATAAATGCAACCAGATCTGCAATTGTCGACCAATTTCTGGCGTCATCTACTATAAGGGAGTGTAATCCAGGGAACTCTTTCTTAAGATCACGTTGCTTCTTAAGAAGAAGCAGCAGTTCAGAAGCAATTTGGGCACATATGGTTATTGCTAATGCCACAAAAGTCTGCACACTTGGAGCAGACATTGCAGGCATCAAATATCCTATAAAAACACACACAGCAACTCTTCCATTTACAACGAACTGATGATAACGAACCAAAGCATAAATTCCATTGTCCTTGGCTACTATGCTTAAATTGGTCAACCAGACTATTATTTGCACTGCTACACCGGTGAGGGCGAAGGCCTTACCTGGTAGCCAAATCGCCCGTTTACTGTATGCCCGCCATACATCCAATCCTATTAAAACACTAAACACACCATAGCATGCTAAAGCGAAATAAAAACCATCTGCACGGAACATCTGTTCCCAATCTTCAGCCGGAGATGGAGGAGGTGGAGGCGATGTAGCACAATCCATATCACGAATGTGCAGCAAACAGAAATGAGAAGAGGTGAAGCATAATGTGGTGTATTTGCACTTATTTATCGTACAATTTTAATAGTATCCAAAGAAATCGCAGGCACCATGGAAAAATAAAGTTTCGTGGTTTATTTGCTCCAGATCTCTTAACCGCTTCTCTTTATCAGAGAGATGCTTTTAAGCTTCATATTGAAAGAATTAAAGTAAATATAAAGAATAATGATAACAAATTTTATTTAGATTTTGCATAATTTTTGCTGCATTTCCTATTTTTAAAAAAAATTATATTTTAAATTAAAAAATAAAGTTAAAACGAGAAACGATTACATTTTTATTAAATATCTTTCATATTTATTAGCCGATAGGCTATTATAACGTGGGCTTTGCCCACCGGAAAAGTTCTTGCTGCGGTCGCCCGTAAAATTTGACGTCGTGAGGAAATTTGGATGCAAGTACGATACTCCAAAGTAGCGGAAGCACCTGCACCCCCTCGGCCCCATTGTTCCCAAAGTGCCCTCTTCACTTCTGCTAATATCACTATCAGAAATACTTTTACGCTTCTCCTCCTGCCGATCTCTGAAATAATTAAGAAACTATTTCCTGTTTCTCAACTGACGATGCTCTCATTGAACGATTTGCAGATTTTGTAAAGCTATGAGACCGACAAGACGGTTCCCCTTCATCTTCTGAGACTGTATATTTCTTGTGGTAGAACCTAAAATCTGGATCAAAATCTTCATCATCGTCACTAGAAGATCTTTTCATTCGCTTTGTTGATTTTTTGTTAAATCAGAACTGTGCTTGTAAGCTCCACTCGCAGTCAATAGATGAGAATATGCCCAAAAAAGGGCCACACATTAAAACACTCCAAAATGTTCAAAAACTACCAGATCTTTTACATGCATGTACCTCAAATACTGCATTACCAAAATGCTACTGCAAACAATACAGTGGTAGACGCACATAAATGTCATGGGTCATCTTTCTACTTAGGGAGATAATACCAAATTATGTTTGTGCACTCCCAAGAATTAACTCCCATAAACGAACTGGCATGTTCTAACATGGGAAGCAAGTGAAGCATCCATACCTCCTTCCTTCGACAGCTGCTCCTTTGTTTCTTTAATATTGATCAGAAGAAAATTTGAAAATATTATTATATATTTTCTTAGTTTTTGTATATGTTAGTAAATGGCATTTTTGAAGGCCTTAAGAGCATTTTTAGCCCTTGAAAGTGGCGAAAGGACGTGCCTTTCGGGTTTTCGCCTACAACTCTTGGAGACCTTTCCAACAAGTTAAACGGCTCGTAATTTCGAGTCGTGTGCAGAAAGTTATGCCTAGTTAAAGTTAGGACAAATTTTATATAGTTTTTTGAAAAATTACATAGTTTTAGATTTTATTATGTAAATAAACCTGATATGATTGTTGGTTTTTCGATTCTCAAGGAGTTGTTGGTGACCCTTGTAAACCCTTGGACTACTATATGTTGAATTTTTGAATTGAATACAATACTTTTTGGCTTGCTTCAATTCTGTATTATCTTGTTCATCCACAACACCGCAGGTTCTCACTTAGGTGTTGTCGTCCGAATCCATAATTCGGATCAAATATATTAGTAATTAAGGAAATTTGGAAGACATGTGGTTCTAAACGTGGAAAGATGCATGTATTTGAATATTGTGCAGTGTTTCTTATTAACTCAACTATGCAAGGACATGTTCATTCTTTTATAGGCTTGTCTCTTTTTAACAAAAGAATCTTTACGATACAAAGTGTTGATAATGTCAGTTAACAACATGCAAGTGTAAACTTCTTATGTGGATTTTTTTAATTATTGAGATGTTTCAAATAAAATGTTTTAAAATTAAATTCTACAATAAAATTAAATGATAGAAAACTATGCACATGTGGATATTTTTTAAATTATTGAGATGTTTCAAATAAAACGTTTTAAAAAATTAAATGATAGAAAACTATGTACATGTGGATATGCAACCTTTTATGTGGATTCTTTAAATTATTGAGATGTTTCAAATAAAATGTTTAAAAAAATTAAATTCTACAATAAGATTAAATGATAGAAAACTATGTACATGTAGATATGCTTTTTTGGAGTTAATTGCATCATCAAGGTACCTTTTTTACATAAAAATTCTTTTAGAGATATTTTTATACAATTTATTTTCCATTCAGTAGTATAATAACTTTTATAAAAGGATGGGATTTGGTACCTCTTATAATAGATATATCTATTATTCGAGGAATTAATTTATGGAAATTTGTTACAGTTGATTCTAAAGAATCTTTAGCTTCAAACTTTTAAAACCTGGTAGGCTTTTTATCTTTTTATAGTATTTAATCACGACTTCTAAATCTTTGGCAATGTAATTTATCAAGCTTTGGTTCATGCAGTATTTTCCACGGCGTCTTCTAGATCATTCTTGACCTTACGTTTTTTATACATGAACCTGTGCATCGAATTCGAATTTGGATACAAAACTTTCAGCATAGATTATAAATAACAAATTATATTAGAGCGCCATAAAAAAGTAGTAATAATCCTAAATTTTACCAATAAACGAATGTGAAAACCTGCACAGTTTATTTTTTTCATTCTATTTTAATTTTATTTTTAATTGTACATAACATTTTTGAATATTATTTGTTACCAATCATTAAATTTAAGTAGATTTAATGTGGGCTCTTCAAAAAGTTGTGTGGGCTCTTCTATTTTTTACATCTACCTCATTTTTATTTGTTTATATTGTATAGAAAAATTAACTTTTCTTTATAAATTTATAATTTAAATCAATTTCTTTTATTTGCCGAGAGATGTCCTTCACTTCTTCTTTAATGTGAAAAATATAGAGAATAATATCTCTTAGCAAATTTTATATGTATTATTAAAATAAATGTATATAAGCTATTCATAATTTCAATTAATTATCAAAATAGAGGTTCCTCTCTTAAAAAAATAAAGTTTCTTTCTTTATTATAATTTTTTTTGTGCAAAGACTTCATTTTAAATTGTTTTAGGATTGTTTCTATTATAATTGTTTTTGAAATCAACTTCAAAATTTAATATTGTTGATTGATTTATTTACTTTCTTCAAATATTTTATGTTAAATTATTTTCTAGAAATTACACTTTCTAATTTTAAAACAAATATTTCTATTATAAATCTTTAAAAACTGATTTTTTTTTTTAATGTTTTTTCTAAATATTGACTTTTTTTAATTGTGAGAATATGTTTTTATTATAAACCTAGAAAAATGACAATAATTTTAAAAATTCAATATATATTACTATCGAGTAAACTATTGCACCTCCATCTGGTGTAAGTGCTAGAAAAGTTTAGTTTAAAATGATGTGTTTAGGGATGAGCCTTTTGATGTCTATATTTATTTATAATTTATAATAAAAATATATATATGGAAAATAAGTTTATTTTTATTCATATTATTATATTTTTAATTTAATAAATAAATCAATTTTAAATTAGGAAAAAATTAAATAACATAAGAGGCAATAATTATTATGGTAGAATTGTATATTTATGTTTTGGATTTATCATGATTTAGTTGTTTTTAGATATGACTAATGGGCATGTGCACAAAGATGGTGGTTAGAAAAGTGGACACCACCCAAAAAAAACTTGGAAAAATAGGTAGCGCGTACGCGATTTTAAAATTTCAAATTCCCGCATACGTGCTTAGGTTTGTTCTTCTCGAGCCTAGAAAAGGTAGCGCGTATGCGCTGAGTTTAGGAAACTGAGCACGTACGTGCTACACCTAGGAAAATTAGCGCGTACGCGCTGCTTATAGGAAAATTAGCGCGTACGCTCTGCTAATAATCCTAGTAAAACTGCGTATGCAGTGCCTGATAAATTAAAAAAAAAAACAAAAACTGGGTCCTCATTTACCTGAAAAGCACATTTTTTACTTTTTTTTTTCCCCATTTTCTAACCTAAACCATGAACAGGGTGCTAAATTTGTCCTCCAGGCTATGGATCAAGGTTAGTTTTTGTTTATTTTTCTCTTTCTTTCTGGTTTATGCAATTTGTTTTACATTTTGAATTTAATTTCATTAATTTTGATTAGGTTTTTTCATTTTTTGTTTCAAAAACTAGATTCTTCTAATCCAGGACAAGAACAACCAAATGCACCTCCTGAAAACCCACAAGAACAACCAAATGCACCTCCTAAAAACACACAAGAACACCCCCCAATTCCTCCTTTTGACCACACAACCGAAACATAGGAATAATTAATTAATCAGTTAGGGCAAAATACATCCAAAATCAATAGACTGATTGTAAAATTGAAAACTTCTAAGCTTGACCATCATCAATCCCTTGCCACTAGCCTAGAAACATTAGCTAGTAGTGCCATAGCTATTTCCACAGAAATTACCAAATGGGGAAGCTTTAGGGATAGGTGTCATCAATTCTATGCCAATGGGCTATCATACGACGGAGTTAAAAACAAAAATATTTCTAAACAACAATTATGTGCCCTTTTTGTTGACCCCAAAACTGGTCAGTTATTACCTCCTAATGCAAAGAGGTTTCCCATACATTGGTGTACCATTGTGCAAATGAAGAATCTTTTTTAGCAGAGGTGGTGGATGGTCTTTGACGATCCACCTTGTAATAATTATGAGATGCCATTATATTTTTTGAGAAAAATATATTGTGAGTTTGTGCTCAATGTGCGCTCAAATTATTTTGACATGAGAGAGTTTCATGGTAGAGGTGGTGGCTCTGCCCAAGATAGACCTGGAGCCCGTAGGTGATTAGCAGCAGAGAGTCGCCGCCCCTTAGCACCCAAACTCAAGGTGCATTAGGCTGTCCCATTAGAGCTGAAAGAGTCGATGGAGCTACAAACTCTTCAGGCAGCCACAACATTGACTGGTGCCATCATCCAGCATGGGACATCATTAGCACACCCTATTGTATTGGATGATGAGCCGTTAGAGGGCGACAGAGAGCCCATTGAGCATATGTGTGTCAGTTGCTCGGGGATATGCTCAGGGATAGATGATGCAGCCGGTGTAGATGGATACTCATATCATCTATGCACGATTTGTGGTTGTAGATGTCAGGCTCACATGGTTGAGGATGTCGCCTTGATAGATGAGTTGATGGACATGGTGTTTGCCCATGAGCCACAGACACAGGTGTGTTGATTTGAATTCATAACATTTTATTTATCAGTCACTTTAATTTTGTAATTACATAAATGAATTTTCATTTATACATCGATTTAAATTGAGACAAATAATATGCATTTCAGGATGCAGCAGCAGTATCCCATACACCTCCCCCAGTTACCACAGTTGCAACTTCCATGCTCGAGGTATACATTTTGTAACATGTTAAAATAGAATAGTACACTTTGAATTCAAAAAAATACAAGATATACTAACTATCTTTAATGCTTGGTCCAATTTCTGGTTTGTAGGTGTTGACAGGGGACGAAATGGCCCAGATTGATGACATCACGCTGTCGACGATCGATTTTGGCCTACAAGGCTATATGGTATCATATTTTGTACAACTCTTTTTATGTATTGTTTTGATGGAATATGCAAGTCATTTCATTTTAGATTTTTAAAATTATGTTTAATTTATTATCTGTACTAATATCTCATGTTAATTTTCTATTTTTAGGGAACCCCCTCCGCATCTAGGGCTTGTCCGAAGAAAAAGAATATCTTGAAGACACCAAAACATGTGAAGAAGGTATTTGAACACATTTTTAGTTGTACAATTGTTTGAAAATGTTGAAATCAAGTATTAGTTGGGGTTTGTAGATTGATTAGTGTTTTTTGTCTATTTTACATGTATAGCGACCATTGAGCTTTGTGGATATGTTGAATGCACCTAATTCACCCGCAAATCAAGAGAGGGCAGAGGTATGTATCTCTACTTTATTTTCTTGATTTCATGATTATATGCACGCGTACATGTGAACTTGTGATATATTATAATCTTATATTTTTTTCATATAGGAAATATCCATACCTATTTCGTCAATGGCGAACCCTCCTCCTTGCACTGGAGAAGCATATCAAGATCTGGTACACTTTTGTTTGATATGTAAAATTAATTGTTTTCAACCTTCAATACTTATCAATATATTAATTGTATTTAATCTTTGTACATTTTTTGTATAGGTATTAGTGATTGTTTCTACATCGATGGTGAGCCATCCTCAATCCATTGGAGAAGCATCTGAGGCACAGGTACGTCATTGTTCTCTATATTATAGCTTTTAAGTGTTTTTGATATATTAATGTTAGTACATTGTATTAATTGTACATTTAATCTACAATAGAATCATTCGCGGTACGGCCATAACGTGGATCCATTTAAGTATGTCTTCCAGAAAACTCCTAAGAGTGACAAGGAGAGGAGAGCAAAGACATTAGCTCCTGAATCAGCCGATGAGGTAATCTACATTTCAATTGCAAAGGAATTAAAGTTAAATGCATAGTTATGATGTTAATTGTGAACTATTTTCTACAAAAGAATTCTAACTTGGCTTTTGAATTGTGGTTTTTCAGCCATCTACAGAGCTGTGTACTGTGCCGAAGAGGCTTGATTTTGATGATCCACCAGAAGTTTAGGATCATATAGTGTTAGTTTTGGTCATAGAATGACCAATACATGTAGATGTATTCTATATTTTTATTGCATATCGATTTGGACATGGCATATGCCACATTTTTGTAATACTTGTATTGACTTGGCAGACATGCCTTTTTATATATATATATAAATATCGATATTCGATCCAATAAATGTGTAATGAGTTCATTTAATTTTGTATTCATGGTATTTTGTGGTTGTCCTTTTATAAATTTAAATGAATATTTGCATATGTAATCAACAATATGAATATAAACAACAAAAATATATGATATAAAGCATTGCAATCGTGGAATATGATTTGATAAAATTTCTAAAATGTTGAATTAACCCTACAAAACTCCTTGTATTCAGTTCATTATTGTGTATTCGTTGTATTTGGTGGCTACCCTTTTATAAATTTAAATGAATATTTGCATATGTAATTAACAATATCAATATAAACAACAACAATCGACAATATGAATTTAAACAACAATGTGTTTGGTGCGAGACCACCCTCATGCTCACAATGGTCAAATTTTGTTCCTCGTGTGCACAAACTGATGTCGCGAGCGCCTCTGGGTGGGCAAGTTTACACTAGGCATGCCCTTGTCATGCATCCCAAAGCACTAGAATGTCAAGAGTCATACCCTACCAGTGAGATCTCTCAAGTGCCCTGAGTCCAAAAAATTGTCAAACTTTGACGGACTGTTTCTTCCAATCCACGACACATACGGTTGATCTGTTTGATCCTGTGGGGTTGTGTGAGGCTCCTTTACAATGACTTATCTTGGTTTTCGACGACTCGAAGCCATTTTCAATTAGTAGCTTTTTTTCGCTTGCTCAAAAAACTGTTAGTTGCTTGTAAGGAAAAGTTGCAAGATTGGCTAGAATTGATTCTGTTCCTCGTGTGCACAAACCGATATCGCGAGTGTGTCCGGGTGCGCATGTTTACAGTGGGCACGCCCCTGTCGTGCATCCCAAACCACCAGAATGTCGAGAATCATACCCTACCGGTGAGATCTCTCAAGTGCCCTGAGTCCAAAAAATTATCAAAATTTGACGGACTGTTTCTTCCAATCCATGACACATACAGTCGATCTGTTTGATCCCGTGGGGTCACATGAGGCTCCTCTACAATGGCTTATCTTGATTTTTTATGACTTGAAGCCATTTTCAATTAGTAGCATTTTTTCGCCTGCTAAAAAAACCATCAATTGCTTGCAAGGAAAAGTTGCAAGATTGGCTAGAATTGATTATGTTCCTCATGTGCATAAAACAACATCACGAGCGCATCTAGGTGGGCATGTTTATGCTAGGCATGCCCCTGTCATGCATCCCAAAGCACCAGAATGTCGAGAGCCATACCCTACTGGTGAGATCTCTCAAGTGCCCTAAGTCCAAAAAATTCTCAAAATTTGACGGATTATTTCTTCCAATCCACGACACATATGGTCGATCTATTTGATCTTGTGGGGTTGCGTGAGGCTCCTCTACAATGGTCTATCTCAGTTTTTGACGACTCAAAGTCCTTTTCAATTAGTAGCATTTTTTTCGCCTGCTCAAAAAACTGTTAGTTGCTTGCAAGGAAAAGTTTCAAGATTGGCTAGAATTGATTTTGTTCCTCGTGTGCACAAACCGACGTCACGAGCGCATCTAGGTGGGCATGTTTATGCTAGGCATGCCCCTGTTGTGCATCCCAAAGCACTAAAATGTTGAGAGTCATACCCTACCGACGCAATGTAGAAGTTGCTTGACATCTTTTTTGACAATTTTTTTGACAACAATGACAATTTTTGCTCAAATTGTATCTAGTCTCAATCTATCACCCCTATGACCCGATAATGACTCAAATAATTATCCATGACTATACAAGAACCAAGAATGCTCATGATTGACAAGGGACACATCACATATACTCAAAACATAGTCACAAAACATTGGCACACAAAACAGTCACAAAACATTGTCACATATTATTAAAAAAATTGCCTCTAAATATGGTCAAATCAGCTCTTGGCTATTTGATTATACAAAAAATTATCTTACAAATAATCTCATGGGCTTTTATACAAAATTTGGCATTACAATATATGCGATTCAGCTCATCGCCATTTTAATATACAAATCATCTCATGAGATTTTATACAAAATTTGGCTTTACAATATGTGTGATTCAGCTCATCACCATTTTAATATACAAAATTTGGCATGTACATATGTACAAATTAGCTCATTGCCACTTAAATATACAAAATTATGCCCCTAAACATGTAAAAATCAGCTCATGGGCATTTATATACACAAAAAATGAATATAAAACAATTCATCGATGATTTATACAAAATTCTCAAAATCATTCTAC
Source organism: Cryptomeria japonica (assembly GCF_030272615.1). Classification (NCBI taxonomy): domain Eukaryota; kingdom Viridiplantae; phylum Streptophyta; class Pinopsida; order Cupressales; family Cupressaceae; genus Cryptomeria; species Cryptomeria japonica. Next base: position 935,562,965 of record NC_081407.1, on the reverse strand, counting down.
TCTGAACCGTAGAATCAATCAAGTGAGCCTTCAGGATTGGCTCTAACCCGTATTGTGTCAAGCATTGCCTCGTGGTCAGATTCACGAACTTTCCATAAAATCTTGTTATGAGGTCTACCACGATACTTCATCAAATGAATATTTGTTGAAACAACAAGGTTAGAGAAATGAAGAATATGTCTATGTGTTTCAAAGTCCTCGAACAACCAAACATCAGAATTCTTGATAGGGTATCTCCGAAGCCATGTTCTTGTCACGACAACAGACCCTATTGGGTACTCAATACCCTCTCTGTCAATGATTGTGGTTGTCAATTTTCTTTTAGGCTCAACACAATGATACAAATAGTAATATGTTCCTTCTTCATTGTTCTCTTCTGCAACAACTACATACACATGACCTACATTTTATAAAGTGTTAATTAATACCAAAAATAAAGTATGATGTACAAAAAAATGAACCAAAAAGAATACTAGCAAAAAAATTAACTCAAAAAATCACCTGAATCCACTAATGTCTCCATCTAGCTCAATTGTAGTGCTTTGGGAATTTGATATGAATCAATGGGAACCAATAGTCTACAAGACCATTTGTCAACCCACTCTTCTAATTCACATTCTTCCCACAAACAATACATGCATGAAGAGCAAAAGCATACCATCTGTCTCGTATAAATTAGTAGTGAACTTGAATTTGAACTCATAAATGAGTGCATGTCACTCGATCCTGCAACTGTACAACAATCTAGATAGTTTTCAATGTTAGATTTAGTAATCAACCAAAAATATCTACGAACCAATGACGTACCTGGATTACCTGGACCCATCATAGACTTACACCATCACACAATTGTTTCTGCATCTACATGCTCCTACACCATCGTGCTCTCCCTTACCATGTCCAGCCTCAGTGAAATTCCAAAAAAGTTGTACACTGCTTGTCACATGCATCCTTGTCAGTCAATAAAACATCCTTGCATTCTTGAATTGTGCGGTGCAATTATCTGACCATATTAAGTGTCGGTTGTATCGTATGTTCCTTTCCCTTAAACTATCATAGAAAACTTTAAAGCATCCTTGTACAAACTTTGATGAATGAGTACGATCATCACTTATGTAGAAGTGATACACTCTTACAACCTTTCTATCCTCCTCTGTGCTATCATCTGCATGCATGAATGCTATGTGTACAAAAATAGAAACTTGTGTAGAGTGATAATACATGGATTGCACTTCATTTTGAGGTTGTAGTGTATAATTTTCAGCAAAATCAACGATAGAGACAATGGTGCCAAGAGGAAATGTGTCCTTACACAACTTGAATTGCTCATCTAACCATCGAGCTCTATGTGTATGCATTATGTACTCATAAACTAGTTTCTCTTGAAACATTTTCATAAATTGAGCTACACATATATCATTTTTCACTAGCTCACATCTCTTCAAATCTTTTCCATCTTTAACTCCATATGTGACTGTCTTATATTTTCCAAAAGAAACTAGTTTCGTACCAATTTCATGTGTGCTCTCCAAATGTATGCATCTTGGTAAACGTTGCAAACCACCACATATAGCACAAGAACTTTCCAAACAAGGCATCTTATAATAAATGCAACCATCATGTCTATTACATAACACACTTGAAATAAATTCTCTTGCCGACTTAGGAGGTGCTTGTATATTACATTCCTGCCAAACATCGTTAGTGTGCAAAATAGAACAAATATGACAAAAAATATCATAATGCATGGAAAATTCAATATGCATCCTACAACAACATGTGGTGCGTACATGATTAATCTTAATATAAAAAGGTTTTGCCATTTCAAAAAATCTTTGATAAATTTTTATTTGAGGAAACCTTTGAAGGAATCTTTCATAAAATTTAGTTTGAGCCATATCCAAATAGTGTTTCGCATGTGGCTCGCGATTTTTAGACCCAATTCACCTTCTAACAACATCTCTTTGGTTGGACGATACTCTTGTGTTGTCATGCCAAAAATTTTCAATTAATGTTTTTAGTGCATCTACAACAACCTTGTCTTTGCGTGGTAGTCTACCTAAGAATGCCCAAAGAGAATTATTGTTAGATTCCTCTATTTGTTCTCACCTCTTTAATGCTTTACTTAATGTTGTTCTACTAATGTTCAATGACTTACTTGTTTTTCTTATCAAACGATCTTTTTTTATTTTCTTGCTCATTATGGTTGATGTAATGACATGTCAAGTAGCATTAGAATCTTTACTACATGATTTTGAACCAATAGATTGATATGCATCAAATAGATTTCTGACAATAGTTCTTTCACTGTTACTTTCAGATGATCTTAGGCCTAGAATTTTCATTGTCTCTCTAAAATTCAAATTTTTAATCATTTGAACAATTAATTGACATCTTGCGGTTTGATTTAAGTTTTTAAAATAGTTTTTCCATATTCTTTTAACCATTCTCCTACAAGTCTGTTCATTCATTTTATTGGGCATTGACTTCAATATATTCTCATCAATGTCAATTAGATATTTTGGTTTCCTATGAATGATTCTAGGAGGTGTTAACATCAGTGCATTATGTACTTTCAATTCATCAAGTAGAGAAGGTGTAATATGTTCATCATTTAATTGATTATTCAATGCGGTATCTTCTTCAATTACATTAGGTTCAAACGGTAAATTATCAAATGTTTCTTCTTCAATTGCATTAGGTTCAAACGGTAAATTATCAAATGTTTCTTCTTCAATTGCATTTGGTGCATTATATTCGTTTGGTAAATTGAATTGAGATGTTGAGGTTGACATACCTTCTTCTCCCATTGTTCTTATGTCATGCAATTTCTTCATACGCTGCCTTCATCTTTCCTTTTGAGTCTCTCGTTGTTCCATTGTTCCTCACTTTTTCTTTCCCATGGTTGAGATCAGTTGACCTAAATAGAATCATATTACATATATATGTAAAGAAAAGTTCAAAAATAAATAAATAACCATAAGTATGCATCTTATCACTATTTTTTCGAATCAAACTATTAAACAATCACAATTTAATCATTTGAAACCATGCAAAAACAAAAAACTAATAAAAACAACAATTCAATCATTTGAAATCATGCAAAAAACAAAAAATTCACTTACTTTTATGTATACAACAGTGATAGAAGTGCAGACATAGTTCTAGTAGGGCCTTCAACGACCTCAAAAACTTCTTTTGAGGCCGTTGAGGCTCTTGGGCAACTAAAACTATGTCTCTAAACCGCGTACACGCTACATTGATAACTGCGTACGTGCTACTAGGCCATAAAATGTTGGCAAGCCCAATGGTATTCTCGAATGATAAGTAGCACGTACATGCCACTAAGCCTAAAAATGTTATCCCAGGGTATCAAATAATGGCAATAGTACCGCTTATGAGTAATAAGTACCGTGTACGCGCTACTAAGCCTTAAAAAAGTTATGGAAGGGGTATGGAGGAAGGGAGAGGGAAAGAGGGAGAGAAGAGGGGGGGAAGGGAGGGAGAGGGAGAGGAGAGGGGAGAGGGAGAGAGAGGGAGAGAGGGAGAGGAGAGGGGAGAGGGAGAGAGAGGGAGAGAGGGAGAGAACATAGGGGGAAGGGAGAGGTAGAGGGAGGGAGAGAGGGAGAGAAGAGGGGGGAGGGAAGGGAGAGAGAGAGAGAGAGAGAGAGAGAGAGAGAGAGAGGAGAGGGAGAGAGAGAGAGAGAGGGGGGGAGGGAGAGGGAGAGTGGTGCAGGAGCACCTAGCCTCATTTTCACCACAAGTTTGATAGCAAGTTTGGTTTTTACTAGTTTTAAGTTGGAAAGTTGTCTAAGATGTTTTTGAAGTTTTTCTAGGTTGTTTGGATTAGTTTTGAACTCATTGTGTGGTCTTGGTTTCCTGTTTTCATCTTTTTGCTCAAAATTGCCAGTTTGGAGTTGCCTGGCAAGATGTTGGGGAAAGTGAGTTTTTAATGTGTTTTTGTTTTGAAAAGTGTTTAGGCATGTTTTGCGCTTGGTTTTTAGGTGTGAGTAGTGTTCTAAGATGATTGGTGGTTTTTGAGATCAACCTTGCATCATCTAGGCATCAATAGTTGTCATTTTAGACATGAAAATGTCAAATTTGTGTGCTCTTGGACATGTATCTATCTGTACATGAAGATAACTGACTTTTAGAGGTATTTATTCTCTTGTTTTAACCTTTGTAAGGGTTGATCATTTGGAGATATCAAGCATTTTGCAAGTTTGCACTAATTTTACCTTGTTTTTCACTATGTTTTGACTCCATGTGAGTAGTAGTCCGTACACCTACTGTACGTGGCCGTACTATTTTTGCATTTTCCAGTTCTCTTATGCTTCCTAAATATTTTCCCTTTAGTGGCATTTAATTTCATTGAGTTTTGATTTTTGTGCAAAATTATTTAGTTTTGACAGTTTCATTGCCTTGTCTAGGAAATTGGCAAGGATGCTTGACCAACTTGGCTTCTTGAGGCCCTAAATGCTCATGGCTTCCCAAGAACCAGTTGGTCAACTTGTAAGATATGTAAATACTTGTTTTGATTTCAAAAGTGCAGGTGTAAGAAGTTTTGTGGCCATGGAGCCCTAGGCAAGTGTGCCATTTGGCTAGGGTCTTTGAAGAAGTTTGATGCTTTGCTCTTCCATAGCAATTGCATTCATAAGATAATCAGACCTGTTTTGATGTTTAAGGTTGAATGTAAAGGAAAAGAGGATTTCTAAGCCATAATGAGGTTGATTGCATTTTCAGTTTGTGAAAATGATGTAAAAAATAGTGAGTCACTATTTTGGAGTTGATTTCCACTCATTTGCTCACTCTCCACCATATGTTGGTGCTTGTAAAACCTTGTATCTTATTCTATTGGCTTGAAAACAAGAACAAGGAGTGGTTTATGACCCTACCCATGGGTTTTGAGTTTTCCAAGATCAATTAATGATCCTTGAGGCAAAGTTGTAATGCCCAGTTGGCAGTCACAGTCAATTATGACTGATTTTTGCATTTTTGTTGAAGATGTTTATGTATTTTTCCTTTTCCAAATAGAAGGTATGAAGGAAAAAAAATATCAAAAGGTAGAGAAATGAATAAAAGCAACAATTATACCTTTAAAAAAGAGAGTTTTTGATAGTGGAAAGTGCAGGTCCAAAGTGAAAAAGCAGTGAAAGGGCAAATTGTAGTGATACTTAGTTTGACAGTGCATGTTTCATTGTTTGTAATTGCCTAATGTCTTTTTGTGCAAGGCTAATGTGATTCTCTCTTTTCTCTAATGATAGAAATGTTCACATGTTTTATAATGTAATTTGGCTCTCATGCTAATGATGTGTTTTGTAGAAAGCAAGATTGGAGAAGTTGTCAATGTTGCTCACTCCCTATGAGCATTTTTGTAAATTCTTGTTCTCTAACCCTTTGAAGGTGAAAAAATACTTCATTTTGGTCTAAATAGTATGTGACATGGTAGGACTGAAGTTTCATGGTTCCCTTTGAATATTTCTAGCTTGCAAGTTGTTTCTTGCCTCCAAAACCCTTGCAAACCCTTCCTTTTGCACCCATTTTTGGGATAGTCATGGAGAAAGCCTAATGGATCCTAAGACTTAGAAAATATTCAAGAACTTCCAAAATGGTATTTGAAAATTAGGTTCTTTTTGTCTGGAAGTCCATCATTGGAGCAGGGTGAGCACAAAACCCCAAAAGGAGGGCTAATTCCTTGTAGCCCGTTTTAGGCCTAAAATTTGGGTTTTTGTCAAATCGGGTGCACCAAAGAGGGTTGTAAAGCATAAAAACCATCAAATCTAGTTGAAAAAAGTTGAAATTGCATGAATTTGACACTTTGGGTGAGATAGACTCCATTATTCAATTTGTAGCACTTGTGAAGGATTTCTACACTCCAAAACGTAGAAGAACAAAGACACCCATGGGAGTAAAACTTGACACAATTTTATAAACCAACAAAAGGAGACCTTGTGTAGTCAAAGAATAGATCAAGATAGAGGAAATGAATTCCAATTTATAGAGTAAGGTGTTAGATTACCAAGCCAAAAACTATGGAGTTGAAGCCCTTGAGCAACCAAGAAGAGTTTGACTTAGGGAGGTGGATCAAGGAGAGTTGCTAGGTTGTTTATAAACCTCTTGCACTCTGATTTTGGTGACTACACCTTGAAACCAGCAAGGACCTATCACTTAGTAAACGTACAAGCCTATTGGGCAACACCCTTGCCCTACCTGCCTATCATAGTGGCATCAGAGCACAGTTACACTTGGGAAGAAGTAGCAATTTGGAAACCATGGTGACAAATGCAGAGTTAGCAAAGAAAATGGAAGATCAGGAAGAAGAAAATAGGTTACTTAGAGTGAAGCTAGACCTCCTAGAGAAGAAGTTGGGAGAAGTAGAAGTGAAGGCACATGAAGTCAGCAATAAAATAGAAGGAACAGAAGACAGGGGTAAGCTATTGGCTATAGAGGATGAAATCCCTTTACCTGACCCTGTGATAGAGAATGAACCCTTTTGAAAGCCTTGAAGGCTATGAGTGGGAGAAAAATAGAAGGAGTCCCACTATTCAGTGGTAGAATGGACCCAGAAGTGGTCATGGAGTGGATTGAGGGTCTTGAGAACCATTTTGAATGTGATGGTGTGACAGAGGCCCAAAAAGTGAAGGTGGCTAAGTCTAGGTTGAGAGGAGCTGCCTTAACATGGTGGAAGTTCATTCAGGATGAACGTGAGAAAGAGGGCAAAAATCCCATAGCAACTTGGAAGGGAATGTTGTCCAAGATTAGAGAGACTTACATTCCTGAGGACTATGAAATACAGCTTCATAGGAAAAGGCAAAACCTTAGGCAAAAAGAGTTAGATGTCAATAGTTACACTGAGGAGTTTCAGAAGCTATGCCTTAGGTCAAAGATCCAAGAGGATGAAAATGTCAAGGTTGCTAGGTATCTCAATGGCTTGAGATGGAACATTCAGGAAGAGATAAGTTTTTTGTGCCCTACAATAGTCCAAAAGTGCTATCAACTTGCACTCAAGGTAGAGGAAAGGAGTAGGAAGAAAAAAGAGCAACATAACAGAGGTAGAGGAAGAGGCAGAGATGGCCAAGGCCATAGAGGCAGTTTTGGGGGAAGATGCATAGATCAAAGGTCCCAGGGAGAATCTAAGCTTATAGAGAAAAGTGGGGATTCTCAGAGCAAGCCCAGCTATAGGAGTAGGGGATCAAGCAACCCTGGAAGGGGTAGATCTAGTGGCCTAGGTAGAGGGTCTTACTTCTCCATAATGAAATGCTATAACTGTTAGAAATTGGGTCATCCTACTTATAGGTGTCCAAAAAAGCCTAGTTCTTCCCATGGAGGTGAAAGGAGAGTGAACTATGTTCAAGAGGAAGGAAGTAGTACAAGAACTCCAACAATGAACCTAGCACCTGAAGATGGTTAGAGTCTAATGATAAGGAGAGTATTGATGCAAGAACCTAACAAGTGTGAAGTGTCTCAGAGGAGAGCATTGTTCAGGATCAAGTGCAAAATCTTGGGCAAGGTATGTAAGGTGGTTATAGATTTAGGTTCCATAGATAACATTATCTCAGAGGAGGCAGTTAGAAAATTGAACCTACCTAGAATGAGGCACAGTGAACCCTACAAGGTAACTTGGTTAAACAAAGGGCAACATGTGCTAGTTAATGAACAAGCATGGGTAGACTTAAACATAGGTGAATACAAGGATAGGATACTCTGTGACATCCTTCCTATGGATGCTTGCCATCTACTATTGGGTAGACCTTGGCAATTTGACAGAAGGGCACACCATGATGGTGAAAATAACACGTATTCCTTTCAAAAGAATGGCATTGTCTACAAAATTTAGTCCCTTAGTGAAGAGACAGAGAACAACAAACCACAGACACCTAAAGTGTTATTTGTCAATGAAAAAGAGTTCATCCAAACCATGAAAGAGGGAGATGGGATTGGTTATGCACTTGTAGTGACACTTAAGGAGGAGAAGAAAGAAAGACAAGTTGGGATCCCACAAGAAGTGCAACAAATTCTTGATAACTTTAAGGAAATCATCAGTGATGGACAACCAGCAACATTACCTCCTCCTAGAGCCATTAGTCATCAGATTGACTTTATACCAGGAGCTTCTTTGCCAAACAAAGCAGCAAATAAGATGACTTCTGAATAGAACAAAGAGGTAGCTAGACAGATTCAAGAGTTGTTGGATCAGGGATTAATAATAAAGAGTATAAGTCCTTGTGCTGTACCCACTGTGTTAGCACCTAAGAAAGGGGGCACATGAAGACTATGCACAAACTTCAGAGTCATCAACAAAATCACAATAAGGTACAGATTCCCTATTCCCAGGATAGAAGATTTGATGGATTGTTTAGGGGGTGAAAGGTATTTCACAAAAATAGACTTAAAGAGTGGTTACCATCAGATAAGAATAAAAGAGGGTGATGAGTGGAAAACTACTTTCAAAACAAATGAGGGCCTTTATGAATGGTTGGTTATGCCTTTTGGACTCTCTAATGCTCCCAGTACCTTTATGAGGCTAATGAATGAAGTATTGCAGGATTTTCTTAGTAAGTTTGTGGTAGTCTACTTAGATGACATTCTCATTTTTAGTAAGACTAAAGAGGAGCATTTGAAACACTTAGCCATTATTTTGCAAAGATTATCTGATAAGCAGTTAGCCATAAATCTTGAGAAATGTGATTTTATGCAGCAAGAGCTAGTCTATCTTGGTTTTGTTGTGTCCAGTGGAGATCTTAAGATGGATCAATCTAAAGTTGTAGCCATAACACGTTGGCCAACCCCACAATCAGCCAGTGAAGTTAGGAGTTTTCATGGTCTAGCCCAGTTTTACAGAAAGTTTATTAGAGGGTTTAGTGAGATTTGTGCACCCATGTTAGATACAATAAAGGGTGGTCATAAAGTTAAGTTTCAGTGGACAGAAGCAGCCAATAAGGGGTTTGAGTTACTCAAAACTAGAGTTGCTACACAGCCAATGTTAATCCTTCCTAGCTTTGATAAGCTCTTTACTATAGAATGTGATGCTAGTCATCTTGCAGTAGGTGCAGTCTTGAGTCAGGATAATAGACCAGTTGCTTTCTTTAGTGAAAAATTGAATGATGCAAAGAAAAAGTACTCATCTTATGATTTAGAGTTATATGCATTGGTGCAGACACTCAAGAAGTGGAGGCATTACTTGCTTCCTAAGGAGTTTGTTGTGTATACAGATAACCGGGCAGTCAGTTTCTTGAATTCTCAGGATAAACTCAACCATAGGCATGTGAAATGGGTAGAATGCCTACAAGCATATAATTTTACTCTTAAGCACAAGAAAGGCCAATGTAACAAGGTAGTTGATGCTTTAAGTAGGAGATTGTTGACTATTCAGGAGATCCAAGTTAAGAGTATTGGTATTGATTGCTTTCAAGATTTGTATCCTAATGATGATGATTTTGCTGCTGCTTATAAAGTTTGTCTTGCTTTTGAGAATCATTTCCATAGTGAGAATGCTGACTATACATTGTAGAATGGTTTGTTATTCAGGGGAGGATAGCTATGTGTTCCTAAAGGTTCCATGAGAGAAAACCTTATCCAAGAGAAACACAATGGGTGTTTGAGTGGCTATTTTGGTCTCAATAAGACCTTAGAGTTGGTTCAACGCTTCTATTATTGGCCTGAGATGTAGAGAGATGTCAGGTGATATGTTGATCAGTGTATGGTATGTTAGAAGGCAAAAGGTAATAGCACTAATGCCGGTTTATATCAGCCACTTCCCATTCCTTCTAGGCCATGGGAGTGCATCAGTATGGATTTTGTTGTAGGTTTACCAAAGACAAAAGCAGGGTATGACAGTATCTTTGTGGTTGTTGACAGATTTAGCAAAATGGCTCACTTTATACCTTGCAAAACTAATAATGATGCTAGTCATATTGCTTTCCTTTTCTTTAAAGAAGTTGTTAGGATACATGGTTTGCCATCTAGCATTGTGTTAGATAGAGATGTTAAGTTTTTGGGTCATTTTTGGAAGAATTTGTGGAAGAAATTGGGCACTAACTTGTCTTTTGGCCCATCTTATCATCCACAGACAGATGGCCAAACAGAAGTGGTGAATAGAACATTGGGTAATCTACTCAGATGTCTCACCAAGGAGTATGGACAAAGCTGGGATCAGCTCATTCCACAGGCAGAATTCGCCTATAATGATAGTGTAAATAGATCCACTGGTAAGAGTCCATTTTAGATTGTTTATGGCATCCAAACGGTGTTTTTAAGTTACATGATGTGACTAACTTGCAACATGTTAGTGGGATAGCAAAGGATATGGCACAATCTTTGAAAGAGACCCATGAATAGGTTAAGCAGTCTTTGCAAGACAACACACCAAGAGTCAAGGCAAGGGTGGATGCTTCAAAGAGGGATGTCCAATTCCCAGTTGGTGATTTTGTGATGGTGCATCTCAAGAAGTCTAGATTGAAAAAGGGAGTTCCTACCAAGTTACAAATGAGAAGGATAGGGCCTTGCAGGATTTTGGCTAAGTATGGTCCTAATGCTTATAAGATTGATTTACCTGCTGATGTTTCCTTGTCTCCTATCTTTAATGTTGCAGATTTGGTACCTTTCAAGAGGCAACCTCCAGAAGAGATTCAGAGAGCTTCAGACATTTAACATTCCCTTTTTGATCTATCTCTCCCCTCTTCTTCTTCTCCCATTCCTGAACAGGTACTTGATTCCAGAATCATCAAGAAGACTAGAAAGCATTATTACTTTGAACATTTGATCAAGTGGAAAGATCAACTAGCCTCTGAAGCCACTTGGATACCTGAAAGTGACTTCCACAAGGTTGGTATTCCTCTCTCTTTTCTACCCAAAGGAGTCACATGACTTCATTGTCACCGGGGGAGTATGGTGCAGGAGCACCTAGCCTCATTTTCACCATAGGTTTGATAGTAAGTTTTGTTTTTATTATTTTTTAGTTGGAAAGTTTTCTAAGATGTTTTTGAAGTTTTTCTAGGTTGTTTGGATGAGTTTTGAACTCATTGTGTGGTCTTGGTTTCCCGTTTTCATCTTTTTGCTCAAAATTGCCAGTTTGGAGTTGCCTGGCAAGATGTTGGGAAAAGTGAGTTTTTAATGTGTTTTTGTTTTGAAAAGTGTTTAGGAATGTTTTTTTCTTGGTTTTTAGGTGTGAGTAGTGTTCTAAGATGATTGGTGGTTTTTGAGATCAACCTTGCATCATCTAGGCATCAATAGTTGTCATTTTAGACATGAAAATGTCAAATTTGTGTGCTCTTGGACATGTACCTATCCATAAAAGAGGATAACTAACTTTTAGAGGTATTTATTCTCTTGTTTGAACCTTTGTAAGGGTTGATCATTTGGAGATATCAAGCATTTTGCAAGTTTGCACTAATTTACCTTATTTTTCACTATGTTTTGACTCCATGTGAGTAGTAGTCCGTACACCTACTGTACGTGGCCGTACTATTTTTGCATTTTCTAGTTCTCTTATGCTTCCTGAAGCTTTTACCTTTGGTGGCATTGAATTTCATTGAGTTTTGAGTTTTGTACAAAATTATTTAGTTTTGACAGTTTCATTGCCTTGTCTAGGAAATTGGCAAGGATGCTTGACCAACTTGGCTTCTTGAGGCCCTAAATGCTCATGGCTTCCCAAGAACCAGTTGGTCAACTTGTAAGATATGTAAATACTTGTTTTAATTTCAAAAGTGCAGGCATAAGAAGTTTTGTGGCCATGGAGCCCTAGGCAAGTGTGCCATTCGGCTAGGGTCTTTGAAGAAGTTTGATGCTTTGCTCTTCCATAGCAATTGCATTCATCAGATAATCAGACTTGTTTTGATGTTTAAGGTTGAATGTAAAGGAAAAGAGGCTTTCTAAGCCATAATGAGGTTGATTGCATTTTCAGTTTGTGAAAATGATGTAAAAAACAGTGAGTCACTGTTTTGGAGTTGATTTCCACTCATTTGCTCACTCTCCACCATATGTTGGTGCTTGTAAAACCTTGTATCTTATTTTATTGGCTTGCAAACAAGAAAAAGGAGTGGTTTATGAACCTACCCATGGGTTTTGAGTTTTCCAAGATCAATTAATGATCCTTGAGGCAAAGTTGTAATGCCCAGTTGGCTGTCACAGTCAATTATGACTAATTTTTGCATTTTTGTTGAAGATGTTTATGTATTCTTCCTTTTCCAAACAGCAGGTATGAAGGAAAACAAATATCCAAAGGTAGAGAAATGAATAAAATCACCAATTAGACCTTTAAAAAAGAGAGTTTTTGATAGTGGAAAGTGCAGGTCCAAAGTGAAAAAGCAGTGAAAGGGCAAATTGCAATGATACTTAGTTTGACAGTGCATGTTTCATTGTTTGTAATTGCCTAATGCATTTTTGTGTAGGGATAATGTGATTCTCTCTTGTCTCTAATGATACACATGTTCACATGTTTTAGAATGTAATTTGGCTCTCATGCTAATGATGTGTTTTGTAGAAAGCAAGATTGGATAAGTTGTCAATGTTGCTCACTCCCTATGAGCATTTTTGTAAATTCTTGTTCTCTAACTCTTTGAAGGTGTAAAACTACGTCATTTTGGTCTAAATAGTATGTGACATGGTAGGACTGAGGTTTCATGGTTCCCTTTGAAGATTTCTAGCTTTCAAGTTGTTTCTTGCCTCCAAAACCCTTGCAAACCCTTCCTTTTGTACCCAATTGTGGGATAGTCATGGAGAAAGCCTAATGGATCCTAAGACTTAGAAAATATTCAATAAATTCCAAAAGGGTATTCGAATATCAGGTTCTTTTTGTCTAGAAGTCCATCGTTGGAGCAGGGTGAGCACAAAACCCCAAAAGGAGGGCTAATTCCTTGTAGCCCATTTTAGGCATAAAATTTGGGTTTTTGTCAAATCGAGTGCACCAAAGAGGGTTGTAAAGCATAAAAACCATCAAATCTAGTTGAAACAAGTTGAACTTGCATACATTTGACACTTTGGTTGAGATAGACTCCATTAGTCAGTTTGTAGCACTTGTGAAGGATTTCTACACTCCAAAATGTAGAAGACCAAAGACACCCATGGGAGTAAAAGTTGACATAAATTTGTAAACCAACATAAGGAGACCTTGTGCAGTCAGAGAATAGATCAAGATAGAGGAAATACACTCCAATTGAGAGAGTAAGGTGTTAGATTACCAAGCCAAAAACTATGGAGTTGAAGCCCTTGAGCAACCAAGAAGAGTTTGACTTAGGGAGGTGGATCAAGGAGAGTTGCTAGGTTGTTTATAAACCTCTTGCACTCTAATTTTGGTGACTACACATTGAAACTAGCAAGGACCTATCACTTAGTAAACATACAAGCCTATTGGGCAACACCCTTGCCCTACCTCCCTATCAGAGAGAGAGAGAGAGAGAGAGAGAGAGAGAGAGAGAGAGAGAGAGAGAGAGAGAGAGAGAGAGAGAGAGGGGGGGTGGGAGAGGGAGAGAGAGGGAGAGGACACTAGTACATTTGGGTCAAAATTTTGATGGTAAATCATCGAGATTTCGACACAATTTCATCGCACTACCGATAAAAAAAGTCGTCGAAAACTTTGTGTCGGAAGTTCCGACTATCCTTATGGTCGTCACAATTCCGACATCACCTCCAACCTTTCCGATGGCCACCATGGATTCTCATACCCCAAAAGAATACTATCGTGATCTCAGCCTATCGTCAAAATTTTGATTCCTATGATGGCCTCCAGGAGAGTTCCGACGAGGATGCTGTGCATCCGACAACACTCTTCTGTCAGAATTTTACCCTTTGGAGTCGGAATTCTGATGATAGGCCAATTTTTTGGGATTTTTTTTTTATAGAAAAAGATTGACATTGGTATCTCTCTTCTCTATCCCTCTCTACTATCTCTCTTCTCTCTCCCCTCTCTAGGTCTCTTTCTCCATCCCTCTCTTCTTCTCTCCCTCTCTACTTCTCTTTCTCTACCCTCTCTAGGTCATTATCTCTTCCTCTCACCCTCTCTCTCTCTCTCACCTCTATAGGTCTCACTTTCCATTCCTCCATCATTACCCATGTTGTTAAGTTGCAAGATATTTCCCAAAGTACTTGGTTGCTAGGGTTGATTTGCTTAAGTGGTGGAGTCGGAGTTAGATGAGACCTGCATGATTAAGCTGTATTAAGTGATCAAGTCACCAAGATCTCAATTGTAAACATGACTAGGTTCTAGGGTTTTAGGGTAGCATAGGTCAAGATTGAGGTATGGTGGTCAAGAATTACCTTCCAATGACAAAAGAAATCCAAATGATGAAGAATGAAGGCGATGAACTCATAGAAGTTTGGAGGAGATAATTTGATTAAGTTAAAATTTTGTTTAAGTCATGGTCATGATACTAGATTGCTCATCAAGAGCAATTTGTGCAAATGAACCCTAGAAATGTGCCCATGCTAGAGAAGAAAGAATTCCAATAAAACCTAAGGCAATGCTAGTAAGGGGTCAAAATTAAAGAATTAGGGTATAAAAAACAAAATTTGGCTAAGTCAAGATGTTGCTCAAGGATGACCTAAATCATGGAGTGTAAATCAATCATGAAACATGAGAATGGATAGGTCTTGACCCAAGCAACGTAAGTCCCCCTTGTGATTCCAGTAGATATCACATCACAATCATTGAGTCTATCTGCAATATAAAGTCAAGACCCGACTATTGGAATCTTTGAGTCATCCCATTTGATCACGTAGTTTAGCACTTGGGAGGATTTTGTTCAAGAGAGGATAGAATACTTAGTATTTTATTTTGTGTTGCATAGTGCATAAAAAACACATCAACATAAACCATTGAAAGGTTTGGTTAAAGCCTTCAAATCACAATCTCTATGAGAAGCTATCAAGAGTGCCCAGAATTTGGAAACTTTAGTATCCAAGAACATAATTCATAAGGCACCACTTTTAGAGCAACCAAAGAAGCCTATCAATGTAATATTTTATTTACCTTGGATATGTTTTATCCTAAGTGTGATATTCCACTATTAAAAAACTTAATTAGGTAATATTTTTACTTAGGTAGAATAAGACAATGAGTTGCACATTCTCCTTCTTTGATTGAGATAAGCAATTTCTTTTTTTGGTTTTCTACCTCTTCATGATCCTCATGGATTTGGAATCTTGGAAGCTATATATTGTAGGTTTTTACTCAATTAACATATCAAATGAAACTATTGTGAGCTTTCATATCTTAACATACCAAGGGCTTAAGTTTGGGGACGACAGGGGGATGACGAAGGGGGCGGGGTGGGATGTAAATATATATACAACTTAAAAAATTAATTATAAAAGGATGTGTATAGAATAAGTATAACAACTGTAAATAAAACTTTTTCACACTATGTAAATTTTACAATAAACATTAAAAATATGTCAATGATTGCATTGAAATTTGAACATTAACAATGGTGGTAGAGTTTTCGAACTT
This sequence comes from Cryptomeria japonica, assembly GCF_030272615.1. Lineage (NCBI taxonomy): Eukaryota > Viridiplantae > Streptophyta > Pinopsida > Cupressales > Cupressaceae > Cryptomeria > Cryptomeria japonica. Next base: position 935,547,520 of record NC_081407.1, on the reverse strand, counting down.
TGGGAACAAACTAAGAATAAGTATAAGAATTGCAGATGAAATTTTGGCATACTAAGTGTTTAAACTAGTCAACATAAAAAAAATGGAAATTATTGCATTAACAATAAGAATGGTGGGTAGAGGTTTGGGGTCAATGGGTAGTGCCCCTTGTGGGGGGTTTGGGGTAGAGCCCCCATCAAGGTTAGGGTGCATTGCCAAACCTTTAATATGGATGACATTTTCACAATAATTTCACCATTTTTGTTTAGAATTTGATTTTCTAATTTGGGGTCATGGGAGACTCATAGGCATCCTCAAGATGGTCAAGAGACTCCTTGGAGTCCCTAGGACATCCCTAAGTGGTGCGGCAAGGGGATGTTTCCCCTAAGTATTGCATCCTGAAAAAATAGGGATTTTGGAGGGGGGGAAGGGGTCCCCATGTTTCAATGGTTTCAAAAGATTCTAAGTTTTTTTTATCTTGTCATAACAAAATATACTCCTCTTGCATCCTTGGATGATTTTAAAATTGAAAACATTTTGACAAGAAAAAACTAACTTCTAAAGTTTAGACTTAGTTTTCTTTTTTTATCCAAGTCACTACAATATTTCAATGATCAAAGTAGCTTTTTTTTGGTGGTTTGGAAGCATCCAAAAGGCTTGAGAAATTCAATATTATCTTTCATTCCACCAAAATTGGAGATCAAGAAGCATGCTCACAAACAAGGATTTGTTTGTAACTTAAGGCAATCGACTAGTTTTTGGGGCATTTTCAGATCTAAAGAACCTACCATTGTGTCAAAAAGGCCCATAAGACCTCATTTTCATCTAAAACTTGTCTCTTTTGGTCGTAGAAGCATTTAAGGAAAAAAAAAATCACACAACCAATGATATGCCTATACCATACATATTTGAGTTAAAATAAAAATAAAAAATTGACAAGGTTTGGAGACCATTGAACAATTTGGGAGATTGCTAATACATACACTCAATTTATAAAGTCTCAATTTGATGTACTTAATCTTCGAGATACAAAAGCATTTTGTAATTGCGAACTAAGATAAATTTCCATTTTTGGTAGTTTTCATCATGGATTATGGTATTAAATTTTGACATTTTATTGTCAAGATAAATTCAGAGAACCATTTGTACTCGAAACAAGGGATAGTGAAAAATTACATTATGTAGGATCTCCTACCCTATCTCATTGAATTCATTCCTACACTAAGTGAATATGAAAACAAGCGTAGGTATTTAACAATAATGACATGTTCCATGGACTAGTGATCCTCCTCTTGATACTCCATCTACAAATGAGAACATCTCTTATACATGTTGCTACTTTAGAATTAAAAGTTGCTTCTTCTAGAACTTTCCATGATTCTTTGCAATAGGATTATATGTCTTCTAGATTCACCCCACTAGGACACATTCCTATCAAGCATCTTTACATTTTTGAAAAGTAGACCACATTTCATATCTAGATGACACCATAATGACTTTGATTTCCTCTTGCAAGATATTTACTCCATCATGTATTGCTTCATCAAAGTTCAAATTTTCTTCTTCAAGGGCTCTCAATGATTCTTTATATAGGATTCTTTGTGTCTATGAGATCCACTTCATTGGGAGGCCTACTTAAACATTTCACATCTGTTTGTGGACTCTCACCTTTCAAATATTGATGAAACAATTGAGAATATTTGTCTTCTCATTGATGACAATGCCCATCGAGTTACATCATCTCCCATTGTAAACTCACTTGTTCTATCCCCACCATATCATGCAACATGACACATTCTATTTCACATTAATTAAGGTCTCACACTTCAATGATTGTAGTCCCTAAATCTTCTATGGAACAATCATAGCTTAACATCAACATCAAGACACATGAGTCGCTTCAAAAACCATACATCTGAATTCCTTTCTACATTCCACTTGAATGGGAATTCAAAAATTTGACAACTCAAGATTTCCATATTGTGAAAGGAAGGTGCATCATTTGTTGCAAATGAACCTACTACAACATTCACCATTCAACATTTTGCATTACTTTTCTCTCTTCTTTGTGGAGGCACCAACTTTAGGGGATGGGGTGGGTCTATATTATCCTTCACATATGTCACTTGGGATGGATTTTTGTCCTATGGATTTTCTAGTCTCTACTTCAAGAGGGAACACTCTCTTTATAATTTGGGGCTATTTCATATTTTACATGGATACCTAACCTTGTGACCCATTTCTTCTTACCTCAATTGTACTTAAGGGGGTGTGCCAATGTACCATTTTATTCACCAAGTGGATATGTTTTATCATAAGTATGATATTGCATTTGTTTGTTTAGTTTACTTAAGTAATTTCTTTTAACTTGAGATAATGACTTGCACATTCTCCTTCTTTCATAGGATTATGTTTTTTTCCTTATCCTCAAAAATTTGGAAACTTGGATAAACAATTCCTTGTCTTTTGGTTTTCTATCTCATCCTCATCTTCATCCTCATGGATTAAAAATCTTGGATATCAAGTGAAGATATTGTGAACTTTTTCATTTTCTCTTTTATGAAATCAACTATGTTATGCTATTTTGATTTTATTATCATTTATATTTAACAATTTTAAAAATGTTATCACTTACATTAATTTCTAGGTTAATATTTATTTTGTAGATTCTAATAGAATTGAATACCATACCCAAACAATATCTAGTATGAACTAGTTAGTTACAGGCTAGGTTCCAAGCGTACTTGGTAACACAATTTTTGAGCTTGTGTTTGTTTATGATTTAACGATTGATGCATCTAGCTTTGCTACGCATCTACTTTGAATACAATGAGAGGCTGATTTTGTCTAAGCCAAGAGACCCTGCTATCTAATATCACCCAAGAAAGATACTGATATTTTACCTTGGAAATATAAGCCTTTTGTAAGTATAATTCAATGAATTGTGATAATAACTTAAAACGAAGTGAATTAAAATTTTATTGAGTTCTCCATTGTATTTTAACAAATCACCTAGGAAGATGTTCGTTCCTACAATTTCCAATTCTCTTTCCAAAAGGATGAAAAAGAAGAGAAAGGAACTAATTAATGTTGGGACAGAATTTAGAAGACCTATGTTTTGTGTCTGAAAGCTACTAGCCTAGAGAGCATGGAAACAATTTGAAGTCATGGGAGAGAGTTTCAGTTCTATCTCTAGAAATTATGTCCAGTACTCTTGTATTGAATTTTTAAATCCTTCTAAGTTTAAATGTTCACAAGGAAACTCTAAAATTTTAATAAAATACATAAATGAAAACCAATTTTGTTTTCGTTGGAATACTTTTGAAAATCACATCACCTCAGTAATTGAACTGTAACAATAAGATTGCATACAAAGTGTAGGTTTGCTATGAAACAAGTTAAAAGGGTTAAACTGTTTCAATTAATACAAACACTAGAACTATTAAACAACAATAGCTTGTTGGTAATCAAGATTTTAGACTATACCCACATTTTACACCTTTTCATACAGTTACAAAGAACATAGAAAACATGTACGTGGAACTCCAGATTCCAACATATGTAAAAATACAACAGTCTAAATAAGAATGGGAAGCATGTGGAGAATGGTTAAGACATGCATAAATAAAAGGAAAACAAAAATCTCTCAATGTGTATCACAAACAAATCAAGGAAAAAAGCTTTTAGGCAGGGGACCGATATGATCATAAAAATTTCAAAACTTCCAAAGTATAGAGCATTTGAGATTTTACAGAGAATGCACTAATTCAACTTTATTCATGATGAGGCATATTCACAAATTTTGTAGTCGCACCATGGTGTTGTTCGTGTTGGCTCTATTGGACCCTGCAATTAAGATTCAATATACGTACATTATTCAATAAGATTAACTGTGCAACATAATGAAATATTGAAAAGTGTGTTATCTTATTGAGCTTCGCTTTGTTTCGAGAATAGTTTAATATTCTCTACTTAACAGGGCCAACCACGTGAAGGTAGAAGCTCATTTGCCCCCCCCCCCCAACATCACTCTAAATTCCCCGTTAACATCTAACATTCATTCATTCTTTCATTCATTCATTATCACATAATGTTCATTAACACATCAAATTCATTAACTTTCATTAACACACAACATTCATCAATAATCATCAACACATATTATTCATGAACATTCATTAGCACATAATTACATTCATTAACACATAAAAATCAATCATTAGCAAATAAGGTAGATTACAATCATTTCTTTTTTTTGAAGCTATGTGAAGTCTAAGTGGAGCATCATCTTCTTCATCATTTCCCCCATCTTCAGATGTTCTACCCTCTTCTCGTGCTCTTGATGTATGCCTAGTCCTATACAAAGGACAAGGATGTTGAACCAAAGGGGGGTCCTTTGCAATAACAAAGAATTGGGTTAAATTCAAAACATTTTTTTATTATTGTTACAAGTATTTCATTAATTTAAAGAACACAACCATTACACTCTTTACCTGATGGGGCCACATCATCTTCCACATCATTTTGTCTAGCCTCAACCTCGACATGCTGAACACCCTCTAGATCCTCTGGAGTTGAAATACGAAACGTTACATTAATCAATACACCAATTGCAATTAAATTTGTTTAAAGGAATAATAGTGGTCCTCTTTACCTGATTCGGGAACATCATGTTCCTGATGTTGTCTACCCAAATCATGCTTAACTTGGTCACCACTGACTACATGCTCTAAAATATTAACGATAAAGGTTACATTAATTACTACACTAATTTTCAATTTAAGATGTTTAATTGTATTAATAATTACATAAATTTTTTTGAATAGCAAATGAATACCTCCACTACTAGGATGCACATCTGGACCTTCATGTATAGGTTTTGTTCCACGATTATCATGCTACATTCCAATGTCACATGCCGTGCTATCATTGCTTGCTTATTTAAAAAAAATATAGTCACTTTATGTTGAAACTTAACATCAAATAGATTATTGGTTAAGTATTCAATTTGAAATAATTTTCATTTAGCTTATTTACCATTGTGACAGATGCATCAGAATCTCGTGTTTTCCCACTCAATTCTCATAGCCATTCAGCCACGGCTATATAGCCTTGCTGGTAGCCAATTCTCTTGTCATCTTCTGCGGGCGCTCTAGTGAATTCAGAGCCTTGCATTTTTGCTTAGTATTGTGAATTTTGCTTGTATTGTTTGATAAAAAAAAAATTGTTTACAATTTATAAATATTTTGATGTGATACTTAATTTATTGATTCTTACAATTCATGCAGCAAGTTTCATATAACCACCAGAGCCGAGTTTGAGTTGCCCATGCTTTTCTTGTCTTGCCTTGGTTGCCTTTGACGTGTCACTCAATCTATGAAAAGTTTGAAATATGTTAGATTATATAAATATAATGAATAATTAGTACATATTCACATTCTTAATAGTATCACATACCTTCTTCTGGCGTCTGGTGGTGTATTTCCTTTTTTCCTTTCAATTCTCTCCTTTGCATCCAAAATCAGGTCCTTCTACTCCCTCTCTGGAATCATGGGGGGACGCTCATACTTTACGTTCTTCTCTAAATGTGTCCTGTATTGGTCCCTCACATACTTTAGATATGTGCCAGCTTTTTCCAGGAGCTTAGTCTTGTCAAATGTGTCATTTCCAAACAACCCTACCATATGGTTTGTGAGTTCATCTTTTAACTTTTTTTCTTGGTCATTCCACCTTTAAAGCAAAAACAAACCTGTTAGATTTGGAAAGAAACTGAAGCTACCTTTGATATAGTTCAAGAAATGGATAAAAGGAAAACTATTCTAGCAATGATATGTGTATGCGGGAAAAGTGGGTCGATAGAACTCAATATGTGAAAATATTGTTAAATGACTTGTCCACACACACACACAGGACTTCTTGGTGCAAGCTATGGAGTAACAGAGTATTACTCAGTTTCCCAAGGTGGGTCCCATGGTTCTCTATCTCACAATGTCGCTCAAGCTAATGTTTTTGCTCTCAGATCACTGAGTAAAATGGTTTAGGGATGGAAAATGCAAGAATGAGGGATGTTTTGATAGATTTTAGAATGAAATGTATCCTAAGCTATGCATGATTCTAGAAATGCAATAGACTAGATGATAAGATGACAAGGTTAGTATGAATACTATCCTAGCATGATATATTTAGTCTATGATTGAGATAAATGATAAAGAATGTATTCTAAACATGCATATTTAGACTAATTTCTATTCTAAAGAGAGGCTAAATGATGAGCATAAAATGATATATGAGAGCTTAAATGTTTTTGAGCATAAGTGTGATACTACAAATTTTGGAGGATGATCAAAATGGAGAAATGAGAGCTCTATTTATAGCAAAAATAGGGCAATGGATGGTTAGGATTGAATGGTTTAATCAAGGGTTGAGTTTGAAAGTTGGGGATCCATGTTTGTAATTGGCACCAATGAAATGGTGACAAGTGTCAACATAGGGTTGGGTTGAGAGAAGGGGTTGGAGGCATTAAATGCCTGAGGAGACCTCATGGTTATCTAGAGGGTAAGGGTCAAGCTTAAGTTAAGATTACCCATTGGATTAAGAGTTAATCCAAGGATAAACTCTTGTGCAAATGATTAAGAGATAATCATGGTCAAGGCATTAAAGGCTTGATGAGACCCTTGGGTTGGATGAAGGTTAAGTTAGGCAAAAATTCTCTAACCATGTAAGAGGGTTGAATTAACCATTAATGGTTTGGGAGACTTTGGGGATATTAAGTGGTTGAATATTTGAAGCCTTTAATGGTTATCAAAGACTTTTAAAGGTTTGAGAAGTGACTTCCCTTTGTTTAGGGATGTGACAAAGTTTAGAATGATGGGTTAGGCTAATTAGAAGTGATTAGAAGATTCTAGAAGGGATTAGAAAGGGGTTTAGGAAGGCAAGTGGGAGATGTAGGATTTTGCAAGTGGATGGAGGGATAATAAGATTTAATTGAAATAAAGTAATTTAATTCAATTTGGTTGCAATTAAATTAATTAGATTTATTTAATTTAGGATAACTATTTAATTAAATTTGAATTTAATTAAAAGTGGATAGGGGGGATTTAATTGAATAAAATGATTTATTCATTAAATGGGTATAGTGAATTTTATTTAAATAAATTGAGTAATTTACTTAATAAAATAGAAGAATGTGGATAATTTAATTAAATTGGATTTAATCAAATAGAGAAATGAACATAAAATATTCATTTAGGAATATGGTCATTTTTATACGTCTACATTTTGCCCCTCTTTGAAGTGACATGTGTGCACATGTTATTTCAAAGAAAATGATGTGTTTTTGTGATTTATGATCAAATGCAATTTTTGTGTCGCTCTTATGATTTGCAAGTCGTGCCCCAGATTTGATTTGATGTGTGATGCCCCAGATTCGATATTTGATGATGATGCCTCCTCGAGAGATGAATCAATATTTTGAATTTTTTTGATTTAATTTGATGAGTTGCGTATGATGTGTAGGATTTCGTTCATGTGTGTAAATTGATTCATCTCCTGATAATTTACAAATGTTATGGTATAGGGGAAACCGTGACCATATTATAGGTCCAGTCGGCTAACCCTAATTTCATTTTCCTCTTATAAAAGGGGAAAAGGGCTTGAATTAGATTCATTTGTGCTTTGTTGACTTTGGAGAAAGAGAATTTGGTCTGCAGAGAAAATGCCTATTCTGTATCATAGACACCGTTTCGAGCGCGTTCAGAGGTATCGGAGACTTGTAGCGTATGGACCACCAGTAAGTCAACATTTTTGACCCTCTTTTGACTTTTCATTTGGTCATTTTTAGTCGTGTTTTGATTTTCAAAGTTTGGTTTTAGCGGTTTAGCGCATCTAGGGCATAGATTAGCACATACGAAGTTTTAAGTAGCGCATCCAGTCAATTTATAAGGTCACATCCAAAACAAATAGGGTAGCGCATAGGTAATATAGGTTAGCGCATAGACATAGAATAACACATAGAAATAGTTGGGTAGCGCATCAGGTTAGCAGGTTAGCGCGTAGGGTAGACCTAGCACATAGGGGTCACAGGGGTTCGCATGGGTAAGGGGGTTTAGCACATAGGGTCAAACGGGTAGCGCCTAGGAGGTGTAGATTAGTGCGTAGGAGAAGTTTAGTGCATGGAGTAGGTTAGGTGGTGCATGGGGGGGAAAGATTAGCGTATAGAGTCAATCTAGCGCATAGGGTAAATAGAATAGCGCGTAGGAAAAACAGCCTAGCGCGTGGGGGATTTTTAGTGCATTGGGAGTCTGTTTTAGCGCATCTAGAAAATTTTCACAAGATGAGGTGATTTGTAAATGTTTTTGTGTCGTGCTATCATGATTTTATGGATTTGTCCAATATGAGTGTCGATATAACTTGTTTTGATTTGCGATATTCCAAGTTATGTAGATATCAATGTGTTGTGTTGATCAAAATATGATTTATTTGCGTGTTCTATTTCAAGTTCAATGTGTGAAGCCTGATTTGTGTTACAAGCTGATATGGGTTGGAAACTTGAGTTGTTTTACAAGTTGATATGGGTGGGAAACTTGAGTTGTTTTACAAGTTTATGTGATTTTGGAGACTTGAGTTGTGTTACAAGTTTTGATATGGTTTTTGAGAACTTGAGTTTTTTTACAAGTTGATATGAAATGATAGGATTTTGAACTTGATGTAGATGAGCAAATTGTTTCATGTTGTTGATGTGAGTTTGATTTTGATATCTTTGTTTTGATGTGGAAACTGATATTGGATTTGTTTTGCTTGTTTGACAGGAGAGATTGGGTGTGGTCCAGTCGCAGGAGAGATTTCTGAGACCGTGGATATTAATACCGCGGTTGTCGCAGGCCGATCTCGATATCATCGAGAGATGTGGGTTGACTTCCCTCTTGGATATGCCTCGGTTCACTATGAATCGGGGGCCACTGACAGCACTTGCAGAGAGGTGGCATAGCGACACGAACACCTTCCATTTTTCTACTGGAGAGATGATAGTCACACCAGAGGACTGTTACAGGATCCTGTGCATTCCTGTAGTAGGTGCACTACTACCATATGAGCAGTTGGAGGAGGGTGGGACAGAGGCACTGTGCTACATTTTCCATGATGATATAGTCTGCGGCTATGAGATCCCGTGGCAGGAGTTCCTAGATCTGGATTACGCACCACTGCTATCCTTACTAGTAGGGTTCATTGGTGGATTCCTTTGTCCTGATCGTAGGTGAAAGGGATTTTTGGTGGGATGGGGGCTAGTTTTGGAGGAGATGGTCACACAGGGCCAGAGGTTTTCATGGGGGTCAGCTATGCTGGCCCATCTATACAGGGGCCTACATGAGGTGGTATACCTCGGTTACGGCAGTTTGTCAGCTGGCGTGACATTATTACAGGTATGGTGCTGGGAGCATATTCCAGCAGCGAGGCCACTAGCAGATAGAGATAGGCCCGTAGGAGCGGCATATGCCTACGGATACAGGGGTCTAGTTGTTCAGTGCAAGCTGGGCAAACTAGAGCACTGGAGGAGAGTGTTAGATGATATTGATATGGTCACCTGACGACCATATACAGGATGTGAGGTGTGAGCTAAGGATGGGCTGGAGATGCCCTTTGTATTTATGACTAGATACTTGATTGGGAGGACCTCATTTGTCATAGAGAGGTTTGTGGTGACTCGAGTTTTGAGACAGTTTGGGCGCCAGTAGGGTATACCGCAGGGAGCTTGCATTTATGCACGGTGGAGGCAGGATGTAGCTGATTGGGGGCCGACCATTGATAGTGTAGTGGCGGTGGAGGAGTTTGTGGGGTTAGCAGGGCAGATATGGGATTATGCCCCGGAGATTCAGGATGCGGGCATGACTGATGAGTTTGCTAGATTGTTTGCTACACGGACAGTGGCTAGGATATTTGATCCTAAGGAGATGAGGCCAACATTTGATGATGATGAGGAGGAGGGAGATGGGGGAGATGATGGAGATGATGGAGATGATGGAGGAGGAGGACGAGGGAGAGGAGCCAGAGGGAGGCGGGGAGATAGAGGGAGGAGAGGAGATAGAGGTGTGGAAAGAGCGGTGAGACAGGGGATGATAGATAGGGGGAGAGGTGGATTGGCTATTGGAGCCAGTGGAGAGGGGAGAGTGGGGGAGGTGCTAGCTGCAGTGGGTGGCACAGAGGAGGCTAGGCGACCAGCACAGAGGAGGAGGATAGATGTACTCCCACCTCCAACACTAAGGATAGGCTGAGTGGGAGGGGTTCCCCCTGCACAGGTACCGCTACAAGTTCGGGTCCCAGGTCACATTGAGGATGCTTAGATTCAGACCCTAGAGGTTACTGTATAGTAGCTGTAGGCACAGATGTTGACTTATCAGTGATAGATTGCGCAGTTGACCACGGAACGAGATACTGAGATAGAGAGGAGAGGACAAGAGGAGGAGCTGGTATCTAGCATGCAGAGAGCAGTGGCGGGTGGTCTGATGAGAGACACCCTGAGAGAGCTGGCATTGAGAGCTCAGGAGGCAGAGTATTATCGATGGCAATATGAGGCTGCAGTACCCAAGGATCACTGAGTACAGAGCTTTGCACAGTCGAGATCTAGTCGATCTCAAGATACTGGGTCACGATCTGAGAGCCGAGGTGTCACAGGGCCACCGAGATAGGACCCTCTTGGAGATCTAGGAGTAGGGACATCTGGAGCGAGACCATCTCCATCAGGGGATAGTCATACTTGAGAGAGACGTGGTCTCTGCTGTATTTTTGAGCATTGTATTCTTTGTACTGGACACAGTTTTTGACACATTTTGTACATTTGGATCATTTTGAGATATATATATATATATATATATGGCACCATTTGCTTTGATCATGTGATGTGTTTATATGGATGCATGTTATGTGGGTTATTTCGTTACTTTATGATGATGCAATGCTTAAATGTATAATGTATGATGCAGGATGTATGCTTTAGATTTATCTTGAAAATGGGATGGACGATTTGATATGCTGTGAGATGTATCTTGAAAATGAGATGTATGATTTGATATGCTGTGAGATGTATCTTGAAAATGAGATGTATGATTTGATATGTTGTGAGATGTATCGTAAAAATGAGATGTATGATAATGATATGCAACTAATTGTAAAATGATATGCAACTAATTGTAAAATGATATGCAACTAATGTTTTTGGAGCATCCTCATTTTGCATTTTGCCATCTCGATACAACCATATGTTATTTGCTTTCTTTGTAGGTTTCATCATTGAGCATTGATTTGTTTAGGATATGTTGAAAATTTATACAAGCATAATGGTATAATTGAACCATGATGACCTGAGAAAAATTTACATGATGTTTGATTTTGCAAGATAGCACAAGCGTCAAGGTATAATTGAACCAGGACGACTTGAGTGCGTATTGCGTAAATAGACAAGATTAAATCATTTGTATGCGTGAAGTGGAATCAGGCCTTCAGTGATATTTGATGTATCATGTCTCAAGGCAAGTATTCACATAGTACAAATGATCGCCTCCCAGATAGAAGACTAAGAAAATATTGGAAGTTCCCCATGATCTCTAGCTTTTGAAGCATTTCGTGAGATAAGGAAGGAAATCCAAATTTGAAAAAGTTCAAAATGCAAAAATAGTCAAGATTTTTATGCAAGAATGCAACATTTAGTACTTCAGAAAATCATCCATCCTTGGTATTTTTGTGAATTGTTTTGTTTTATTTTTGCGATGAAGCGTAGTTTTGGTTGTTGGATGTCATGCTTCTGAGTTTTTGCAATAGTTTTGATGTCTTGAATGTTTTGCAAGTTTTGAATAAGTTAATGCCCTTAGCTGAGTGTGCCTCTTGATATGTTCATGTATAGTGATGTCCAAGCCATGGTGGAATGCGGTAAGAGGATATAGATGGATAAACCAGGATAGTGACTACGCTAAGTATGTCCTGAATGGATATGTGCTAAGTGTCGGACGATGGTCGATAACATTTGTACAGATAAAATGGCATGGAGATAGATAGAGGAGCTGTTCTTTCACAAGAGCACCTATTTACTAGGTTTTCACCATTTGTTTTTATTGTACTTTATTTTTGCTTTTTCTGGATTTTTTGATTTTTTTGATTGTTTTTGGCTTTTTCCATGCACTAGGCTATTTAAGTATAGTACTTCTTTAGATGGATGCTATTAGTTGGTTCGTCGAGCATGTCTTCTTCTGAAGTTGTAAGCTGATAGACACCTGATCCATAGACTGATATGATGACATAGGGACCCAACCGGTTAGGTTCAAATTTCCCTTTCTTTTCTCAATCTTGCTGATTTCTTGGATTTTCTTTGAGAACTAGGTCACCAACTTTGAAGTTTCTGGGAATGACCTTGTGATTGTAGCTCCTGCACATGCGTTGCTGATATGCTTTGAGATGAGTGTAAGCATGTTGGCATCTTTCATCTAATAGTTCAAGTTCTTGCAGTCGGTTAACTCGATACTCTTCATCTGGGATTAAACCTTTCAAAGAGACTCTGAGAGATGGAATTTCTACTTCTAGGGGTAAAATGGCCTCTGATCCATATACCAGTGAGTATGGTGTTGCTTCTGTAGGTGTGCGGATGCTGGTCCTGTATGCCCAAAGTGCTGGATTGAGTTGTACGTGCCAATCTTTGCCTGCATCATTCATTGTTTTCTTTAGGATTTTCAAGATTGTCTTGTTAGATGCTTCTGCTTGACCATTGCCCTGTGGGTAGTATGGTGTAGAAAACCGATGTTGGATTTTGAACTTTTCACATAGTTCTTGTACATCTTGGTTTTTGAAAGGTCGTCCATTATCTGTGATGATGGAACTTGGAATACCATATCTGCAGATCAGATAATTTAGGATAAAAGAGGCAATTTGTTTCCCAGTCACTGTGGTCATGCGAATTGCTTCAATCCATTTGGTAAAGTATTCTATTACAGTTATAATGAACTTGTGTCCATTTGAAGATGAAGGATGAATTTTGCCAACCAGGTCTAGTCCCCATTGACAAAAGGGCCAGGATGTTGTAAATGGCTGCAGTTCCTGTGTTGGTGCATGTATCAGATTGCCATGGATCTGACATTTAGGACATTTCTTGGCGAAGTGATATGAGTTTTTCTCCATTGTAGGCTAGTAGTATCCCATCCGTAGAAGCTTTTTAGAAAGAGTAGTGCCACTTGAATGTGTGCCACAAATACCTTCATGAAGCTCGTGTAAAGCAGAATCAGAATCATTACGATCAAGGCAACGAAGAAGAGTACCATCGAGACCTCGATGATATAAAGTATCAGCGGTAAGAGTGTAATGGGCAGCTTGTCAGATAAAGTTACGTTTTTGGTTACGGGATTGGTCAATTGGTAAGATATTGTGTTTGAGGTAGTCGTATATTGGTCCATATAACGGAGAATTGAAACCAGTCAAGGCATAGATAACCTGGGATTCAAAGTGGTCATAAGCGGGGGAGAACAGTTGCTCTACCAGGAACTCATAACGACTCTGTTGCTCTGGAATTTGTAGTAGTGAAGCGATAGTAGCCATTGCATCAGCTGCTTTGTTGTTCAATCTTGGTGTTTGTTTGAAGGTGATGTGCACAAAATACTGTTTGAAGTTATCCACTATTCACTTGTAGGGTAGTAGCTTGTCATCCTTTGTCTGATAGTTGTTGTTGATTTGATTGATGACTAGTTGTGAGTCTCCATAGAATTTTAACTCTGTGATTTTCCATTCGACGGCCATTCTGATGCCTATAACCAATGCCTCATATTCAGCCACATTATTTGTGTAGGGAAACATAAGCCTATATGATCTTTGCATAGTGTGTCCTTCAGGAGTGATGAATAGAATGCCGACCCTTGAACCATGTTGTGTATAAGATCCATCAAAGTATAGGGTCCATTGTTTGGGAGAAAGAGCAAGAACATCCCTGTCTGGAAATTCAATCTCCATGGTTTGTTTTCCTGGTAGCGGTGCGTCAGCCAGCTGATCTGCAATTGCTTGTCCTTTGATGGCTCATATTTCTATGTATTGGATGTCAAATTCACTGAGAATCATGACCCATTTAGCCAATCGGCCTGTAAGAGCTGCCTTGCTGAGTAGATATTTGAGAGGATCTATTTTTGCGACTAGCTTAATGGTGTGTGCTAGCATATAATGTCGGAACTTCTGAGATGCAAAGACCACTGTTAGGCAAGCCTTTTCAATGAATGTATAGTTGAGTTCATAGCCATTCAATGTCTGACTGATGTAATATATGGCTCGTTCCTTTCCTTGTTGATCTTCTTGTGCCAATAGTGCCCCCAATGATATATCTGTTGTTGAGATATATAGGATAAGTGGCTTTCCTGCGATCGGTGGTACTAGAATTGGTGGATTCATCAGATACTGTTTGATTTGGTAAAAAGATTCTGCACATTTGGTCTCCCATCTGAATGGTACATTATGTGTAGCAAATGGTTAAATGGTAGACTTTTATCTGCTAGTTGAGCGATGAATTGCCTGATTGATTGAAGTCGTCCCTGTAGAGATCTGAGTTGACTGATATTCTTTGGTGGTGGCATGTCCATAATAGCTTGTACCTTTGCGGGATCAACTTCAATACCTTTAGCTGAGACAATGTAGCCTAGTAACTTGCCTGATGTAACCCCAAAGACACACTTCTTAGGGTTGAGCCTAACCTGGAATTTCTCCAATCGATCAAAGATCTTTGTTAGGATGCCGAGATGTTCAGCTCTGGTGAAGGATTTAGCTAATAAATCATCCACATAGTCTTCCATAAATGTGTGCATCATGTCATGGAATATTGTTGTCATTGCTCTTTGATAAGTGGCCCCTGCATTCTTTAAGCCAAAAGGCATAACATTCCAATAGTACGTTCCCCAAGGACAGGTGAATGCTGTTTTATCTTGATCTTCAGGAACTATTTTGATTTGATTATAGCCTGAGAAACCGTCCATTAATGAGAGCATTGCATGGCCTACTGTGAGATCTACAATTATGTCGATACTGGGTAGAGGAAAGTCGTCTTTTGGACAAGCTTTATTGACGTCTCTGAAGTCAGTGCATATTCTGATACTACCATATGGTTTTGATACTGGAATGATGTTGGAAATCCATTCTGCATAGTCAATGGGTCAGATGAATCCGACATCTAATAGTTTCTTCAGTTCAGTTTTGACCATAAGTGCCACCTATGGATTCATCTTTCGTAGCTTTTGTTTGATTGGCTTAACTCCTAAAGAAATGGATAAGTGATGCATGATTAAGTGTGGATCTACTCTAGGCATATCAACATATGACCAAGAAAAGTTAATTTGTTGTCCTTTAAAGAAGATGATGAATGCTGATCTTTCTTCCTTTGTCAAGGATTCTGCAAGGTGTATGTTTCTGGCTGCTTCTATGGTACCAATGTTGATTGATTGAGTGGGCTCAATCAATATGGGTGATCGCTCATGAAAGTGTTCAGGAAGAGTGTCAAGTCTCCCATCATCAGGTGCCTTAAAAAGGTTTTCACCTTCAGATGCGTCCTTTATTTTTACTTTTTTATGATCTAAAGCTACCATTGACTGGTTTTCAGCATCAGATCCTTTATTTGGTTTATTTTTGTGACTGAGAGACTTGGCACTCCCTGATTGATAGACATCTTTATTTTGTTCACTAGTAGAGCTTGTGTTTGGATTGACGGTACAGAGGTAATGAATAATAGATTCATCATCTGGGAAAATTGGTATATCATGGGTTTCAGGTTCATCCCAGTCGATGAGGTCAGGAAAGACAAGCGGAAAGGAATCATTGGGTGGATCAAGCTCTGCTATTGTAAGTGTTAGGACAGAGTTTTCATCGTGATTGGTCTTGGTTTTAAAGAAGTCCAGGATTTCATCGAGGTCTTCGATGGTATTATCTTCTACATAGACTTGTGCATAATGTTTCTGTTCGCTTTCCTTGGCGTCATAGATATTTTGTGGTCTAAATTCAAGAGGTCTATCTTCTGCATTATGTTCTTCTTGAGAAAGGGATATAGAATCAGTATCATCTAGGATATTTGTAGTAGCATTGGAGTAGGTACCCCATTCATATTCATTGGAATCTATCTCATAGGCATCATCCCAGATTCTATCTGTGCTGTAAACAGGTATGTTGTATGGTGAAAACAAATTTTTGATGATGGATACCATTTTGATATTTTGTGTTGATTCTATGTTCGATCCGTCTTCCACTTTCTGGATTTGTTCATAGACTGTGCCTCCTTGGGGAGGAATAACGGTATCTGGAGATGAAATGATTTGTTCTTGAGACATTGGTGTTTGAATATGAGCTACTGCTACAGATATGGCCTTCTTATGATTTAGAAGCTTTCCCTGATGCAACTTTTGATCTTGACGTTCCTGTACCTTGCAGATTGTTTCTGCTGATTCAAAGAGTGCTTCTTGCCAGGATTCTTCTTTGTACTTCTTCTTTACCTTCCATTGAGGTTTTGTAGTTGTGCTGGGTGGCTTTTTCAATAGGAACATGAGTTTAGAACCCAATCCTGCTTTGTTTCTACTAGGTTGTGAAGGAAGATCTATAGGTTCAGTGACTCCTTCCTTGTGTTTCCCAATAGGTCCTATACCGTCATATCCCATTTGCTTCATGATTAAGTATCCTTTTCCATATAGGTGTGTTGGTAGAACAATGTCCAGAGCGGCTACTCTATGATCTTCTTCCTCATCTTTGTATAACCAACTAAGAACATCCTTGTCTTCTGATTCATGTGCTAGAGTACCCAATTGGATGAAGGTACCATCAAATTTGGTGATGGGCTGAGTGGCCAGATGTGTTGATGTAGTAGGCAAACCATGTGATCTAGGTGATGTTGGCAATTTGGCCAAACATAAAGGCTCCAAAGAGTATTCTCCCATGCCCTGGTCTTTGATTTGCATCTTCTGCTTGAAGTCTCGAAATAAGGAGTTGGGCTTTGCTGTTTGTAGATCTGATGTCAAGGATCGCTGCTTTTCTCTATTATGAGGAACCAAACTGTCTTGGGCTGCCCCCATTGCGTTCCAATGTTGAAATGGATTATGATCAGCTGATATGGAGATTTCTTGTCCATCATAAGGAAAATTGACACACTGGTGATATGTATAAGGTACTGCTTGCATTTCATGTATCCAGGGTTGTCCTAACAAAATATTGTAGGTTAGATCTATGTCTAAGACTTGACAGATAGTATCCTTTTGTACTGGTCCCACTTGAATAGGTAATATCACTGTTCCTTTAGAGGACCGTTCCTCATCATCATATGCTTTTATGGTAATCTTCTTGCAAGGATCAATAGACTCTTTTGAGAAGCCTAATGCACGGATAAGCTTTAAAGTACAAATATTAAGTCCGGCTCCTCCATCTATTAAGACTCTTTTCACTCGGTGTTTGCAAACAGTGACTTCAATATGGAGAGGAGTATTATGCGGATGACTCAAGGAAGTATTATCATGCTCTGAGAAGGTGAGGTTATGAGGTCCTATCATATGGGCGACCATGGCTCGAAATTTGTCTGTATCCAGATTTTGAGGTACATTTGTTTCCAATAGCGCTTGTTCCAATATGTCTTTGTGCTCTGGTGATAGTTTCAACAATTCTAGTATAGATATCTGAGCTGAGGTTTTGCGTAGTTGGCTAACCAAGTCATATTGGATTTTTGATGTGGTATTTGTAGGTGCAGTATGTCCTTTCAAGACATATTTCTGAGTTCGGGTTGTTACATTGACAGATTCATGATCCTGCCGATCTCGAATGGTGATGACATTGACGTGATGATCTTCAGCTGATATGTGGTTGATGGTGTTCTTGTAGATGTGATTAATACAAGCTCCGCGTGTATCATCCAAAGTTGATGCTCCATCTTTGTTGTAATTTGGGAGAGGATTTTTGAAGGCTCCTTGATCACCATTCGTTTTGAGACCATCCACCGTTAAGTCACCATGATCAATCATGTCCTGTACTATGTGTTTCAATCTCATGCAATCATTCGTTCTATGACCCTTGTTGCGATGAAAATCACAATAGTGTGAATCATTCCAGCAAGGTGGTTTGATTGGGGGTTCATAGTTGTTGATTGGAGGTAAAGAAAGAATCTTGTTTGCCAAAAGTTCTCTGAATGCTAATTCTAATGATTGTCCCAGTGGTGTGAAGATACGCTTTTGGAAATTGTTCATGTTGTTGCGTGAATTGTTGTTAGGTCCTGGATTCACATTTTTGTTTTGAGTATCGTTGGTGTTGTTTGTGTTGAGTTGTCCTTGATCGGTGTTTGGTGCATATGTGTTACCACCGGGATTAGCATTTTTAGGATTTTTCGTATTTTGAGGATTTCCTGATAATGCAAGCACTTGTTGCTTTGATTTGGGATCATAAGATTCATTGTTGCCTTCATTTTTGTTTCGAGTCCAAAATCAAGATTTGTCAAGGTTGGTGTTGTTCTGATTATTGTAGTTTGATGGGTTTGTTCCTTCCTTGTAGAACTTGAGTGTTCCCTTTTTGACACATGCTTCCTCTACTTGAATGCCATTTTCAGTCAATTTAGCGAAAGATGGTATGCATTGAAGTTTTAGTCTATAATTCATTTCACCATTCAAGTTATCGATGAAGATTTCCATTTTCTCCTTTTCAGGAATATCTCAAGGATATCGTGATACCATACGTCACCAGCGTTGAAGGAATATCATGAATGTTTCATTGTTCTTTTGTTTGGTATTACAGACATCTAGCATGGTTATGACATGTTGAATGTTATAGGAATATTGGGTTATGAATTTGTTAACTAATTCATTAAATGATCTGACAGGTGGTGTAATTTTGGATAACCATTCCATTGTTTGTCCTCCCAGGCTTCTTGGGAATAACCTCATCAGATAGGTGTCATCATCAGCAAATTCAAGATTCATAGTGCAAAATTCTTGAACATGATCTCGGGGATCACTTTTCCCATCATATTTGTCAAACTTGGGAACATCTGAGTTTGGAGGAAAAGGTACCATGTTCAATCTTCTGTCAAATGGATAAGGACAGATTTCGTTTAAAGACTACCGCACTGTTGTCCCTTGTTGCATATCTTGCATTTGTCTTTGCAACATTTGCATTTGTTGAGTAAGAGAAATCAAAGGTGCATTATCTTGCCGAGGGAAGAGTTCTTCCCTCATATTTGTTCTTAGCTGAAAAGGTGTAGTAAATGGTATGTTTTGTTCTTGAGTTTTGAGTTCAGGTATACACATTTCTGGTACACGTTGTTCTGGAATATGTTGCTCAGGTATGTGAGTTTCTTCTTCTCTTTGTTGTTCTTCATATGCATATTGTTGAGACCTAGTTTGAAAAATGTTTGCATCTAAATCTTCAGGAAGTTTAACGCTTTTACTTGTGAGCATGAGCAGATACTTTTCTTTGTCATTTTCCATAAGTCTTTCGACAAGTTTTTGGAATGAAGGGTTTTCCTGACATTCCTGAAGAAGTGCTTTAGTGATTTCAGGCTCTTTTGAGTGTGGAATTTCAAAAGGATTTGACAATCTTCGATTCATACTTGATTCTGCGTGTGTCTCGCTTTGTTGGTTCTTTTGAGAGCGAGTAACAGGCATTTTAGTAGAAACTTTCAGTGATGAAGGGGACAAAATCCTCTTCGATGTGTTTCTTGGGGGTGGGTGGTTCTGGTCGAGATGTGCTATAAGTTATGCACTTGTCGGGCAAGAATGCTGGATTGATCTTTCCTCCGCGGTTTATGATTTGATTAAAAACAGATTTTTGACAGTAGGCTCTTGTCTTCAATGGTTCTTTGTCAAATTCGTTGGATTTGTTTTGGATATACCGTTTGACGTGATGAAGGAATACCCGATGAGATTTGAAGAGTTGACGATTGATGTATAAAAACTTATTTTTCTTGATGAATTTGGAAAAACTAGGTTGTTGTTTCTTCAACGTGATGTTACGATAAAGGTTCTTTCTTCTCAGAATAAGGGGATTAGTCATGCATGAGTGATCAATGGTTTCCTTTGATTGGTTTGGATTTAGTTGATTCTTGTTTTTGAAAATTTCAAATCTTATTCTATCAAAGTGAATGTTTAGATGCCCCTTCACGACAAAGCGTGTCAAATGATATGGATAAAAGCCTCCCGATATGGAAACTTGATTTGACAATTTGAAAGTTTTAAACAAGTGTTTTGAGATAAAATCCGTAAGATGGTAAAGGATTCTGTTGATACTGATGATGAGGTCTCCGGATTATGATAAGAGAGACATCTTTTATCGCGCGATTCGTTTAGGATTTTGTCAACATTTGTTTCGACACAAATTTAGCTTAAGAAATAGTTTTAGTGGTTTGTTTGTCACTCTATTTTGATGAAAAATGATGTTGATGGAAAAATGCTTCTAAAAATATTTTTGAAAATTTCAAAATTTTTCCCAGTTTTGCCCTTTGTTTTTCTGTTTTTGATCACGCGCTAGAACAGAGACTACATGCGCTACTGAAATGCCTCTATGTGCTAAAATAATAACCACATGCGCTAGGCTGCCCCCAGACGCGCTAAAATTTTGGACTGTTTAAAATTTGTTGTCTAACTGTTGAAAAAACTATGCGCTATCCTGGGTCTGTCACGCGCTAACTGTTGGACTTTATGCACTAATTTTTGGTTTCCACGCACTAAGCTATTGCTTCCACGCACTAGACTGTTTTTCTAATGCGCTAAATGTGTCAACACTGATTTGACCTATGATAAAAATGCTACTGTTTGGACCCGATGCACTAACTTGATGTTTTGATGCGCTAACAAAAGTACCTCACGTGCTAAGAAGTTGCTCTTATGTGCTAAACTGCCCTGATTTTTCCTTTGGTTGATTTTTTTTTGTGATTTTTGAATTTTTGTTGTGAATTTTCAAGTTTGATGGATGATTTTCTGAAGTAATAAATGCAAGTATGGCATAAAAAGTACAACCATTTTGCCTAATCTAACAAAAAGTGTATGTTCTGCAAGGATGTGTTCAAATCCCCAATGTTTTAACAGGTTTGGATACAAATAATACACTTCAGAATGACTCTTTAATCAAGGGTCATAAATAACCTTATAGCCCACTAGTCTCGATACTCCGTCAGCTCAAATAACCATGTCATCCCCTAGAGGGCACCCATTTTTTTGCCTTTTGCTAGAAATTAACTCAAAGTGAATCGCTTCACAGTTGAGTAGTTATCTTGGGAGATATATGGTGAGTAATCTTGGGGGTGGATTCTTCCCCACCTTTGCACTATGATGTTATAAATGTCTGGTTACTGACTCGGTTCAAAGCTTCTATTTCTATGGTTCGTAATCAAGCTTCTCGTTCGATCGTTAGTGATAAAATCCCTTAGGAGGCTTCCCAACCTTTAGAACAAAGACTTTACGTATCTCGAGGATACTGAGGGAAGGCTAATCGCTGTGCGCAATCGTTGAAAAGGACTTTCGTCACTTTCCATGTTTGATTATAGTGGGTTGGAATTCTTGGCTTTAAAGTCATTCCCCACTTAGGTCGTTCCCTTCACACCAGCCATAAACGGCTTTAAGAGTTGATTCCAACTCCTCGGGAAGACAGACTTGCTAAACGATGTAAATGCTTGAAGTATAGAAAGCTGTAAGAGTGGTCTGGATTTTTGATCGCCCAGTTAAGGGGAGATCATATTCCTTCCACTTTCGAGACAAGGCAATCAAGTTGTTCTTTTTAGCCTCCAAGACAATGATTTGCTAACTTCTACTTGGAGATGTTGCTCCAAAAAGCATGGCGTTCCTTTTAACCCTTCATAGCAAAGTGTGCATTTCCAAAAACCTTTGAAAAATAAACATGGTCAACAAAATAAATCAATAAAAACAAAGTTTTCAGTGCTACCTGCAAGAAATTGTCAGAGTCCTGCAAAATTTCAATCAAATAGTTAGAAAAATCTGGATTTTGGTGGACTTCTACAAGTCTAAATTTAATTTCGGTTACAATTTTTATTTTTTTTTGTTTTCGAAGTGCTACAGAAAGAACTGTACGTGCTACAATATAACCTAGATGCACTAAAGTTATGTCTAAATGCGCTATATTGTTTGCTAGATGCGCTACTCTATGTCTTGGAAGCGCTACTATGTTTTTTTTTTTTTTCGCACGGAGACCTTCAGGAAAGTGATAATTTGATGTGCTAAAAGATGGACTTCACGTGCTGGATAGTGAAGCGGATGTGCTATCTGACAGACCCGATGCGCCAAACTATTTTTCAGATGCGCTACTCTGTTTTTCTTCTGCGCTGATGCCTACAGGAAAATATTAGAGGAAACATGCGCTAAAGAAAGGTCTTCTCGTGCTAGAGTATAGACCCCACACGCTAAACAGTAAGCGAGATGCGCTAGGGAATGTTTCCCACGCGCTGATTCCTATTTCTCGTGGACCTGTAAAAGTGATTATATTTCAAAACCGATTAGATATATGGGGTAATGTCCCACGGTGGGCGCCAGAAATGTATGCGGAAAAAGTGGGTCGATAGAACTCAATATGTAAAAATATTGTTAAATGACTTGTCCACACACACACATAGGACTTCTTGGTGCAAGCTATGGAGTAACGGAGTATTACTCAGCTTCCCAAGGTGGGTCCCATGGTTCTCTATCTCACAATGTCCCTCAAACCAATGTTTTTGCTCTCAGATCACTGAGCAAAATGGTTTAGGGATGGCAAATACAAGAACAAGGGATGTTTTGATAGATTTTAGAATGAAATGTATCCTAAGCTATGCATGATTCTAGAAATGCAATAAACTAGATGATAAGATGATAAGGTTAGTATGAATACTATCCTAGCATGATATATTTAGTTTATGATTGAGCTAAATGATAAAGAAAGTATTTTAAACATGCATATTTAGACTAATTTCTATTCTAAAAAGAGGCTAAATGATGAGCATAAAATGATATATGAGAGCTTAAATGTTTTTGGGCATAAGTGTGATACTACAAATTTTGGAGGATGATCAAAATGGAGGAATGAGAGCTCTATTTATAGGGAAAATAGGGCAATGGATGGTCAGGATTGAATGGTTTAATCAAGGGTTGAGTTTGAAAGTTGGGGATCCATGTTTGTAATTGGCACCAATGAAATGGTGACAAGTGTCAACATAGGGTTGGGTTGAGAGAGGGGTTGGAGGCCCGAGGATACCTCATGGTTATCTAGAGGGTAAGGGTCAAGCTTAAGTTAAGATTACCCATTGGATTAAGAGTTAATCCAAGGATAAACTCTTGTGCAAATGATTAAGAGATAATCATGGTCAAAGCATTAAAGGCTTGATGAGACCCTTGGGTTGGATGAAGGTTAAGTTAGGCAAAAAGTCTCTAACCATGTAAGAGGGTTGAATTAACCATTAATGGTTTGGGAGACTTTGGGGATATTAAGTGGTTGAAGATTTGAAGCCTTTAATGGTTATCAAAGACTTTTAAGGGTTTGAAAAGTGACTTCCCTTTGTTTAGGGATGTGACAAAGTTTAGAATAATGGGTTAGGCTAATTAGAAGCGATTAGAAGATTCTAGAAGGGATTAGAAAGGGGTCTAGGAAGGCAAGTAGGAGATGTAGGATTTTGCAAGTGGATGGAGGGATAATAAGATTTAATTGAAATAAAGTAATTTAATTCAATTTGGTTGCAATTAAATAAATTATATTTATTTAATTTAGGATAACTATTTAATTAAATTTGAATTTAATTAAAAGTGGATAGGGGGGATTTAATTGAATAAAATGATTTATTCATTAAATGGGTATAGTGAAATTTATTTAAATAAATTGAGTAATTTACTTAATAAAATAGAAGAATGTGGATAATTTAATTAAATTGGATTTAATCAAATAGAGAAATGAACATAAAATATTCATTTAGAAATATGGTCATTTTTATACGTCTACAATATGAAATCAAAATAGTGGATAAGGGTTAGTTCATGTATGATGTTCCACCTTTTATGTATGGTGGGCCCAAATATCTGCAATGTAATGTCATTAAGATTTTTATAAAAAATATCATTTCCTGCAAACAAAACATGGGATCATTAGTCCAAAATGAGTGATAAGTAAGTAAATTACAATTAGACTATATATAATAATAATTTTAAAGTACCTGGAACCTTCTGTATCTTCAAGAGAATCAATTCTTCGTCGCTCACCACCAATGTGGCCTGCAACGTTCCCGTACTAGCAATACGGGAAGATCCAAGAAATGATGGTATGTTATCACCAGTAGTTACCTCTGGCGCAACCTCATGTGCATTTCCTGCCACAATAAATGAATCCACTATGAAATGCCTCCAAGAAAGAACACTTCAAGGGTAATAAACACATAACGAAAGAGAGAGAAAAAGAGGGATCTACCAGTAGTGGGCGGGTCAACACGAGTCGGTGCAATAGATGATGTCTGCATGCTACGTGTTGCCAATATTCCAGTTGGGGTCAACCTTGAACCCATGTCAGCACCTGAAGAGTAATACATTAAATATATAAAACATTTAAAAAGCAAGTTCACAAGTCCAAAGGAGTGGTTTTAATATATAGAACATGGTCATCACTTGAACTACCCGCAATACCCTGATCATCACCACCAGGATGATGAGCCCTTATAAATTTTTGTAAAAACAAAACATACATATTTTAGTTAATGACATAAAAGAGAAAAAAATATAAACCATTATTGAACTTTTGTTATGATTAAAGCTTTCATTACTTCTTACTTGCAAGTTTTCCACTGTTCACAACAATAGTTGCACCCTCTTTGTTATCTCATCAGTCTGAGGGCTTATGGTTGCCAAATCAACAATCTCTTGGCTAATTTTTCTAATATTCATTTGTACCAATTGTATAGGGTTTGCACTAAGTGCGATGTCATCAGCGCATAACACTGTCAAGCGCCCCACATCCCTATGGAGGTGCTGAGGTACTACAGGTTCCTTTCCCTTATCTCGAACATCCATCTGTGACAAAAATAGAATTAACACTATCAAAATTACTTCAAAACACTCAAGCAAAGATCATAATGTAACAGTTTGCTTCTATCTAATTTGTACAATTACAATGAGGTTTACCTACTCCATAGAAGTGTCGGGACCTACACCCCTATTTGTTCTATGTGGTGGATCCATGTGGCCCTGTGACAAAGAAAAAATGTAAAAATGTTAGTGAAATGAAACCAATAGACTTAGCAAAAAAACTTAATAATACAATGGTTTATTGGATTAATTAATTGGAAGTTGGCTTAAATGGTATATATATAGTACGTACCACCCCCATGATAGTAACTTTGCTTGTATCTATACGATTCAAATTGTAATCGACTAGCAACTCTTCCCCCACACTTATTGATTTTATCACACATACAAACACACAAGTTCCCTCACGTGCCTCAAATATGCAATTGGGTTGCTTATTAGTTGACCCAGGTTGTGTACTATTTATAAAACCTGCAATATTTCATGTTGCTTTTGGCCTTCCATCAATGTATACAACCACTCATTTACTTTGATCATTATCTTTTTGTTGTATATAATTGGCTGACAGTGCATACCTACGCATACTTTTTTTATATCGAACAATCCGCATCCAATCATTATAATTGTAACAAGGTCCAACAAACTCCATCAATTCAATAACTTTGTTGTAACTGACCTTTATGCTATCCATGGAAAATAGGCCCAAACCATGTAACGACGAAGGTGCTATGCGATATATCCTCTCATTAACACAAAAATCAGTGTTTATTGGAGGAAGTTCCTTGGGTACACATTGTTTTAGTAGATGTTTGTACCTCAAGGGCATGTCAATGTCGCCTTTAGTCTCATCATCATAAGAACATGACCCCCTTGAGCAAGAAAAAATTCCATGCATTTATTAAATTTTCTTCTAATCTTTTGACCTCTAGTTGATCTCCCTATTTGAGATCTACTACATGTCTCACTTTCCTCTTCTATTCCTACATTTCCCTCACTCAAGGAAGACACATCTGACAAATACCTATTTGGTGATACCTGTGCACCATCAAATGAGAGAGTTAGTTGGTAATGAGAGAGATATTTTGCAAATGAGGGTAATATTGATGAAGAAGTCGACCATAAAGTTGATGTTGAGATTAAAATTTGAGTAAGTCCAACTGGGGCCTCAAGTGTTGATAATTGTACTAGATTTGCTGCTAATGTTGAGGTTTGAAAAACTGAGGAAGTTTGTTTTTCTTGTAATTTTTTAAAAATATATTATTTCTATAAGGCATATTGACTTATACCTATCAATCCATGAGACTGTGCAGGATCCTCATCAAAGGGGTTCAGGTTCCTACACCAACAATTGAGCATCATAAGCATTACATTTGTAATTTGATAAACAATAAATACTGCAGTATCATAAGCATCATAAGCATCACATATGTATCATCATATATGTAATTGAGCATCATAAGAATCACATATGTATCATCATAAACATGTAATCCATCACATACGTATCATAAATCACCATCCATCACATAGCTAATAAGTAGTCCACATTCCATAAATAAACACAAAGTTCAAAAAATGTCACATGTATCATCATAAGCATGTAATCCATCACATATGTATTTTAAATCACCATCTATCACATAGATAGAGGTGCATCATGAATTAATTAAGTAATGGCATTAGAATTCAAAACATATGAATTATTTATGTAACCATATTGTAGACACCTAAAAATGGTCAACGCTTGCGAGGTCATACTTTAACATTTGCGCATTGCCTCATTTTAGGTTTTTGCGTCGCATTAACATTTCTCCTATGTCACGCACTTGATTTTTATCATTTGTGAACATTCTTCTACATTCTTCTACATTCTTCAATCATCTCGTCCTCGAATTTGGTCTTGTCAACAACATTATCCAGTCATGATTTTGATCGATTTTATCTTATTGCATCAATGAGCATGCTTATTTGTCATCATGTTGGACATCGTCAATCCTAATTAGGGTTTTGTCCTCTTATCAATCTTATCATCATCAATCCTTCAACCTTGTCATTTTAACGATCGATTTGTCATCGATCGTTGTCATGTTCAATCTTGTCATCTTGCGATCAATTTGTCATTGATCGTGGTCATTATCAATTTTGTCGTCTTGCAATCTATTTTGTCGATCTTGTCATTTTGTGTCCGATTTGTCATCGATCATTCTTTGTCTCAATTATGTCAATTTGGATCAATTTGTCATTGTTCCTCGTCAATTGGCGCATTTATCAATCGAATCATTTTGTCGCATTGGTCATTTATCAATTCAAAATCATGACATTAATTATCTTTAATCAAGACCTAATTGTCATTTTCGCATTTCTAATTTGTCTTCTAGGGTTTTATGATTTGGTCATTTAACCTAATTTTGCCATTTCTTCCTCTAGGATTACTAAATTATTTATTAATCCTAAGTTTTCCTCATTACAATTAAATCTTTATTTAATTGGCTAATTATTCTTCTTTGTGAATTGATTAATAAATGAAAAATTATTAATTAATTCACTAATTCCTAAATCCTATTTTTCATCAATTTCTAATTCCAATTTCTTAATTTGTCATCAATTTCATTTTCCTAATTTTCAAATTTCTAATTCCTTTTCCCTCCTAATTCATCTCCTAATTCTATGGGAGTAGCATTTCAATTTGTCATGAAATTGTCATAATTGATAATCAATCAATTTTGACATAGAATGTGTCATAATTTGTCATCAAATTGTCAATCAATCAAATTGTGCATGGAAAGTGCATAATTTGTCATAATTTGTCATATTGATTTGCAATTTCCATTTGAATTGCATCATGCCAATTTTGTGATTTCTCCAATTTCTCTATAAATTGGATAATTTTTCTTCAATCACCCCCTTCAATTACTTCTTGAAATCTGAATTGCTGTCAAACTATCAAATTTTAGTTCTAGTACTCTTGAGCCTTTTTGCTTTCAATTGTGTGAGCACTTGTAGGTGAGATCCACAAAACTATTGAAGAGGAAAGAACAACAATGGAGCCGCATGGAAGGAGTATTCAATCTTGAATCTGGTTTGCATAATGTTTTCTTTTGAATGCTTCATTTTCATACCTCTATTGAATGTGCATTAAATTAGGTTCATTTGCAATGAGTTTTCCTATGATTGAGCTATCATGTTTAATGTTTTGATTTGATCTACTTATCTTGTGATGATTCCTAATTTCTATGCTACACATATAAGTCAAATCAATTTCTATCAAGATATCAATATTAAATAGATAATATAATAATCGCATCTCATACATTTCATTCATGTCATTGATCTTCTTCTTCATCCAACTCATCATCATGACCATCATGATCATGATCATCATCGTCGTTGTCGTCGTCATCATTGTCATCATCATCATCATCATCATTGTGTTCGTCATCATCATCATCATCACCATCACCGTCACCATCACCATCACCATCACCATCAGCAACATCATCATCATCAGCTTCTTCTTCATGTACATTTCCGTCAGGAACATCATCGCCTAACTGTCGATCATGATCATCATCTATATCATCTTCTACTTCTTTGGTATCTTCTTCTTCCATCACATTATACATTATCGACCTTCCTCTTGGATCATGTCTAACAACAAATGACCAACCTAGTTTATGTGGAACCTCCGAGTAAAATACTTGCTCACATTGACTTGGAAGAACATAGGGCTCATCCCCAACTCGTTCAAATGACCTTGTATTAACCATTGTAAATCCATTATCATGTTCGATAACAATTCTATTAGGATCATTTTTATTCAGTTGTAGCCTATACCATTTGATGACGAACATAACTAATTTGAAGGAATTAAAGTCACACTCAAGTATATCATCCAAAATGCCATAGTATCGATTTTGAGACTCTTGAGGATGTATGTCATTTCTAGATGAAATATTGGTCACCTCAAAGACTGCAGTTATCCCAGAATCACAATTTTTCTTCGTGTCATCTAACTGTTTGATGCAAAATTTATGACCATTGCAACACATAGCCTTGTGGTGTTTGACCTACAATATGTCTAATATATTAAAATTATTGCATCATGAGTTGATAAACATACGGGTGATTAATAAAATTATACGTACTTGTCGATCTCTTAAACCATATGCTACATCAATTTCCCTTTGTGTAACATTGGAATCTCCATTATGATGATCTTCTTTAACCAATGAAGCGACACCATCCCATGTTAATGTGCGACCAGAATGTTGACATCGTCCAATCCACACCGTCATCCAATCAAGATTGTTTGCAATATACAAATGTAGCACATCCCACTCTCGACCAACTATACAAATAATTAATAGACCACTTACAACTGATTTATTTAGACGACGAAGAATTAATTTACTACAATAACATCTTATAATTACCTCTCACTTTCTTCAATCTACCTTTCCCCATCAAGTGCTCCCCTTCGAACTTATTATTGGGGTTGGGATCCCAAATGCGATCTATGTGGATTTTTGCTGCAAACTTAGGAAGATATTCAGTAATGTACACCATAGTTTGGTATACCATATATCCCTCCACCATAGAACCCTCAGGATGTGCTCTTTGTCAAACCAAAGCCTTCAAAAATTTCAAGTGCCTCTCAACCATCCACATTGACCTAGTGTGTACACGTCCACACAATTCGATCTCCTCAACTTGGTGTATGAGGTAGTGTTCTTGTGCATTGAAAAAAGTTGAAGGTAGACACTTTTGCATTTCACACATTAGATGAGGGATTTTTCTCTTCCAATATTTTATATCTTCCTTGTGGATTTCTTTAGATGACAACCACCTAAAAGAGATTGAAGACGCAAAAATATATAAACGAGACTTTACAAAATAATATACAATATATTGCATAACAAGTAAAACAAATGACAAATATAATATCTATACAATAAATTGAACAAACATCACTACTTACCTCGTGTATTTTCCAAGATCATATATGACTTGCTTGATATTATTGTCGAAGTGGTCTGGGAGAGATAGAGGTAGAACGTACTGCAACAATTATAAAATGATCTTTTCATTGTTTTCTAACATAATACAATGAAAAGTACATGCGTAGTATACAAATATATAGTAAATACATAGGAACGCAAATTACCTTAATGAAGGTATGCCAATCATGCGTTTTCATCCCTGACCCAAATTCACTCTTCTTTGATATGAGATTGTTTATGTTCGCAGCAAATCCTGTGGAAAATTGAATTTTTCGTATGACTTCTTTTATAGAATTGCTTTGCTGCTCCATTAATAACCAAGGAAGGGCGCTTATATTAATCTGATCTCCATTGCTATTTGATTGAATGATATTTTTCATTGCATGATTGGATTCCATAATGTCACTACAAATTTTGATAATTTTTTCTTTGTCATGCCTTCCATCCAATATTTTCCATAATGTCTCTGTTATATTCTTTCCAATATGCATCGTATCAAACAAATGCACAATTTGTAACTGCTCGTAGTAAGAAAACCTACTGAATTGTCTGGGATAACTTTTTAGTCCCTTTCGAAGGTGGTCATCCATGCCTTGATGACCTTCAGTATCATCAATTACATCATCAGTAAACAAAACACAATAGAAAAATTCAAATTCCAAACATAAACCATTAGATGGAATGACATTACCTTGATGATTAATTCTATTGTATTCCAACTTCCATAAGTGAGGAGTCATTCTTTATGGCTTTGATGTAGTCTCTTCTTTTCCATTGAAAAGATGTTTTTCTGTATTCCGGTACTTATGATTTTTGTGAAGGAAGTGCCTATACTCATCAAACACTTGCTTTCCTAAACTTTTTGAATGATGGGATTTCATCTTTGGACCACAAACTGGACATGCAAATTTTCCCTTTGTTTGAAGACCTACAAGATAATGTATAATTCTATTAAATCTGTTAATTTTTATAATTATAATTATCATGCACAACTTGAACACTATAACATACCACAAAAATGTGTTAGCCCTAGGGCATCATGTATTGTCCATACAAGCATTGCATGGAATTGAAATTGTCTTTGTCCTATTGGTCTAGAGATGTCATACATGGTCACACCATTCCATAACTCTAGCAACTCGTCGATAAGAGGCTCAATATATACATTCATATCTTTAACTTGGTACTTGCCTAGTGGAATGAACAAAAACATTACATAATTATTATGACCATTTTATTGCAATATTTATAATTAAATGTAGATGACTATTAAATGATAAAATACCTAGAACAATCATTGCCAACATTATGTGCTCCCTCTTTATTGACATCCATGGAGGAATATTATTGTTGAGAACAAAAATAGGCCACACCGAGTAAACAAATCTCAACTCTCCAAATGGATTGACACCGTTCGCTGCCAATGAAAGCCTGAGATTACAAGGTTCTTCTTTAAAGTGTGGGCACTTTTCCTCTATGTCCATAAATGCTGAACCATCCGCAGGCAATCGAATAATGTCATCTCAACTTCTATTGCGTGCATGGTAATCCATAAATTGTGCCAAGCTAGTGCACCTGAATAATCATTGCATACATGGAATAATGGGAATATAACGAAGAACCTTGCGAGGCACCTTTTTTGTTATTTGATCTATTCGATATTTACTGATATGACATTCAGGGCATTCTATTCCAAATTCATGTTGTTTATGATATATAATATGATCATTGGGACAAGCATCTATTGTTTGATACTCCATTCCAATATCTTTCATAATGGCAGATAATTCTCAGTATGAGCGAGGTAGAATATTTGATGGTGGTAAGAAAAAATCACCTATCAATCTACAACAAAAAAAGAAGTTTGAGGTGTTAATATAAAGAATATTAATGGTACATGATTCACCATTTATTAACTGTAATGACATGTATGACACACCTTAACATACGTGAGATTGTTATGTTGGATAAACCATTCATAACCTTCAAGTTCACCAACAACAATACAACATAGAGAAGAGTTGTTTGGGAGCCTTTGTAAAGGGGCTCATATGCCTTCTTAAGAAGAGGTAAGTCATGAACATCAAGGTCATCCTGATCATCATGATCGACTATGCCAGTACTAAATGTGTCATGGATCAATGTATTTGTACCATCATCTTCAATTGTGTTTTCTGGTGCATGATCGTCATCTTCCATGGGATCATTATCTTCATCTTTGATATTCACACCTCCATGTTCCTCCACTTCGAAAACCATAATCTTCAGGTTGTTTTGGTCCATATCATGTGCCCTGGGGTACTCGACCTATATAAAAATGATCAACATAAATAAATCATGATCATGATCTCATTATTGAGTGATTTCTTATCTATATAAATTGTCAAAATGATATAATGAACAACTTACCAGTGGATGATAATCATGTCCCCCTTTAATGTGACCATGCTGCCTACAATGTTTCTTAGCTATTTTGATTAGAAGTCTTCTAGTCTTTAAGCCCTTACAAATTTTGCAGGGACAATAACATTTCCCATCACCTTTTCTTTTCAAGTTAGACCATAATCTAGCAATTGTCTCCGTATTTTGTTCTTTGCTGATATTATCTGACATGGTCTTTCTTCACAGGCAAAAAAATCAGGCTATGGAAACTTCAGTGCAAAAGCTTCACAAAAATTGCAAATCGAACCAAAACCATTTAACTCTTCTTTTTCATCTTAAAACATTGAACTTAATAGAGAACGTATTTAATGTAGCTGATTGTGTGAATTTCTGAGCATTGTGTCTGCAAATTCTTACTAAAAGTTTGCCTGTTGCAGACTTTCTGAGAGACATTTTTGAGTATTCTAAGCCTTGGTTCTTGTATTTTCACTAGTGATAAGTTGGAAACTTTATGGCAGACCTGTAGCCAATCGATCTAATTTTGACAAGTTATACACCAAGCAAACAGGCATCTAGAACTAACATTGTTTCCAGGTCACCCCTACCCTATGCCATGGGTATATGACTACCCATAACTCTAGTTTAAGCATCAATTCGGGAAATGATCGGTATATGACTACCTAGAACTTCAGTTTAAGCATTAAGTTACATCATTATTGACCTTACTTTGGGATGCTATGTATGAGATTGGAACCTTTTGTAAGGTGTGATCAATGTGCTATCATAAATGCAAAGCCAAAACCATTTTGATGAGATCATGATCCCACTAATACTATTTTGCCTTGTTAATTTTGCACCCACAAAAATGATAGAACCAGATATAATATGCCATCAATGCCCATATACTGACAATGCTCAATATGAGCCACTTAGAGGTAGAGTTTAACCACTTTCCATATAGGTAGATTATCTCTAACCTCATTTTCCCTATAGGTAACTGATTAGGTTCATTTTAGAGTCTTATTTCCAAATATGTACCTCTATGTTAGCTTTTTGCTTTATTATTTGCTTGTTTACGCTTAATCTTGTCAATTTTGCATAATTTTACTTAGTTCTTGCATCTTCAATGAAATTATATCTAATCATATCCAATCACATCAAAATGGAACAATTAATCATATTGTTGGTCTCTCCTAGAGGAATTACATTGAACCAAATTGACTATTCCCCAATAAAATGTTTTGAAATGGTGAATGTATAAGTTTGTAGTTTACTTTCCTAGACTAGGACCCCATTTTGTCAACATTTCACTATGAAAGCATAAATATTTTTTCTTGAAGAGAACATCTTACAGATTATGCTTCAATGTATAACACATTTTCATAATCAATCATTTGACTTCACATGGATAAAAGAATTCACATATTCTAAATCATGATCTGATGATGTGAACAACTCATATGCAACTATATGGCATGCAAAGCATTTATTTTAACATACACTTATTCATCCACATTGCAGGGATAACAATACAAGGCTCACATATTGGTCTAAGAGGATGCCATGGTCTCACAAAGTAACCAAGAACCATATGAAATGATGGTCTTGAATCCACACACAACTAAGGAGGATCCATACGATTATGTATGACTTCCCCCTTGTTTTTTTAATGGGATTAGCCTCCAAGACATAGCCATCAATAATCACTAAGAATGTACAAGTGGATCGTAGCTACCCATACAACAAACACTTACCCCTATCCTCAAATTTTCCCAATGTTTGATTCCTTATATACCCTCATCCAAGGTTATTTATGTCGATCTTGGTGAGGAATCACATCACAACAAAGAAGACAACATTTAAAAATAGCAAGAGTTTCACTAAACTACCAAAGATCATAAATATTGAAAGAAAGAAAAAATAGTACCAATAATAAGTCAAATAAATGTGTTCAATTCCAATAGCAAATCAAACATAGCCACAATAACTACACAATAGAGAAAACTCACAATAGTGATTAAACTAATTCAAAAAAGATAAAATAAAATTGTTGGCCCATGCAACAAAGATGAGAGACCATCAATAATTGAAGGAAACTTCACAATCCTTAAAAGTGCACATTACATAACTATATGACTAGAAATTGTGGCTAAATTTAGTGAAGATTCATCATGACTCCAATAATAGTCCCTCATGTGTGCATTTGTGGCATGAACACAAAAACTCCCACATGGCATGGCCATGTACCTAATGGAGAAGACATGCCTAGGCTACATGCCAAAAAGACATGACTATAATTATAGTCCCTCATGCATGCATTTGTGGCCTGCACACTACAAATCCTAACATATCATGGCAATACACCTCATAGAGAAGACACACCTAGGGCCACATTGCACATAGCAATGTGCCTCACAAAGAAGACATGCATAGGGCACATGCCACATAGCAATGTGTCTTATGGAAAAATGTACATGCATGTCACAAACCAAAGCTATATGTATACATCATGAGGCACATTCATATGTTATCAAACACAACCTATTGTATCTAACATGAGTTCCTCTCTACATGTGTGCAAATCTTCCAACACTAATCGCCACTAAGAAGGAATAATATAAAATGCATATTCAAATATTTGTGTGTCTGTGTGGAATTGTGTCTTTGAACCCAAATCGCTACCATCAACAACATGTAACCATCACCTACACTATATCAAAACATAAGTATGGTGTGACATCATATCTATTTGCATAATGTCAAAACACATGCAAACATGAAAATCATCATAGCATGACAAAAATCAATCTCTACATGTTGGAACAAAGATATAAATAAGATAATAGGGTAAGAGGAAACCCATACCAAGAACCACATACCAACTATTGGCAATGCCGTCAAGATAAATGTAGGATAAGATACCACTATGAGCCATCCAATGGTCCATTCTATGAGGAGAACAAGGGGATACTATCTTTGAAAGGTGTGGTCAATAGAGATAATCCCTACTAATGCCACAATATGTCACCATAGCTTCTTGAGTTTTCCATTCTTCTACTTAACACCACATTTATTGAGTTCCTCAACAACAAGGTTGGTTCTCAATAGGATGCACAAACATGTAAACACACAAGCATGGTTTCATCATACTTGTACAACAATACAAATTCATTTTTCTAGTTAATTACTTAGTGTAAAAATAACTCCATTACATAACATAGGGCAATAATCACCATAAGTTTTCAAATAAACTGCCCAAACATCAATTGGAGTTACCCTTTCTAAGGTACAAACATAATTTATTTATAACTTCAAAATTAAAATAATCACAATACATCCAAATAAGATCAATAGTGCATGGAAATAGACAACATGATCCATAATTAAACCCATAAATTACCCTAATTGGATATGCTAATAAAATGGTGTCTCAAATAATAGAGATTATGTTGGACCTATAATAGAGATGTGGACTTTGTTTCATCATACACAAGCATGGTTTCATCATACTTGTATCCAAATACTCCATCCATAGAGAGGTGTAAAGCGGAAAATCGCGATCGAACCCTAAGTGTTCCCCCCACCACTCCAAGGAGAGAGAAAGGAGGTCACTAGGGTTGACGGTTTTCACTTAGGATAGACTTTACATTCAAAAGAGGGGTTGAAACCCACAAGATCCAATCCCACACAATGCAAGATTGGATTCTAAATGAGTTTCAAGGGTTGTGACAGCAAGGCTACCCTCTTTTGTAAAGAATGTAGATAGAAGGATTGAGCTAGGAATGCATGTAAAGTGAGAAAGATTCACTTATAAACAGAGATAGGAATATAGGATGAAGTTGCAGACCTGGAATTAGAAGTAAAATGTTGAGACGATGTTGTCCTGCAAATTTGAGCGAAAGTTGACGGGACGATGGCACTCGGCATGCACACGATCCTCCGAAAAATCCGCAAAACGAAGGGGGATCTGTTCGTCTCTGCACAAGGATTCCAGATCTTCAATTATAGCCGCGTACCTACAACCTACACACAGAAAAGAGAGGATGATTGGGGGGTTAGGGATTAGGGGTTTGCCTTTAGGTCAAACCCCGGTTTTGGAATTAACCAAGTGTATGTTAGGAAATAGGAAATCATCACAAACAAGATAAACGTAATAGCTCAATCACCAATGCATTCATTGCAATGAATCTATCCTAAACAACATTCAATAGAGACATGAGATAAAAGCATTCAAAAATAAAAGATTATGCAAACCAAAGATGTGATTCAAATGCTCCTTCATGCGGCTCCATTGTTCTTCTTTCTTCTCCAAATAGGTTTGTTGTGGATCTCACCTTCAAGTGCATACAACTAATTGTGAAAGCAAGATTGACATTGACACAAGAATACTCGAAGCGTAAATTCGATAGTCTGATTAGGGATTAGCGGCTAGGGCTTTGATTGAAGAAAATCATCCAATTTATAGACAAATTGGAGAGATGACAAGATTAGCATGATGCAATTCAAATGGAAATTGCAAATCAATATGACAAATTATGACAAATTATGCACTTTCTATGCAAAATTTGTTGATTGATAATTTATGACAAAATATGACACATTCTATGTCAAAATTGATTGATTGTCAATTATGACAAATTATGACAAATTGAAATGTCATTCCCATAGAATTAGGAGATGAAATAGGAGGAAATTGAAATTAGGAATTAAGAAATTAGAAAATTGAAATTGATGAAAATTAGGAATTAAGAATTAGGTAAATTAATTAATAATCTTTCATTTATTAATTAATTCACAAAAAGAGGAATAATTAGCCAATTAAATGAACATTTAATTGTAATGAGAAGACTTAGGATAAATAAATAATTTATTAATCCTAAAGGAAGAAAATGATAAGCAAGGTTAAATGACTAAATCATGAAACCCTAGAAGGTGAATTAGAAATGCAAAAATGACAATTAGGTCTTGATTGAAGATAATTAATGTCATGATTTTGAATTGATAAATGACCAATGTTGATAAATGATTTGATTGAGATTGGTTGACAAAAATCAATGACAAATTGACCAAATTGACATGATTGAAAAGGACAAGGATCGATGACGAATCGATCGCAATATGACAAGATTGACAAGGACAAAGATCGACCAAAATCATGTCTGAAGATTATTGTCAACAAGACCAAATTTGAAGGCGAGATGATAGAAGAATGACTCGATGCTCACAAATGATAAAAACCAAGTGCGTGACATAGGAGAAATGTTAATGCGATGCAAAAACCTAAAATGAGGCAATGTGCAAATGTCAAAGTATGACTTCGCAAGCGTTGACCATTTTTAGGTGTCTACATTTTGCCTCTCTTTGAGACAATGCGATTTTGAGCATTGTTTCAAAGAACAATAATGAAAATGCCCCAGACAATAATAATGACATATTCATGCCCCCTCGAGGAATTGGCCAGAAACATGCAGAAAAGAGGCCAATTGATCGATAAGAATGATAGAAAATGATAGGATCAAACGGACTGCCAAGATGGACCGAAGAAATGTTAGTAAGTAGAAATTAGACAGAGGACAGGTAGAGATGAAGAAATACTTGCTTTCACCAATGCACAGAAGTAGGTGAGAACCTTTATTTGATATGGCAAAATGGATGCAGCACTACATGGCAATGAAAGCCAGAGCAATAATGCAATCCCTTTGCGTAAGACAGACACATCGCAGACAAACAACAATCACAACCAAAAGAAAAGGACCATGAACCACTCTAAATCACTCAGTGACATCATCGAGCAACATAGGAACATGATTGAAGATAAATCAATAAAAAGATAAGATGCACAAATTCCAACAAATCAAACAAACATCTTGATCTTCATTGTCAAAAGTTGAAAGTGCTGATAGGACGATCATGCTGTCTGGTTTCAGGACATGTGGTACCCCGTCTAAGACAGGACACAGTCTGGTTTCGAGTATACCACACCCTGTATAAGATCCATGATAGAAGTGACAAAGGCCAAATGATTTGGATGCTGATATTCAATTGATGTGACAATTTTGATCAGTTTGAATGCGTGGTTTGATTGAAAAGTTCATCTGTTAATGCATGATTTCATTAAAGCCTAGTGTTGAATTGATTGTTGTTGGATGTATGCTCAGTGATCTGTCGATGCACAAAGTGAATACTTTATTGCAAAATGTTTGTTTTTGTTTTTGTTTTTCTTTTCGAGTGTTACAATTTTTTTGTGTTCATTTTTTCAGGACTTTATTTGATTCTTAGAGATTTTTTCAGGACCTTATTTGATTTTATGAATTTTTTCAGGACATTATTCAATTTTTATGATTTTTTTCTGGACATTTTTCAATTTTTATGATTTGAATTTTTTTTCAATTTTTCTTTTGAATTTTTCAAATTTTTGCCCCCAGTGTTTAGCAAGGCAAGGAATATGACAGGTGAATAAATAGGCTTGCTGAAATGATGGTGGATAGAGGGAAGATAAAGGCCTTTTATAATGGAGACAATATGGATGCAATTTTCAAGGGCTATTGCATGATGGGACAAGAGACTGGATATGACAATGTAAAGCAGGAAGATGGCATGAGGGACATGTCAAGAGGTTTTTGAAACCATGTTTAAATTTTGCGTCTTTGTGTCAGATCAAGATCAAGAGATAAAAAAAAAGTGTATGGATAGTGATAAGA
Source organism: Cryptomeria japonica (assembly GCF_030272615.1). Lineage (NCBI taxonomy): Eukaryota > Viridiplantae > Streptophyta > Pinopsida > Cupressales > Cupressaceae > Cryptomeria > Cryptomeria japonica. Next base: position 935,508,442 of record NC_081407.1, on the reverse strand, counting down.
TATGGATAGGATAAGCAAGACCAAGAATGGATAAAGGACATGGACTGAAGGTTGGGATTGGCTAAGGGATAGTGGCAGAAAGTTGCAATAAGCCAGGGAATATGGATGAAAGGTTATAATAAGCAAATGGATAAATGACCAAAAGCTATGATGGACTTAAAGCTGCAAGCATGATGCTCATGAAGATCATCAGCCTTGTCAAGATCAAAGGTGGAAAGGGAAACTAGACATGAGGGACAATAGGATATGAAGAGTAATGACAGGGGTTCGATAAGATAATGAAGGGGAATAGGATATGAAGGAGGAAATCTGCCCCCAAGTGTGGTGTGCAAGAAGTTCATAAATTACGCATGATGCCTGTTTGCCAGGTTTTCATCACAGTACTTGCCCAAGGCGCCTGTTTGCCAGGTTTTCACCAGTGGACGAATTATTTTTGCTTTATTTTTTTCTTTTGTCTTTATTTTTTTACTTTTTTTTTTTCTTCTTTTTGACTTTTCCAATAGAAGATGGACACATGATAGGGGATGGAAGAAGGACTCAAGCATCTTTTTGTTTGGATAGTAGCCTTGAAAAAAAAATAAAAAAATGGACCATGACCTCTAAAAATATGCTCAAAGACGTTGGTAGGATAAGGACATGGAAAAGGAGATGAAACTAAGGCGAGGATTTATGCAAAGGATTGGATCAAAGGGATTGAAGGATGGAAAATATGGATTGGATAATAGAAAGGGTATTGGAAGAATTGGGCTTGAGTGGATGGAAATGTAGGCAAGATCGACATTGGCACACACCTTGAGGGGTGATGGATTGATGGAGGACAAATGTATTTTGGATATTGAGATTTTGATGGAGGAAAGGATAGGTTGGGATTTTGGGACATAAGGGCCCAAAATGGATGAAGAAGGTGATGGAGGAACAAATTTGAGAGGTTTGGATGGAGGAATAGCTTGGGATTTTGGGACATAAGGACCCAAAACGGAAGAAGGAGGTGATGGAGGAATAGACTTGGAAAGTTTGGATGGAGGAATAACAACTTTGGATGCCAATCTAGGTTGTTCTTTTTGTGCTTCAAGGAGCTTCTTGGGGATCCACATGGTTTTTGATTTTTCATGCTTTTGTGGTTCCTTGGAGTGCATTGCTTGCACAAGGGATTTAGGAACCCATATATATTTTGAATTTGCTTTATTTTGCTCAATGGGCCTTTGTGACCTTTTGGATATTTCTTTTTCTTTATAGATCATATTGTTCTTTCTTTTGACATGTCGATTATATTGGACATGTTGATCCTTGAATACATGTGGATTGCTAGACTTATGACGTTTATACTTGGCATCCAAATTGCTTGGAAGAGGTAATGAATGTCGGTGTGGATGGGAATGATATGGAGGCATGTGGGATGAATGGAAGGTTCTCCAGGATGTGTGCCTTTGCTGACCTTGCATAGAAGACGAAGGGATATAAGGACCTAAGATGGATGGAAGGGATGATGGGGAAGGTGGACATTTGGATTTTGATGGAGGGATACCAACGTCTTGAGAGTGAGTTGTGTAGACATGACCCTGAAGATCTTCTTTGATATGGAGGGTTCCTTTCTCATGAAGGTCTACTCCTTTGCATTTATGAATATCTTGACTTGTAGGATACTCTTTTCTTTGGGAAGAAGACGCGAGTCCATTATGAGGTGGATATGATATGAGAGAAATAATGAGATCTTGAAGTGGATCGGATTGCACCAAAGTGGAAGAACCCATTGTGCATGTCGAGGGTTCATGAACATCTTGCACCATGTTAGAATCATGAGGGGGATTAGGATCATGAGGGGGACTAGGATTGTGTAGTGGACATGGTTCAATGACAGGCTCTTCAAGAGATGGAATGGGAGAAATAATGGGATCATCAAAAGAAATGTGATCTTGGAGTGTATATGTCGGATTAGGATTTGGAGATGGAGGAACAAGTGGATCTTGTGGAGGATCTGAAGGAATAATTTGATCTTGACAAGGAGGAAGATCATTGGAATCCTCTTTAAAGTTGCTTTGCTCTTGACTTTCAATGGGATCATCATAAAGGATGGAAAGGATATCTTGATCTTTCTCAAGAAGTGGAATGTCAATGGGATTTGAAAGGATATTTGTTTCATGAAATGGAAGGGAATCATTTGGGATTGGATGGACTGGGATATCTTGATCTTGCTTAGGGAATGGAGTGTCAATAGGACTTTGGATAGGATGGACAAGAATAGGGGAATTGTCATGAGTGTCTGGGAACATGGGGTCCTGGTCAACAATTGGATGGGATGATAAGTTTTCAGGATCTTGATCTTGATCTATTTCAAGAAACATTTCTTCTTGCTCTAAATTATCCTCTTGACATGGGGTTGGACTTTGGATATGCATGGGAGATTTTGGCAAGGAATCAATGGTTTGGCATGAAGGAAATGCACTTTGAACTTTTGTGATGAATTCTGGCAAGGAATCAATGCTTGAACATGAGGAAGAGGGACTTTGAATGGGGTCCTCTAAAACAGGTAATGGCAATAAAGTGCATGGTGGCATTGGGTCTTGTATTTCTGAAACATGACAAGGATGTGCATCATGAATTGGATTATCTTGGCAATCAATTATGGATAGCTCTTGGATAATTGCATCCTTGGGTGTATTGTTTGATGAGGACAATATGGAAGGTTCTTGTGAAACTTCTAAAGGTGTAGGGATAGATGCCACTGGAGAGTCAATTTGTTTATCGGGGGATGAGGCATTGCTAGACATAAGTGTATTATCTTGATCTTCCTCAATAAACTCACTTGGTAGTTTCCTTAAGAGCCTTGCAATAAAGCCACCTTTCTTTTGAGGTTTTGACATGATTGGACCTGGAATTTGAACTTGTTTTTGGTTTGATGTCATGTTTTGATATTGAACTAGATGTTGATCATTTTGGTTTGACATGTTCAAAATTTGGCTTGGTGCATGTTGCAACCTTTGTTTTTGAATGTCTAGTGGCAGTTGTTGACATTGATATGTTGATTTAACTTGTTGATATTCCACCATTGGTTGGACTATTTTTTTGACATTGTATAGTTGGTTGGACATATTGTTGAAATTGGACCATTGGTTGTGTTGGTTGCATATGTTGGACCATTGGTTGTGATGGTTGAAAATCTGATTGATAGTAAACACCTTCTTGTTCTTGTTGTGGAGGCACATAATGTTGAAATTGATGTTGTCTCTTTTCTTGAAATTGTTTCATCATCTCTATTTGGGAGAGGAGAGATGGTATGTCTGATCATTCAAGAAGAGATCTTACATCAATTGGCTCAATCTTTAGATTTCGACCTGGAAATTTTTGAAACATTTTGGACATTTGTGATCTATTCTTCTCAATGTTTTTCACTCTTTGTTCCAATATCTCTTGTTCTTGAGCTAGCTTCTCCTCTAGTTTTTGTATTTGGAGACTTGTTTCATCATAAAGAGTTTGATCAATATAGCCTTGTTGTTGGGTTGGATAGAAGTGTGATTGCATTGTCGGTTGATATGTCAAACTTTGTTGCATCATTGGTGCTTGGAACCTTGTTTCAATAGACATGTCACTATGCAAATGCAATATTTTTGGAATTTTTCAAGGATAATGTATGATATGCAACTAAATGCAAACTAAATAAATGAAGATGCAAATCTATGGCAAGAATGCAACCTATGTTTTTGGTTGTTTTTGAAGATTTTGACAAACTTTTGAATGCAAATCTAAAAGAGACCCTTGGGAAATTGGAATGATGTCTAGACCTCAAAAGGACAAAAGGACCAAGTGACAAAAGGACAAGATGACAATGTCTCCCCTATATGCTTGGATACTAAGCTAGGTTTGACGAAATGATATTGATGACAAAAGGACAAAGGATTTGATAAGGTCTAGACTTCTTAACAATGACTTAGGGTTTATCAAAGATTTGGATTACTCAAGTATGACAAGACCTAGCTTTGACACTATATGCATAGGGACAATTGCTATGATATGATAATGACTTAAGCTTAATGAAGAGACTTAGGGTATGCAAATATGAATGTATGACAATGGTATGACTTTAATGCAAGAGGACACATGCAAATGGATGACCCCTATTGAAAGGAGTATGACTTAGGTGAAATCTAACCTTGGTACTTGACAATGAACTTTGCAAAATGCAACCTAGGATGAACCTAAATGTAAGTGACATAAATGTTGAGACAAGTTTTTGAACAATATTTGACAACCATGTTTGAAGATGAGTTTTTGAATCTTGTTGAACCTTTGTTGGATGAATGTCTCTTGTGTTTAACCTTGTTTTTAATCAATTTGTTTTGCTTTTTGAAATGGGATGCAATTCAACTTTTGACAATCAAAGAATACAAGATATTGCAACTTAGACTCAAGACAATCATGCTCATTTCCACATTTCTTATGGTAGGCAAAGACATTAGGTACTTGAGAGGTAGACTCATTATGGGATTCGAGGAGAATACATAGATGCTTGACCCCACGGGCTCCCCTCCATGACACTCACTTCTCTGGGCAGCCAAGCATCAGTCCCCATGGAAATCTCTCCATGGCGAACTTAGTATCTCTTCCAAGTATCTGAATTTGTCCTTCTCAAGCAACTAGAAGGGTTTTTGGCCTCTAAATACAAGGTGTTTAGTAAGGATTTCTGTTAAGTGTTACTCCTTGATGTCATGCAAGTGTGATCGAGACATTAAGCCCATCAAGATACCAAAAAAATGTAGTCATGCAAGCACGATTTAGACCAAGAGGCCCTACTTAGATGTTGATATGAGAAAGAGTCCAAGGGTCATCACTTCCCAAGTAACTGCAATTCCCACGTAACACTTCCTTCAAAGCTTTCGCCCATCAGGTATTTTTTTATAGTGAGTTAGAATGCCAAGGAATTCTAGCCGTACTCACTTTGGGTCGTTCCCTTCTCACGATTATCACTTGCTTGCAAACGCAAAGTGGTTGGGAAGGCAGGCCCTCTAAAGGAGACACACAATCAAAGACAAAAGCATGGTATCGAAGATCTGGATTTCTGATCACCCTAAAAGGATGAGAGCATACTCTCCTACTCCAATGTCACACTCAACAATCAAAGCAAAAACATGTTCATTCCAACCTATTAGAAATCACTAGGTGCCTAAAACATTAATGACAAACACCAAGTTTAGTTGTTTCTCCAAGGCAACCTGCAAAACCCAAGTTAGAAGTTTGAGGTGTTTATTCTTTGACTATTGAATCTACATAAACATGTTAGTAGTTTCATTAGTTGTCTTTGCCATGCGTATACCAATATTCTGCATAGATAATTAGTACCCAAATCCAAAGCACAGAAAACAAAATGCAAAAACACCATAAATTTCAAGTAAACACTACATTTTTTACCTCTGTTCTGGACTTTACACAGGCGCAGAACTCATGACACAGGCGCAGAACCCATGACACAAGTGTAGAATGTCCTCTACACAAGCGCAGAATGCTCAACACAGGCGCAAGTTGTCTTACACAGGCGCAAAAGTCTCCAGAATACCCTGCACGGCCCTGTTTTTGGGTTTTTGACCTGCAAATCAACTTCAAAGCACTCAAAAACACAGTAAAGGGATTAGAAGGTTAGTTTTCACGTCGGGTTCACCAATTAATGTATGTTAGGAAATAGGAAATCATCACAAACAAGATAAACATAATAGCTCAATCACCAATGCATTCATTGCAATGAATCTATCCTAAACAACATTCAATAGAGACATGAGATAAAAGCATTCAAAAACAAAAGATTATGCAAACCAAAGATGTGATTCAAATGCTCCTTCATGCGGCTCCATTGTTCTTCTTTCTTCTCCAAATAGGTTTGTTGTGGATCTCACCTTCAAGTGCATACACCTAATTGTGAAAGCAAGATTGACATTGACACAAGAATACTCGAAGCGTAAATTCGATAGTCTGATTAGGGATTAGCGGCTAGGGCTTTGATTGAAGAAAATCATCCAATTTATAGACAAATTGGAGAGATGAAAAGATTAGCATGATGCAATTCAAATGGAAATTGCAAATCAATATGACAAATTATGACAAATTATGCACTTTCTATGCAAAATTTGTTGATTGATAATTTATGACAAAATATGACACATTCTATGTCAAAATTGATTGATTGTCAATTATGACAAATTATGACAAATTGAAATGTCATTCCCATAGAATTAGGAGATGAAATAGGAGGAAATTGAAATTAGGAATTAAGAAATTAGAAAATTGAAATTGATGAAAATTAGGAATTAAGAATTAGGTAAATTAATTAATAATCTTTCATTTATTAATTAATTCACAAAAAGAGGAATAATTAGCCAATTAAATGAACATTTAATTGTAATGAGAAGACTTAGGATAAATAAACAATTTATTAATCCTAAAGGAAGAAAATGATAAGCAAGGTTAAATGACTAAATCATGAAACCCTAGAAGGTGAATTAGAAATGCAAAAATGACAATTAGGTCTTGATTGAAGATAATTAATGTCATGATTTTGAATTGATAAATGACCAATGTTGATAAATGATTTGATTGAGATTGGTTGACAAAAATCAATGACAAATTGACCAAATTGACATGATTGAAAAGGACAAGGATCGATGACGAATCGATCGCAATATGACAAGATTGACAAGGACAAAGATCGACCAAAATCATGTTTGAAGATTATTGTCGACAAGACCAAATTCGAAGGCGAGATGATAGAAGAATGACTCGATGCTCACAAATGATAAAAACCAAGTGCGTGACATAGGAGAAATGTTAATGCGATGCAAAAACCTAAAATGAGGCAATGCACAAATGTCAAAGTATGACTTCGCAAGCGTTGACCATTTTTAGGTGTCTACACCAAGTAATGAGAATGCTGTAAATGTAAATGATTGTAATGTAAACAAGTACTGATACCTTGTTGTAAGAATGTTTGTATTCTTACATGCGAAGGTGTAATGTTGTTGTATGTTGTATGTTGTAAGTGATCTCCTCTTCAATGGTTGAATCCTTGTCTTGAATGCAAGACTTAGCCTTGAATGGAGACTTAGAATGCTCAATTACTTGAAGGAATGCTTGAATGCTTGAATGCTTGAATGCTTGAATGTTTGAATATCGTTTCCACATCTTGCACACATATGTCCTTCCTTTTTTTTCATCTATCCTTTCTGAGAGGGGAAATGTAGTTTATATACTTGCCAATTAGGGTTGAAAGACTGATTTTTCCGACATTGGGCCGACATAGCAACCTTATTTTCCAATTTGCAAACTTAAAGACCCGAAGCCCCATAAGAGATCGAGCCCAAAATAGGGCCAGGGACCAGGGTGCTGGGCACCATGGTCCCACCTCCAGGGACAGCAAGGTGCAAGGAGGATCAGGCCAGGGTGTTGAAAAATGCAGTTTTTGATGTCATGAACAAGTTTCGGGGTCTCCATTCAGGTTCAGTGTTGCATCGCCATCGTGAAGACCCAAATGCAGTCAAAATTGCAAGTGTCACAATTTTAGGATGCTACATTTAGCCCCCACTTTAGCGGGAGTATAAGCGTACGCTCATACTTCCGGTAGAGTACAAGGAAACAACATTGAAAGACTTTCACCACGTCAAGGAGGCAAGACACACCAAGCCCCCAGTGGACTAAGGATCTTACGACTTCGATTGACAAAGTAAAGGGGAAGATCATGAGGGAGAACCATGACTGTCAGTAGTAAGGTTCCCTCACTATGAGTCATGCAAGAGAAATACCAAAAATTTTCAAGCCAAAGCTAAGTTCGCCAAGAGATTTTCAAGTATCCTGAAAGGATAGACGGGGTGTATGCCCCCCTACGTTAAAGCAATCGCACATGCCTCAACGGGGGTGATTGCTTTAAGGTAGTGATACACATAAGAAATGAGAAGGTAAAGGAGCACGTTATCACAAAGATTTAGCCCCCAAGTGTGAGATAAACCCAAGGATAATAGACACAAAACACAAAGCACAAGGTGACTTCACTTTCCTCGGGGTCAGTATGCTGTATGATAATTCATGTATATCATATGTATGTATGCATAATTGTTCTTCATTCCCCAATCAAGGAAGGTTGCCTAGAAGAAGGGAACACATGTGTCTTTTAAGTCAACATGAGAGAGACCAAAAGAGATCTCAATGCTTTGCATCATCCTCAAGTAGACAACACTAAGGACAACAAATAGAAGAATGAGAATAACACATAGAAGAAGTAACAAAAGAGAGGAGGAGAGAGTCTGCCATGCTAATGAAACTAGTCTAGTACGTCATCCACCCTCCGATCTTGCTGATCAATATTTCGGGAAGGCAGGAAACACGCTAGAGGAGGAACATCCAACACAGCAGATGGAGCTATCACAAGATCCAAATAAGGGCTATGTTCATGTTCCACGCCACGTTGTTCTTGTTTAGGAGCTAGGATAAGTGCTTTAGAAAATTTGTTAGATAAATGGTTATCAACATCAACATATTCATATTCACTATCCGAATGAAGAGAAGTAACATTTTCATCATGAATAACATTTTCATCTATATCATCATCAAGATTTATAAAAATAGGATCTTTAACTCGCACAGGATCAAGACCATCATGCATCTTATGTTTAGGAGATTTTGGAGAAAATGGAATAATGCTTGTTGAAGGTGTTTTTGGGGATTGCAAAGTTTGAGAAGTAGCTGCCTGAGCTCTAAGACGATGCTTTCGTCGGTGTTCACGCGTAGAACGATTTCATCTAGTCTTAGTAGGAAGTTGAGAAGATTGAGGAGGAGGAATGTTCTCATCCTTATCACTTGGGTGTTTAGGTTGTGGTTTCTTAGGTTGGATAATAGGAGAAGAGGAAGGTCTCTTCTCTCTATGAAAGGAAGGAGGAGGAACTCCTCCATATAAAGGAGGAGTATTTGGTTTAGGAAGGAGACCAAGTCCATCATGACGAGGAGGTATAGGTCTACTTGTAGAAAGTTTATTAGACATAGACATAGTCACATCCATAGGAATGGGTTGGGAATCTTCTTGAGGAAAGAAATTAGTTTTATCTTTCAAAGGAAGAACTTCCTTCTCAAGAACGATAGGAATATCAAGTTTGGGTGTTCTAGGTTCACTTAGAGATAGGATCATATCTATTTTCCAATTTTGATAAGATTTGAAAAGATGATCACTTCGCGGTGGAAGAGGTTGGAATTGTTTAGGCCAAAAATAATCAATAGGAACGCTAGAAGTTCTTTCAGCTGGTTTAAAGAGACTATGATTGACAGTAACAACTTCACCATTATAGGGAAATTTCAAACATTTATGAATAGGAGAAGCAATAGCTTTCATGGAAGATAGCCAAGGATAGCCTAGCTTCACACGAAATTGTTCGGAAGATGGAATAATAGCAAAGCTCACATCAAGGGATTTGTTATGGACCTCAATAGGTAATGTAATAGAACCAATTGCAGGAGAAGAAAATGCATCAAATAATTTCACAATCACATCTATTTCGTCATAGATCACTTGATTCAATTGCAAAGTAAAAAGAAATTCTTCAGTAATAACATTAACCATGCAAGAAGGATCAATAAGCACTCCACGGCAAGGTGTATTCTTGACTTTTGGAACTATGTATAAAGGACCATCAGGTGCCCTAATAGTTTCACTAGAATCAAATGTGATGGAAGGTTCTTTAGGGTTTTCTTGCTACTCTACAAAGTTAATCACATTCGGAGTCATAGACACAAGACCATCAGATGAGAAAGAGGAATCATTAGTCTCAATCACATTAGAGGTATGAGAAGGTAATGGATCAGTAAAAATCTTAAGATTTTGGTTAGGAGGAGCTACAGATCTATTTCCTTTATCATTCACTCTTGAAACAGAGATAGTATTATTATCAATCAAATCTTGAATTTTACCCTTTAAAGCAAAACATTTTTCAGTATCATACCCAGGTTGACGATGAAATTGACAAAAAGATTTGTTATCAAAATAGGGTGAATTAATCTTTGTAGGATCTATTTTCTTTATAGGAGGGAGAGTAAGCACATTTTGTTCCAATAACTTATTCATAATACTATGCAATGATTCATTCAAAGGAGTAAACTTTCTTTCTTTCTTGAAAAACTTAGAAATAGGAGGCACACCTGATGCTGCATTCAAATTGTTGTTGATGATGTTTTCATTGAACTTAACGGAATCTCTGTTCGGTTTAAAGTTTCCAAATGGTTGTTGACTACTATCACCCTTATCACTCGGAGCCATAGGATTTGCTTGTTCCATTTGACTCATAGTCAGTTGATAATTGTGAAGAGTTGCACACAACTGTTGGAAAGAAGTAAACTCAGAAAAGAGAAGTTTTTCTCTAATATCTTTTTGTAAATTAGAAATAAAGATTCTTTGAATATCATTGTCAGGCATTGGAAAAGAGATTTGAGCATACAAATGCTTATATCTACCAATGAAATCAGTCACTTTTTCTTTAACACCTTGTTTACAATGCATTAAATCAATCAAAGTAACTTTAGGACTTATATTGTTTTGAAATTGTTGAATAAAAGCATTTGCAAGTTGTTCAAAAGAAGTAATAGAATAAGAAGGCAACGAGCAATACCATTGTAGGGCTTTATCTCTTAATGTCCTGGTAAACAGTTTTGCAAGCAACCTTTGGTCATAAGCAAAATCGGTACATATTGTTTGAAAAGTCTTAACATGTGTTAGAGGATCACCTTTACCATTATAAAGCTCCAAATGCAGGATTTCAACATGCTTAGGGGGAATAGCTCGAACAATGTCAAGAGAAAGTGGGCTCGCAACATCAAATGTGGGCACACTAAACTTAGATTGATTCATAGAGGCAATTTGTTGCTGTAAAGAAGAGACAGTTTGTGCAAGATTATTAATGGTTGCTTCAGTTGAGGAGTTCATATTAGATGTGTTAGATTGTGATGGAGGTATTATGTTATTGAAAGAAGGTATTGATTGAGAGTAAGGTGGCGGGACACTATGATAGTTAGTCATAGGAGATGGTTGGAAAAGAGGAGCACTACAAGGAGGAATGGAATGGTTGAATGAGTTGCCCCCTTGCGTCATGTTCATTTGTGGAGATGTAATAGGGACACTCATTGAAGGAATGAATGAAGAAGTCAGATTGAATGAAGGAAGAGGGTTAATTGAAGAGGAAGGATTGCCCCCATGACTAGTGATCATAGGTGGAATGTTTTGTATAGAAGTAGTCATTATGTTTGATGTAAAGGTAGGTATACTAGCAATAGAAGTTGTCAACGGAATAGAATGATTGACTTGAGTAGGAGGTTGTGTGTAACCTAAAGTTTTGGCAAAACTCTTCATAGGCATCACATTCGAATCCACGATGTGTGCAATACCACACAAAATATCAATTCCATTCTTATCACTTTGAACCATACATTTTAGACCCTCAATTAATGAAAGAGCTTGACTATCGGGATACTCTTGAGACATCCATTGCTGAAAATCATCAAATTGGTTATCCAATTTCGAAAGTTGTTCTATAGAAACCTCATGGAGAGCTTCTTCATCATTAGGAGGATTAGAGGAATTACCCGTGTCCTCGTTAAAAAGGCCATTCAAATTAGGTTCCCTCTCCTTGGTAATTAAACCTTGGAAAGACTTAATACTACGGCTTCGTCTAACGGGAATAGTGTAAGTAGGGCTTATTGTTGTAAAACTCATGCACTAGAGAGGGAGAGAAGATTTTGAATTTAAAGGTAGAAAATTTCAATAAAATCAGCCAATCTCCTAGATTTAAGTTGTTAAATGCAATCACGACAATCTCCCGAAATTTCAGAAAAAATGTCAGGGATTGTGGCGAACGGAGTGCACATGGTCCTCGCAACTTTTTTCAAAATTTTGAGAGATGAAAGTTATGATGATTTTAAAGCTAATCTGAAAAAATTGAGTGATTTTACGATCTGTAGATAGGCCAAATTAAAGTTGTAATCTCAAAATTGAACCCTACCAAGATTGTTAAAAAATGCAAAATTTGAATTTTGAAAAAGAGAGGGAAACTGAAATTTTGAATTTTATGATTTTAGAGGGAATACCAAAAGCAATGCAAGTTTTGAATTTTAAAAGTTGACTCAATTTCACGCAAAATTCAATTTTGAAAGCGGAAATCAAAGTTGGTGTAATTAAACACTTAATTTCAAAAGTCACAAATTGCAAGAATTTGAATAAAGCACTGAAATTTCGAATGAATGCCAACACACTTTTCAGATTTAAGACAGTAAGAACACAATTTTGACACAAAATTTCAATTTCAACAATTTTTTGAATGATTAGAAGCCTTAATCCAAGCAACCACTAGACCAACTTTGACTTCAATTTTGAAAGTGTTAGAATTGATAAAATTAGCCAAAATTTTGGATTTTAGCAGAAAAATACAATAAGATCTAGCTCCTGAAATTTTGAAAAAAATGTCGGGGACAATGGCACTCGGGGTGCACACGGTCCTCGCAACTTTTTTCTAAATTTTCAGGGATGAAAGATATTATGATTTTGTTGCGGAATCCAAAGTTACAACTGATTTGGAGATGTTTTGATCAGTGAAATTGTCGATCAAAGGTTGAATCAAGAGGGTTTTAAAAATTAGGGTTTTGACACTTAACCACTTAATTTTCAGAATTAAAGCACAAATATGAATTGATAGTTTGCAATAGAAGGGTAGATCTGAAACAAGCATTAATAATTAAACATTTCACAAGCTCAATTACTAAAAAGAAAATTTAGGGTTTTTATGCAATTAACCTCTAAAATTTGCAAAAGATCAAACATGGAAATGTAATCAAGGCATCCAATTTTTAGATCTAAGCAAGAATAATCAAAAAGGAGGTTCACGTCAGGTTCACCAAAAATGTAAAGTGGAAAATCACGATCGAACCCTAAGTGTTCCCCCTACCACTCCGAGGAGAGAGAAAGGAGGTCACTAGGGTCGACGGTTTTCACTTAGGGGAGACTTTACATTCAAAAGAGGGGTTGAAACCCACAAGATCCAATCCCACACAATGCAAGATTGGATTCTAAATGAGTTTCAAGGGTTGTGACAGCAAGGCTACCCTCTTTTGTAAAGAATGTAGATAGAAGGATTGAGCTAGGAATGCATGTAAAGTGAGAAAGATTCACTTATAAACAGAGATAGGAATATAGGACGAAGCTGCAGACCTGGAATTAGCAGTAAAATGTTGAGACGGCGCTGTCCTACAAATTTGAGTGAAAGTTGACGGGATGATGGTGCCTGGCGTGCACACGGTCCTTTGAAAAATCCGCGAAATGAAGGGGGATCTATTCGTCTCTACACAAGGATTCTAGATCTTCAATTACAGCCGCGTACCTGTAACCTACACACAGAAAAGAGAGGACGATTGGGGGGTTAGGGATTAGGGGTTTGCCTTTAGGTCAAACCCCGGTTTTGGAATTAACCAAGAAATGAGAATGCTGTAAATGTAAATGATTGTAATGTAAACAAGTACTGATACCTTGTTGTAAGAATGTTTGTATTCTTACATGCGAAGGTGTATTGTTGTTGTATGTTGTATGTTGTAAGTGATCTCCTCTTCAATGGTTGAATCCTTGTCTTGAATGCAACACTTAGCCTTGAATGGAGACTTAGAATGCTCAATTGCTTGAAGGAATGCTTGAATGCTTGAATGTTTGAATATCGTTTCCGCATCTTGCACACATATGTCCTTCCTTTTTTTTCATCTACCCTTTCTGAGAGGGGAAATGTAGTTTATATACTTGCCAATTAGGGTTGAAAGACTGATTTTTTTGACCTTAGGTCGACATAGCAACCTTATTTTCCAATTTACAAACTTAAAGACCTGAAGCCCCATAAGAGACTGGGCCCAAAATAGGGCTAGGGACCAAGGCGCTGGGCACCATGGTCCCACCTCCAGGGACAACAGGGTGCAAGGAGGATCAGGCCAGGGTGCTGAAAAATGCAGTTTTTGATGTCATGAACAAGTTTCGAGGTCTCCATTTAGGTTCAGTGTTGTGTTGCCATTGTGATGACCCAAATGCAGTCAAAATTGCAAGTGTCACAATTTTAGGATGCTACAATAGGTACTCAGTACCACAATCTCATGGGTACCCTTTTAGCTGAATTTACCCTATATTTAGGTGAATCTACCCTTGTATCATTCCACCAATCAATAATTTTTCCATATTCTTGGGAGAATACACTATCCCTTAGGTGAATATGCCATATCCTTAAATGAATCCTCCTTGTCATCATCTTAAGTCCTCTTTTTGTTAAGTCTTATCCCTTCATCTTTAGGAAAATCCACCTATCCTTATGTGAATCTATTTCACATAAATCATTTATCTTATCCATCTTTCTTATGCAAATGGTGAATTTTTCCTATCCTTAGATGACTACACTCCCATTTAGGTGAATCTATCTAGTTTTAATCTCCTTCCATTATTTTGTCCAAATTTTTATCCTCTAGTTTACATGAATCTACTTTTTCTTAGGAAAATCAACCGTATCATTCTAAGGAAAATTCACCTTGTCATCATCCTTAATCATCTACCTTTCAAGTGTATAGTCCATCCATCCTTGGGAGAATCTAACATATTATTAGGAAAATCCACTCCCTCTTAGGTGAATCCACCTTTTCCACCTTCTCATTAATCTATTATTTGCTCTAAGAAGGACACAAAAGTGGATAGAAAACAATAGAGGAGATAGTACTCAAACAAGTACTAAGGAATTGCATTAGTGACATGTCACAAATGTGAGTTATACATGTTCCAAATTGATTGATTCTCATGAAGGAACTAAGTTATCTACAATAAATAGCCACCCAAGAAACCCATTTGCTTTAGGCAAACTATCTTCTTAGTAGTAGCTTAATTCTTGAGACACTTCATTTAGATATGATCTTGTAAATGGTGTTAAAAAGAGTAATTAGTCACCAACCAACCACACTCTTCATTTGTATATTTAAGAATTAGTTTGGTCAAACCTTGATTGTAACAAGCATAACCAAATCCTCCATGATAAAGTTAACAACAAATATATTATTGCATAGCCCTTTGTGGTGGGTGTGTTCAACAAATATATTATTGTGGTGAATTGCTTTTGTCCAAAATGTAGGAACTTGATCTACATATCCATGAAGGCATGATTAGGTCTCTATACAACACTGTTTTGTTAATGCATATATGTAGTGGTTAGTTGTTTTCTTTTAGTTGTGGATAAACTGTTTTGAGTGAATTTCTCATTTACTTGAGCATTTTGCATTTAGAGAACAACTGGACGACCACTCAACAAGGGGTTTAAACTCTTTGAAACTTCACAAATGCTTGAGATTTTCTTGTCAAGCAATGTACCCACATCTTAAAGACATCAAATTATGAAAAGATGATAGTCCCAATCTATAAATGACTGTCACAACATAGTGAATAAGGGAAATCCATAGATACATTAATGAGTAGCCCTAGATCAATACAAGAGAGCACATGCATGCTAAGGGAGCATTGAACAAAGCCTTTTTTAGGATAATATAATGGTAGTAAAAGAAATCAATAAAGAGAATAAGTTCATCAAGAACAATTCTTAGCCACAAAGATCTAAGGTAATCATAGAGGAGTGATAATAAGTGAGTTCAAGAAGACACACTCAAGCCTTCATCACATTCCATAAAAAGAAAATCATTATTCCATATAATTGGAAGGAAATGATATATTGCAAAGATTACTATAAAGGTCTAAAATAGTAAAAGAGATGAGACTAATCTTTTATTTCTACTTACAACAGTGAATTGGTTGAGATATACTCATAGACAAAGTTAATGACATGTATGAGAACAACCTCAATAAAGGTAAAAGGACAATAAATAGTAGTGATAGATGACAATGCATTGAATGTGCCAAGAAAAGACAATGGAAGCCATGGAGAAATCACTATCAAAACAAAGCCATTAAATAAAACTATGTTGGTGCAACTTGAGAAGCACAGTAGAATAATGAAAAAAGAACACTACTTGGTCCCTTGAAAAGCATGTAGTCGCAATGATTGAAAACCACAATGAAAACATATGAGGCATGAATGTTTGAAGTATTTCCATTCTTAAGAATTTCATGATAGTCCATTATTAGGAAGGTGAAGTGCACTATGAAAGTGTCTTAAAAAACTTATATAGCCATAAGTGATAGTGACAATGCTTTGAGTTCAAATCCTCATGAATACAGTCATGTTTATCTCAATGCAATGTTTGCCAGCATCCTCCCTGCGTGTGCCAAAATAGGAGCTTGGAACAAGGTATGGACATCCATCAAAGCATAATTGAAGGGGGTTTTTTGTCAGAAATTAGTTGCAAATGCTCCAATAACAAAAATCACAAAATGGGGTAGCATACACATGGCATGTGAACTGTATGATGAAATACCTCAAAGAGATGTCATTTCATGGAATTTTAAGATCGCAGGATATGCACAAAATGGATTAATTCGCAAAAAA